>NC_088205.1:28976424-29284651 GCF_037126465.1 Ornithodoros turicata
TAAGTGTAGATGTGCACTTGAAAACAGAAGAGACAATTGCTCTACATTGAAAAGATTTACAGATTTTGTACTCGATACCATAAGTCATGGGAAGATGTGATAAAAAACTGCTTCGAAAAAGAGGAGCCGCAAAACGATTTCATTATCACTGCATTTCAATACGTCCTAGACATGGTCGTATTCGGAGAAATGGTACAAACTACAGAACTGAGGGTGCAAGAATTTATATGCCGAATCTACAATACTTATAAAAATATCTGCACATCAACGTCGGAAGGGCCACTGGGATTGATGGCGGAGTTTTTGACGTTTGCCAACCAAGAATTGAAATACACTAGACCACATGTAATTGTAATCATTGCAATGGGCATTGCGTTCATTAAGAAAGCAGTCGGATCAAATTATCATATACAAGCCGTCTATATCGCACGATTCATTACGGATTTGTTGAAATTACACATATCTGAGATGGAAAGTACATAAAATCTTATCACGTGATATATGTTCCAATACCACGGCAACGCAATTATTTTCCATTACTTAACCATTATTTAACCATTATTTAACCATTTTATCTGCAATTATTTTCTTCTACCAGTCAGTGATGTCGAATCAACAGAAGTTCAATATTGTCGTGCAAGGTCTGATGTATTATCACCTGTTGAAACTCAACAAACATATCAATTGCGGTGGACCACCGGACGATTTTCTTCTAATACTCTCTTGTACGCCATTCAAGAATCTTCATACAAAGAAAGGAAACGTCAATAAGAGACTGTGCAAGTTCATCGCGACAAAGTGCAAGTTGTTGAAGCAATACAAACACGGCGACAACATAGCGCCTGCGTTAATCAACGCTGGATTCAAGCGCCCAATAATCAGAATTAACTATTTAATGTCTTCGGAATTCATCAATGAAGACAACAAACGAAAACTTCAGAGTTTGAAATAGAACTGTAACTTATCGAAATAAATAAGTGTATAACTGAAACAATAAATGTAATCTTTCTCGTCATTATAATGAATTCTACGCATCGTAACGAAAACAGCTTATGATTAGATTGAAGATCGCTAAGGAAACGAATATTCCACAATTTGTGTAAGAATTCTCATATGGAATGAGACCTGGCCACCAAATAGGTTTTACTCGACTACACTCTGTACAAGTTCACACCCGAAGGATAGA
Organism: Ornithodoros turicata; assembly: GCF_037126465.1. Lineage (NCBI taxonomy): Eukaryota > Metazoa > Arthropoda > Arachnida > Ixodida > Argasidae > Ornithodoros > Ornithodoros turicata. The sequence goes on from NC_088205.1 coordinate 28,977,611, forward strand.
ATTGCCAGAGAAGGATCGGTCATTGAAATTTAGAGACATGATACATCAGTCTATGATTACAAAAAGGATCACTAATCTCATGTGAAAACTTATCATATTTCATGAATTAAATTCCACAGTGCATGTATATTTCTCAATCAGTTGCACTAGCCCAGATATAGTAAACGAAGAAGAAAAGGCGTCTTTGACAAGCAACCCGATTGGAGTGCGGAACAAATAAATAAATATTTTTGTCAACACAGTTGTCCGTTTGTATGACTGGATAGGAAAAATGAGCCGTCCAAGATAGGGCAAAACGGGAAATAAGGCAAGATAACTGATTGCGGCGGGATAAGTCAAAGCGTTCGCGACACACTGTCATCGACTTTTACAATCGCATTCGGGTTCAGTGCCTGGGAGATAATAGGAAGCCTTGGCGAAAAGCGAATCTATTATCAGATGCCACAATGCAAACGAAAGATTTTACGAGCATGACGTGCAGGCCAAGTCTACATTTCTAATCACATAGTCTACTATACAAGATATTTGATTGTGGATTAATTGTTAAAATTGATCGATTCACATTCAGGAGAAGTGGTGACTACCACACATCTGTAAGAGTTTAATTACAATTTGAACAGGTATTGCGATTTATGATCAGTGTTGTAGAATGTGTAATTTCACAATACGCAAGCTTTAGGTCGCTCACTTTGACGAGCACTCTTTCACGATGTCAGAGAAATTATTCGAATGGATTGATATTTTCTGTATACACTATAACATAATGCGAATTCTTTATGTCGTGGATATTAAAAGTTACGAATATTTTTCGAACGAAAATTTACTTAAAACTCGAAGAAAGGGTCACCCGCGTCGACGAACCCGTTTCCGGAAAAAGCAACACGCTCGCGTGCGGTACCGCGTTAACGCGTCGGGCGCAGAATCGCGTTCGGTTTCGGGTACGGCATTGGGGAAACGCGGCCCGGCGTGTTGCCGAAACGTCTTCGAGCACGCGGGTGACCCTTTCTTCGGGTTTTAAGTAAGTTTTCGTTCGGAAAATATTCGTAACTTTTAATATCCACGGCAGAAAGAATTCGCATTATGTTATAGTGTATACAGAAAATATCAATCCATCCGAATAACTTCTCTGACATCGTGAAAGAGTGCTCGTCAAAGTGAGCGACCTAAAGACTGCGTATTGTAAAATTACACATTCTACAACACTGATCATAAATCGCAATACCTGTTCAAATTGTAATTAAACTCTTACTGATGTGTGGTAGTCCCCACTTCTCCTGAATGTGAATCGATAAATTTTAGCAATTAATCCACAATCAAATATCTTGCATAGTATGTGTGAGTATATGCACAACTTTTTAATCTATATCTTTAGAGAAATGCAAGAAATAGCGTGCAGTTTTGACTTTGAAAATTTAAAGAAGAAAATGATCTTTAGTGTGGAATTTGCGTTTTACAACGTTATGAGCTAAAGACTTAAAAAATTAAAGTATGGCCTTTCCATTTCTAGTGCCCGGATGCTATGACACTAAAATATTGTGATAGTTTTTCTGTATGGTTACGGGAAATCTCTAGTATATTTTGTGAATTGGATCTACGTTTATGTGTGACCTGCGCTGATCTGCTTATTATAATTAATATAACATATCTTCCATTGTGTTTATGCATAACACTCATCTTCATTGTATATTGGTTAAGCACTTCTGATGGCGGTTGTGTGATCCGCTTCTCCCAAAATCTGATTGCCACTTGGAAATTATTTCATATACGTTTGTGTGCTGTGTGTTACGAAGACTATGTGATTAAAAATGTAGACTTGGGCTGCACGTAATGCTCGTAAAATCTTTCGTTTGCATTGTGGCATGTGATAATAGATTCGCTTTTCGCGAAGGCTTCGTTCTATCTCCCAGGCACTGAACCCCAATGCGATTGTAAAAGTCGATGACAATGTGTCGCGAACGCTTTGACTTATCCCGCCGCAATCAGTTATCTTGCCTTATTTCCCGTTTTGCCCTAGCTTGGACGGCTCATTTTTCCTTTCCAGTCATACAAACGGACAACTGTGTTGACAAAAATATTTATTTATTTGTTCCGCACTCCAATCGGGTTGCTTGTCAAAGACGCCTTTTCTTCTTCTTTTACTATGTCTGGGCTAGTGCAACTGATTGAGAAATATACATGCACTGTGGAATTTAATTCATGAAATATGATAAGTTTTCACATGAGATTAGTGATCCTTTTTGTAATCATAGACTGATGTATCATGTCTCTAAATTTCAATGACCGATCCTTCTCTGGCAATTCTATCCTTCGGGTGTGAACTTGTACAGAGTGTAGTCGAGTAAAACCTATTTGGTGTATTTCAATTCTTGGTTGGCAAACCTCAAAAACTCTGCCATCAATCCCAGTGGCCCTTCCGACGTTGATGTGCAGATATTTTTATAAGTATTGTAGATTCGGCATATAAATTCTTGCACCCTCAGTTCTGTAGTTTGTACCATTTCTCCGAATACGACCATGTCTAGGACGTATTGAAATGCAGAGATAATGAAATCGTTTTGCGGCTCCTCTTTTTCGAAGCAGTTTTTTATCACATCTTCCCATGACTTATGGTATCGAGTACAAAATCTGTAAATCTTTTCAATGTAGAGCAATTGTCTCTTCTGTTTTCAAGTGCACATCTACACTTAATTAAAAGCATATCTATGTTTATTTTATTGATCAAAATTTTATTATCTGGGTTAGAATGCTATAATCTCCACCTGTCGTGAGAATTATTGTTTTGATTTTGTTTCAAGTATTCACTCGACTGATATTCTATGAGTTGTCAACTTACTGCTCGAAATAATTATTGTCTTGTATTTGTTTCAATTGTTCACTCGATTGACATAAGTAAGTACCTCTAAGATGGGAATGCCTCATAACTCTGAGTTGCATTTCACATTTGATATTTCTTTGTGGTTCATTAGAAATTTCTGTTGCAAGATATTACAAAAATTGATGTAATTAAATTTGTTTCTCGTTTTTGATTGAGTATCGTTGCTACCAATTAATAATTTGAACTTTCTCTACATGTTCAATAACAATATCGGATCTGTACCAACTTAGTCAACCACTTTGACGAAAGATTTCCGTTTCAGGGAACGGATGCGAAGATAGTGACCCCCGCGAGTGATATCGACATCTATTTGCGCTGCACAATAAAATATATCGCCTTTGAACTCTCTTATCTGACCTCTAGAGCGCCCCGTTTGCTGGACGAAGTAATATAGCCCCTAACCTTTTGAGTGATAAAGCATGCGCGGTGCTATGGTCACATAGATAGAGACATAAAGACCCCTGGCTTTGAGGAAAAGAGTGAAAACAGTGCATATTTCCTACGTCTTGGATACCTCCATCAAGGTTCGTAGTGTTTGTTAGAATGAAAACTGTATATTTGTCGATTTTGTGATGGTTCAATGACAGATTATTTTCCTCTGTTGTTGTTTACGTGTCGCCGCGTGTTCCTCTGTTCTTCAGCGTTAAGTCTGTGCTATATTGTAATATTTCGCCTTTTGATAGATTGATTAGCTATTATTTCTCTATGTGTTGGATGGTGCGCAGGTTTGGCTCTCTATTAATTGTAGCTGTTGATTGTGTTGTTTCTCTTTATTTCCTTACGTCTATGCTGTTCACTTAATAGGAAATTAAAAGTTGAGTAAAGTTGGAATATGAAACTGAGATTCCCTATTGCGCTCGAAATGTTATCACAGATATTCACGCTATTGCAATGATGGTTCTCACGTATAGGAATATTAGACTTTTTATAATACAACTTGTAATTTGATTGTAATCGCATTAATTAGGAATATCTTCTTTGTAGTGGTATAGATTTTATTTCCTCTTGTGTTCGTGTCGTTCTTTGTTCTGTTTGTTGGCTAGGAGCGTGCTATGTGGTGAAGTTCATTTTTAACATATCTATTTTCTGATGAGTTTGATTTTTTCTTCTGATTTTCTGAATGATAGATTACTCTGTTGTTTTGATTAGGAATATCTTCTTCGTACTGGTATAGATTTTATTTCCTCTTGTGTTCGTGTCGTTCTTTGTTCTGTTTGTTGGCTAGGAGCGTGCTATGTGGTGAAGTTCATTTTTAACATGTCTACATTCTGATGAGTTTGATTTTTTCTTCTGATTTTCTGAATGATAAATTACTCTGTTGTTTTGATTAGGAATATCTTCTTTGTAGTGGTATAAATTTTATTTCCTCTTGTGTTCGTGTTCCGTGGTCTTCCATACATCTATTCGCACCCGTCTTCAACAAATCAGGGCAGATAACATTAGTTCTGTTTTTTGGCTAGGAGCGTGCTATGTGGTGAAGTTCATTTTTAACATGTCTACTTTCTGATGAGTTCGATTTTTTCTTCTGATTTTCTGAATGATAGATTACTCTGTTGTTTTGATTAGGAATATCTTCTTTGTAGTGGTATAGATTTTATTTCCGCTTGTGTTCGTGTCCCATAGTCTTCCATACATCTATTGGCACCCGTCTTCAACAAATCATGGCAGATATCATTAGTTCTGTTTGTTGGCTAGTAGTGTGCTATGTGGTGAAGTTCATTTTTAACATGTCTATTTTCTGATGAGTTTGATTTTTTCTTCTGATTTTCTGAATGATAGATTACTCTGTTGTTTTGATTAGGAATATCTTCTTTGTAGTGGTATAGATTTTATTTCATCTTGTGTTCGTGTCCCATAGTCTTCCAGGGTCTCTGCTGTTCACAATTAATTACATACAAATATCAGAACTTCCCGCTATTGCACTGATGGTTCTCACGTATAGGAATATTAGACTTTTTATAACACAACTTATAATTTTTTTTATAATCATATTGATTAAGAATATCTTCTTTGATTAAATGTGGTGATCGTTTCTCGGTTTGATATGGTGTAGCTATTATTTCCCTACATGTTGGATGATTGGTTCTCTATTGATGTTATGTGTTGATTCGAATTATTGCCTTATGTCTGCGCTATTCACTTCATAAGAAACTGATTTTTTGTGTCATATTGGAATATTAAACTTAGCTATTCTGCTCGGAATTACTTACATCTATCAGGTTCTCACATCTCATACTTTCTATAATAAAACTTGTAATTTTGATTGTAATCATAATGATTAAAAACATCTTCTTTGATTAAATGTGCAATCCCTTCTGATTCATTGAAAACTTGTGATTACCACTAATAAAAAATATTATGTATGATGTGTGATACCTATTCAATGCTATTGCATCATGCCTGTAATAAGTATATTCTTTGTTACGTGTATTGTGTTTCTTCTGCTTCAGATTTTTGGCTAAGTTTTTCCCATTCACGCAGAGCCATAACATAATTTCTGACACTAATGACTTTAATAAATATATTTTCACTTGTACTTTTTGTGTATGGCTATCATTTGCATGTAAACAGCCTACTGCACACCTGTTGTAGCTGGAAAAAAATTGCGATTCAAGTCGGCTCAGGCTGAAAAATGACGAAAGTCGGCGGCCCAGGCTGAAGGGTAAGCGCGCACGCAGCCCTCCGGTCACGCTCCGCCCACCACAGCAGCCCTCCACCCGAGCGCCGCCCTGTTACAGGTGGTGAAGTTTTTTCGGCTGGGTTTTGCTCCTTCACCTGATTGGCATCACAATTGGCACAATTCCCAGCACTATTGGCTTTAATAAATATATCTCAACTTGATTGGCATTACAATTGGCATTAATAAATATGTTTTCACTTGTAATTTTTGTGTATGACCCTTCTTTGCATGTCTCTGCATGTAAACAGCTCACGCGTTGTATCGGAAAAATATGTGAAGTCTGCCCAGGCTGAAAAATACGCTACGATGAGCGCACGCGCAGCCCTCCCCCACCGATAAGCGCGCGGACAACCCTCCGCACACGCGCCGCGCGGGGAAAAATACGCTCAGGGCTCAGGGGCAGGGGTGCCGTAGTTTCGCCCCCATGGTCCTTCTGACCGCCCCTTTACTACTGGAGTTCGTCCGTTTTGGTCATATACGAGGGGCGTTCAAGTCAAACCGGGACTTTTCATTTTTCGCAAAAGTAAAATGAACTTACAGGCGAGAAATTAGTTTTATTTTTCAACGTAATCTCCAGCTGCACTAATGCACTTGTCCCAGCGTTTCACGAGGGCTTGGATGCCAGCAGCGTAGAAATCCTTACCGACGCGTAGCAGCCATGATCGGACCGCATTCGACGACCTCGTCGTCGCAGCTGAAGTGGCGGCCCCCAAGGAACGCCTTCAGTGGCCCGAAGAGATGGAAATCGCTGGGGCCGAGGTCTGGACTGTAAGGGGGATGTGGCAGCAACTCCCAGCCAAGTCCCTGTAAGGTGCGCGTCGTGATGTGCGCGGTATTGTGGGCGATGCGGGCGGATCGCGCGGATGCGCGATGCGGGCGTGCATTGTCCTGTAGGAGGAGGACTCCTTTGGTGATGAGGCCCGGCTTTCCGAAACTGGAGGTGTTCATGAATGATAGTGTTCAACGTTCCCATAGAAAGGTCCGTCTTTCGAGCCAGTTCGAGACATGTTATCCGTCGGTCCTTGAGGATCAGGCGCTCCACAAGTTGGATGTTCTCAGGAACTCTGACACTGGGCTCTGAGCCGCCTCGGCCGGGATCGTCCCGCACTGAAGTACGACCGTCTCGGAACCGTTTGCACCACTCAAACGCTTTGCTGCGGCTAAGTGTATCGTGGCCATACTGAGCCTGACGTATTCTGTGAATTTCAGATGACTTTACGCCTTCATTCACGAGAAACTTCATGACAATTCGCTGCTCGATGTGCGCGCTCACCTCGCTGTCGGCCATCTTGTTTAGCACGTGTCTTCTGTTTTGCACAAACTTTGAACCACTACGTGGTGAACTTGGAGGCCTGTCGCGTGTGAAAATGATGAAAGAGAAGTAGCGGGAGCCATTTGTACACTCAGGACACAGAAAGTCCCGGTTTGACTTGAACGCCCCTCGTAGATAGAGACATAAAGTATCCCGGCTTTGAGTAAAAAGAGTGAAAACCGAGATGAAAACAGTGCATATTTTCTATGCCTTGGATACCTCCATCAAGGTTTGTAGCGTTCGTTAGAATGAAAATTGTATTGTGTTCGATTAGATTAAGTCACGAAGATGATTTTATGATGGTTCAATGATAGATTATTTTCCTCTGTTGCTGTTTACGTGGCGCCGCTTAGAGTGTCCCTCTGTTCTTCAGCGTTAAGTCTGTGCTATTCACAGTATTAGATTGTAATGTTTCTTGTTTTGATAGTTTGTTTCGCTATTATATTTCTGCATGTATCTGTTGTTTACGTGTTGGCTAGGAGCTGCAGGTTTGGCTCTCTATTAATGCTAGCTGTTGATTGAGTTGTTTCTCATTATCTCTTTATGTCTATGCTATTCACTTAATAAGAAATTGATTAACTAAAAGTTGTGTAATGTTGGAATAATCAACTTATCTTCCCTATTGCGCTCGAAATGCTCATAACTCACAAAACAGGCGTACGCCTCCCGTCTTCAACCAATCAGGGCAGATATTATTAGAGCTGGTTGTTGGCTAGGAGCGTGCTATGCGGTGAAGCTCATTTTTTAATATATCTATTTTCTGTGTTCGATTCATAAAACAAAGTAAGGTTTGTAGTGTCTCTTAGAACGAAAATTGTATGGTGTGCGACTAGATTAAGTCACGAGGATGATTTTATGATAGTTAAATGATAGATTATTCTCCTCTGTTTTGTTTGGTTAAGAATATCTTCTTTGGTTAAATGTGGTGTTAAACACTATATTTCCTCTTGTGTTCGTGTCGTTCTTGTCGTTCGTGTCCCATGGTCTTCCAGGGTCTCTGCTGTTCACAATTAATCACAGACATCTATCAGAACTTGTAATTCAAGCTCCACTATGGTGGAGCTCCACTATTAGACCACCATTAGACTTTTTATAATAAAATTTGTAATTTTGATTGTAATCGTATTGATTAAGAATATCTTCTTTGATTAAATGTAATGTTATAGATTTTATTTCCTCTTGTGTTCGTGTCGTTCTTGTCGTTCGTGTCCCATGGTCTTCCAGGGCATCGGCTGCAGAGCACGGACAAGAGCAAGTGCAAACTCGACTCAGTTCCACTCATTTTCGACTGATTCACGATTTTTCAATACGATGTCAGTATGGTTGTTGTTACCTTTTTTATTTCAAATGCTCAGAGGAAACCAGCTTGGTATGTTCTTTTGTAAGTTCACAAACGCATGTTGGCAGTTTATCCTGCAGCGTTATATACAGGATGTCCACGATAGCCGTGGAAATTATCTTTAACACATAGCGATGCCAAAGCAAAACTGACAGTCTGCAATGACGTTTGTGTGAAGGGGATGAAACTCGCGAGTTCACTTGCGGACTAAAGTGAGACGCTGCGAGCTTTTCACGTCATCAAACGTCATGAAACGTCAGAATTTTTACGTCGAAGCGCGAGTTCTCAACCGTCACGAGCCCATTGGCTCCTGAGGCGCTCCCCCGGTATGCGAGTGCTCATTGGTTGGTTTGAAATTATGAACTTTCCTTGGTTCACTCAAGCCGGCGACACCGTGTCGGCGGTGCCGGAGCAACTCGCCGCAAAGTTTCGATATGTGTTGGGTGCAGCAGCAATGCAAGCAAAGCATCTATGCCAGTACCGCTTTGGGTGGTTTTTAGTGTCCTTCCCTAACATGTTGTCGATACCGACTCTGAAAAGCTCGTTGCCTCATGGATACTTCTGCAAGACACTTCAGTGATAGATAAGTGGAAGGCAGGTCTGCTTCGCTTGCTTGGTACGACAACGATTCAAGAAGGACGAATACTGCGTTTTTCCGCTACCCACTCGATGACAGGTAAGTCAGTTCCTATTCCATTCTGCCGCTTAGCATAGCATAGCGCCACATCTGTGGCATATACGCAGCATTTTCGCGGGTAGAATTTTTGGTTTTCACGTATCTGATCCCTATCTTTCTTTTTCAGGTATAAGCACTCAACCCATATCTGCCTCAGAATAACATCTGCATGGATACAGTAGAATGGATAAGCCATTCAGAGGGGTTGGAGCATCATCTTTCGGCAAAGCAGCTGCACAAGTTCCTTTGTGGCGGGTCAACCAGGCGCCTACACAAGCAGCAAAGGGATATGGACATGTTCTCTGTCATGCCGGATCTCTGAATGTGTGTGCCTGTGCAGCCAAACAGGGACTAGAGATGACATGACGTCTCCGTAGCGTACTCTGTAGTCCGTATTCACCAACTTACTTAAACTATTGGTTTAGTGACGTCGGGTTTAAATCAACCACGTGAGACTTTCGTTCGCCAATCCTGGATCACCGCCCCATGCTCTACCACCTGCTGCTGTGAAGCCCATGGCGGCGCACATAGCGAGCTTCCTGCACAGCGCATGCGTATTTCACCAGAGTCTGCCAGAAGCGATGGTATCCGGTAGGCCTAATCCCCGGTTCACGAGGAATTTTTCATCAAATCTTGTGTAAGTTTCGATTAATATAGTTACTAGAAGCGCCCAGGAGACAGATTTGATCACAATGGGACGAATATTTGCCTCAAATGTTCCATTTCGATCATCCACCCAAGCTACTTAAACTGGTGGTTTAAGCCCCATGCATTTGAATGGGACGTATTTTAAACTAGGGGAGGGGCTAGTTTAACATCGGTCTAAGTATACGTTGTAACTACTGTGGACGTGTGTGTTGAAAAAACTATCGTAGATTGGTTGCGGTAGGTGATGTTGCACTAATTCGAAGTTAACTGGTAAAAATTAAGCAGAATCGTTTTAAATGCACGGTTAGTAAACAAAAACGGCGTAACGATTGACCGGGGGTACGAAATGCGGCTGTTGTTTTTAGAAGGCGCTATTGCGAACTTTTGCATGACAAACGTAAAACGCACCGTCAAAGTGTGGTTAAAAAGAGTGACATCGACATGTGCCACTGGACAAAATCCATATACCAATCCAAGGGACCGAGAGAGCGTGCGGATGGCCGAACGTCAATGTGCATCTTCACAAACAAAGCATAAGTAGTGCTGGCGCTTATTATGAGCGTCATCTCCTGTGATACACACTGTAAGCACCCCTGTCATTGTACAGTAAGAGCAATAACGTGCTAGATGTTTGTTGCGAGCCCCGGTGGAGAAATTGGGGGCGTTATCCACTGGCATGCTTATCAACCATCCCAGTATCTATCATCTCTTCGCAGCGTGTCTAATCTCCAGAGACATCTAACAGTGCAATAGGACTGATCATAAAGTGCATTAGCGTTTTGCGGCTGTTGTGTGGGTACTATCAAGGCATGGAGATATTGCATGCTGTTGCACTACACTGAACACGAAATCTGAGCAGATTTTACGTTCCCCGATTATGAAAATACCCGAGCAAAAGCTAAGGAGGTCCCCATTTCCCCTGGATTCACATGCAAGCATAGATGAAACTGAAATGTGTGTTTTACTTATTTCAGCATGCCACAGCAGAACAGACCAATAAAAATATGTTACTCAGGTATCGTGTTGCCACGCTACATTAGAAAACATTCAAAGGGACAGCTGCTTACTTCCATATTGATTTATCATTTGGTAACAGTAGATGTGCTTTTGTAGGGCTGCTTCTGCAAAAGATACTACACAGCAATGTGCTAAAGGAGGCTGCAAACCTTTTGGAAGCATCATTACTATTGCAGGTACATAACCATGACCAATCACTGACAGCTTGTTTACATTGTATAAGCACATATATTCTGGAGATCCTCTCTTGAAAATTTCTGCTATGGACTCATTCATCACAACAACTTTGTACTCGTGAGCTTTTTGTTTATATTCAGACAATAAAGGCTATTACGTAGTTCCACAAGGATGACTTTTTTCATAGAAGCGTGCACTCTGGATATCCTGCTCAATTAGTTGTCAAGGTCACATGAGAACATAAGTGAGCAATGGCGCACAAGGAAAAAAAAAATCCTTGCTACATTCCACATGCTGACTCCACCAATATATCTGAGGTGTCGTACTGCAGTATGTTTGAATTGCACAGGAATAAAGGTCAATGTGGACAGAAACTTTGAAGCTCTCTTGCTCCCATTGAACTGCACTTAAAGTTGAAAATTAGATCAACTGCAATTACTGCATATAGCACCTTCCAGATGAATATAACAAAACATAGGCTACAGACTCATCAATAGATAGTATTGACAATTATAATAGGAGTCAGCTGGTTCACGCAACATCAAAATGGAAATGTCGTTCCCCCATACTGCAGCATGAGCGCATGGATAAATTGTACATGGCCACATAACAGTTGTCAGCTACTTAAAAGAGTGTTAGCTTGCGTTGACATGGGTACAGATTTGTCCAGTCACTGCAGCCGTTTATATCCACACTGAGCACACGAGCACATGGAAGAACATGCACCCATGTTAACAGTAGCTATCGTTCTTTTACGTTACTGACAGATGCCGTATGGCCGCATAGTTTATTTCTGTGCTCATGTGTTCAGTGTGGATATAGACGACAGTAGTAAAGCAGGGTAAACAAGCACCCATGTTACACTAGCTCTCCTCCTTTTACGTCGTTGATAGCTGTCACAGCTGTAGCACAGGCCACAGAGTTTATCCATGTGCTCATCTGTTCAGTGTGAATACAGCGCTAAACAAAAAATGGTGTCCCTTTTGTGTCTCCTGAAGCTCAAGGCTTTTCTTTCAAGCAAAAATGTACGCATGCTGTTCTGCATCATTTTGTGAGCAGGACTGTTAAAAATTACTCGACGCACTGCAGCTTTACACTGGTGTGGTCTGTGCACTCTTTTTGTGTAGCCTCATATCCTGTACAGGTAAATCTTAAACGTGAACATGTTTGACACAGGTGTGCCTGGTTGGGTAGAAACTGAACAGGATCAACGTGGCTCCAACCAAAGTTAGCCCTGTTAGTTCGTCACCCCTGAAGAAGGAGCCGGTTCGGCTCCGAAACGTCGGGACCCCTCTTTCGAGCTAACTTTGGTTGGAGCCACGTTGATCCTGTTGAGGTAAATCTTAAGAATCGAAAAACACATCCCTATGGAATCATGCCACATGATTTATCATATACACCTGCATCCATATTGCAATCATGCTTCTATTCATCGCAAATGCCACAATACCTCTAATTGTAATAGGAAAATTTATTGACGGTAACAACACACAACATACAACACACACGAGACACTACCCTCTAATTTGGCTGTGTTGTGCATGTCTTCAACGTGTTCTGAATAGCTGAGTTACAAAATAGTGAACCAAACCAAATCCTGCTAATATGCCATATGTGTAGTACATCACTTTACCTTCAATTATGTTACAACTTGTTCTCCTTGCACCAGCTCAGGTGCATGCTAAGTGTCCACGGTTTTTGCTGTATGACATGTCCTGTACATTGGTACTCTCATTTCACACCAGCTCTCCTCTTCCTTGACTCACACTCTACCCATAAATGTACAGCAGTGAGTGGAGAATAAACTGAATATGGGCATACTACGGTCACAGAGTTCTGGTGTAACTAAGCATGTGTTATCAGCATCATGACAAATGATTCTAACATCTATGGATCTGTCATTCGAAACAGTGCCTGAATGCTGTTGCAATACAAGATACCACGTACATACATTTACTGTTGGAAAGCCTTCACATCATCACCAGGAGAATATGTGGCGTCTCGTGCACACTGCTTGCACTGCATGACTTGCACCAAATGCCTGTGACGTATGATTGTATATGTGTCAAACCTGATTATTTATTTTGTTTCTGGTAAGCCATTCTTCAATGCCATATGTGAAGAAAATAATTGCTATACAAACTTATTGCTATTCAAATATGTGACTGGCATTAGCTTAGGCACACCATGCCATGCCCCACAAAAAACATGTCTGTGTAAGAGCTAGCTTCACCATAGGTTCAGAAATCTTGTGGTTGTGTGTGTGGAATTTTTTCATTTCTTTTTAATGGGAAATTGATACTACTACTGTTTCTTTTTAGAACCCCCCCCCCTCCCCCCACATTTTCTATGGCACTCTTAGGGGTGCTAAAGTTCAGTAAAGTGGACCGAAGTAGTTACATGCTCTTCTTGTGTGCCAACGTAATGCATATGCCCAGAATCTGTGAAACTGTTGCTTTGGGTGCTGGTATCTTGCAAACCATCTCCCATATGACATGTATGAATTACCAGAAGTTGCCTGAAGACTCTGCATGTCCACCACTCATTACTGAAGTTAGGTGGTTAGTCATGCAGAGGCATCTACATTATTTTACCACGAATTCAGCATTGTGTCCCATAAATCTGCTACCAGGCTTTATCCTTGATGATACAGTACACCATGCTCACTACATTGTTCAGTTGCATAGATTTGTGCTGACACAACTGGATCAATATGTCGGCTTCTGCAAAGTGAAAACTACCAATGTGGCTAAACAAATAACTGAAATTGCAGAAGAAAGATATACAATCATGTAAATTTAAATAAAAGTAATACAGCACATTGTAGCTAAGATGCACATGATTTCAAGTTGCATCCTTTTCTTTGTATCAGTTTATTTGCATTGCGTCCAATGTTCCACTGCAGACTTCCCCTTACGGTATGATACAGATCAATATAGAAAGCGAGCAGACAATAATCAGTGCTGCTGTTTGCTGTAGCACTGAGATTTTATGCTAGAATGAGCATCTCTAGGTGTGCCTTTCTGTAGTATTCCACTGTGTTGTTTCTCAAGAAATAGCACAATCTCTCAGTACAAAGGTGCGCAGTCAAACTGCATAACCACACAGTGCAGAAATGCAGCCTGTGCAATAATTTTTCATAGCTTTATCATCTGTGTAAACGAAAATTAGTCGAAGCAGGCCACAAACACGGATGATACAAACATGTAAGCCTCAAACGCCCAGTTGCTGAGTTGCTTGAATCATCGTCTGTATTTCAGGATGTCTGCAATCCAGTAAAGCATGGAAAACTAAGAATAGTCTGAGAACTATTGCATGACTGGAAAACTAGAAAAAATGTGAAAGAAAGCGGTGAAGAGCTGCTGAAGTAAAAATTCCCTAAATAAGTTTACACAATTGTACAATGGCGATTATCTTTCTCATGGCATGACACAGGCCTCTTATGTCATTTCACAGTCAAAGTTGAGTGATCTGTGTAAGAGTGAAGTGATAACTGTAACTGCATCGCTATGCACATTCTTTTGTAAATTTAAAAAAAAAAGCCTGAATAAGGAGTGATTTCAAAGATCGTAATGAATGATGCAGTCGTCGTCCTTCTGTCCACGTCTCTTTGCTGCGGAATGAATTCGTACCAACTACCCCGCCTTCATACGCTTGTTTAGTGCATGATGTGCTGTTTGCAGCCGTATTATAGCTAGGGCCTGACTTTTTCGGGTTTTATTTTTAGCCAAATTCGGGGGGTAAATATCGGGTGATATTTTTCATTTGAAAATTCGGGTGTATTCGGGTTAAATCCCGTTACGGCATATTCTGTCGTCAGGAATTCGGGTGCATTCGGGTGATTTTTTTTTGTTTAATAAAAATTTGTCTTAACATAGAACTAATGTTTAGCAATGCTATCAAACTTTATTTTAATGCACGCTTATGAGTGTGCCACGCGATCCGGATGTTTTCGGGTAGATTCGGGTTAAGCGTGAATTTTACAGATTTCGTTCGGGGGGGAAATATCGGGTGGATACGGGTTTAACCCTAAAAAGTCAGGCCCTAATTATAGCATGGCATGAGCTGTGGGGAGTTTTTAGGCATTGGTGGTGGTGATGGTTTGGCATGTAATGGTGCGATGATAATGACAGTGAAATTGCTTACAATGCCAGTATGGAGTCGAGAGAGAAGTTTGTAAAGAATGAGCATGGAAAAATAGATAAGTCCCCAACCAGGTGTGTAAAAGTGGTTCCTGAATAATATATGGCTTTGAACAAATAAGCTCAACACAATTATTGAACAAAATGACAGCACAGGCTTGTTTGTGGCTGATGTTGCAGCTGTTGTTGTGTGTGTTTTCTTTGGTCCTTTCCTGTTTGCTCCATCCTAGAAACACTACTATTGAAACCGGTATAAGATATCCTTCTTTACGAGGCATTTGGTTCATTTTAACATCTGTATTTTGTGTACACAGTCTCAATAAACTACAAATTCTGAATGGCTCGGACGCAGTGTAATGGCATTAAATTGTGGCAGTTTATTTTTGCAATTATTATGTCTGTGATGTCAAGTGCATCATAGCAGATGACAAGTAAGGACAAATATATACATTAGGTATGTTCCCATTGTGTGAAATTTCATCACAGCAAGAGACAGTCGTAACGTAACGATGAATCTTTGTGGGCTGAACAGAACAATCAATTTAGTGCTTAGTGATTTGTACAATAATCTTATATGCTGAAATCCAGAAATAAAGGAGATCAGAGGTAAGCACAGCACCGCACTATCAGGGGGTCACGACACTGGCAACTTCCACGCTCACAAACAGGGACGCCCTGGGTAACTGACAAAAAGAGCGCTAAACAAACAAAGAAAAACACACACATGACGAGGACGTAAACAAGGCAGCACCATGAGTACGTTTTCCGTAGGAGTCACACTCCAAAGAAACACAGCCAGCAAAGAGGTGGTCTAACGCGTTGCAGATTTGTGACACGTTGAAAGTACCACGTCGAGTTATGCGTATAGGAGTCACCTGCAGGATAAGGTCACCCTTGCATCAGTGTTCTTTCTGTTTACATAGCCTACAGTGATCAAGCACTTGTACACACGTTGCGAACATATCAGGCTCGAAAGCGTATAAAAGACTCTGCTGGAATGCCCCATCAATCGAGAGGCTATCTTGATCGTTGCAGTTCACCACACAGGCCGCACAACAGACGATAAAAAAGCGATGGTCGATGCGGATGACGTTATTATACGCATCCACAATCGACGACCGAACACCGACAAAAGTACAACGATCACCTGCGCGAGGATACCTACTGCTGCCTTTCAAATAACATGGCAAACGCTCTCTTTCTAGCGACCATATCAAGAGCTTGTCATTCACAAATACAGAGGTAGGCATAACGCACAACCGACGATTACCGACACCCCGATCCGCAACCACCTGCAGCAGCGCCAGCGCCGCCTGAACTTTTCCTCCGTTAACATCATAATCAAAAAACAAACGGGAGCCTTCCTCTTCACAATCCTGTCGTCTGCTACGTTCTCCCTCCCCTCAACCATCTCGTGCCAATGTCAATAGTGCGCATGCGTTGTGGTCACCCTTTGGTCAACCGCTCTTCATAGCCGGAGAGATCACGTGATCGATTTAAACCCGACGTCACTAAACCAATGGTTCAATTCGGCTGGTGAATACGGACTGAGTTCAACCTTCTGGTTGCCATCAGGCGCGTTGGATTCCTCTAGAGTCACTAAATAAGCTACGCTTATGCTACGTAAGTAAGCTTATAAGCTACGTAAATAAGCTACTAAATAAGCTACGCTTATTTAGTAGCTTATTTACGTAGCTTATTTAGTGACTCTAGATTCCTCTAGTTTGGGCGCGCGGTCCCTTTTAGTATAGGTGTATTGTTGTTGGTGTTGGCTTTGCACGCGGGACATCTGCCCTGATATTTTCGTTCCGGGTGGTTCCGTATACAAAGCTTGCCAGTCAACGCGTTGGCATGGGAGCCGGGAGCGGACGAATCAGCAGGATGACATCCCCACGCGTTGGGGCTGTTCACCTCTTTACCTCTTCAGGATGTGTTGCTTGACGTTCCTTTGTCGGAATACTTTTCTGGCCCACTTGGTTGGGACTTCTTGGGACACGCTGAGCCTGTACGCAGCTGTCTCGAGTTGCCGCACCGGGAATGTCTTGTCGGTCATCATGCTGTTTGCCACAGTTCACGAGTTTTACATCAGTTTTAATTGCACAATGATGTAAGCACACTGCTTCCACCACCTCGTCAGCTTTTACAAGCCTGTGGATGCTGAGAATCGGGACGATTGAACGCATGCGTTCTGCGGTCACTCGAGGCATGTATCATACACGTGGATTGAACTAATGGTCGTACCTGGAAGTAATAATAGTAATTGGGGGTTTACGTCGTGAGACAACTGAGATCATGAGCGACGCCACAGCAGTCGGTCTGTGGGTTGCTTTTGGCCACCTGAGGGTTGCGATGAAGCATCTGGAAGTGGAGGCACAAAACCACGAACGGGGATAGCGCAAACGTAACTAACGCACAGAAGCTTGCTGGCACCACCATAATGTTTTTTGTATGACGCAACAATGTTTCTGTTGCAGTTAAGGCGTATCACGATGAGCTCGTCATTTGGAACTTCCTACTCCAGGAATCGGAAGCGTCGATCCCGCTTCGGATGGTTTTTCGAAGGACGCTGCTCCTGATCGTGTCTTTCCTACTAATCTAGCCACAATTCGTTACATACACATAAATGACGCCAAATTCACCCTTTTACAAAGATCAGGAAAGACTTCCACGTAAGAAAAAAGAAGAAAAAAGACGCTCTGGCGTGAGCTGGAGGAGGAAGAAGAAGAAGTATGAAACTTGCCATTTCCTTTGTGGCTGAAGAAGAAGAAGCAGATGATGATGATTTCGTCAGCTCAGCGGCTCAAATTTGCGCGCGCGAACAACAGCTTGGCGCATGGTGATGGTAACTGAAATAGAACGGTATATTTTTATTGCTGGTAACGGTTACGAAAACGGACACCACTTTCCGCCATTACTGGAAACAGAAATGAAAACGAAATTATCGGCCTGCATTGAATTCCGGTAACGGCTATTACTATCATGCGGTGACATGGGTGTTTTTTTTTTTTACTCTTCCCTGTCTTCCATGCCTTGAATACCACTCGAGAGCATGCAAGGCGCAATGCATGGAAGTGCGAACTCAGTATGCATCCGTTGCTCACTCGTCTTCGTCCGTTTAACACGTGCACATGATAAAAGCGCATGAAAAGATGTACAGGGAGTCCCAGCTAAATCCCCCGGTTGGATAATTCGTAAACAGGTGGCGCCATCGAAGAAATTTCTTTTTGGTAGTGATCCTTGGGACATCGGCCATGAACTGAGTAGTGTGCGGCTCATTTGCATACGCTCGCTAATTAAATAAACATGCTAACTTTTAGCTTTTACTTCGCACGCTTACGGAACCTCTGTTTTACGCATCGGGACCTTCAGCGAAATATATTCCAAGAAAAAAGATTTATCGACACTTAGTGATTTTTCAGACTAATTAATTGGTTTCGGTTTACATACTTGCTCGGAGCAGTGCACCAATGCGCTCTTTGGATCAGCTATCCGGCTGTCAATTTCGTGTTCATCCTCTTGATTCGGGGCGACGGAAGATTAGAAACAGCCGGAAGAGACGCTTTGGTATTCGTTCTCAAAGTGACTGGTAAACAGCGCCGGTGGTAAAACAAAGGAAGGTCGGGCTCGGGCCGGGCCTGGGCTTAAGAATGCCGCCCGTGCAGTGCTCTTCCTGTGTTGCGGCCTTGGAAAGACGCCTGTGGTTACGCCGATCTATAGAGTTGCTGGACTCAAAACTCAGGCAGGGAAGTCCACGTACAGGATGGAGACATGACTCTCTCTCTTTTTAAGGGAGACACACTATTCCATAGAAAGCTGAAATTCGGGCCAGTAGAGCGACGCAGTCCTCCGGTTCGCTTCTATGGTATCCTGAGTAACCGTTTGTTTGCTTGTTTTTATTTCGTGTTCGCGCCGCGAAGCAACTGTGACTATGAGCGGCGTACAGACGTGAACAGATGAAGGGAGCACGGTTGGATGGACCGGGGGACAGGTGTTATTATGCGTCCTGGGACGACTTCAGTGAGAGCAGTCTTCAGCACGACCTTGCCTGCCACGAACGTGCGGACGCTTTTATCCGCTCAGCCATGCAACAAAAACAACTTATATTCTGACGATGAAGTCCGGAGGTTTTCCACTCTAGGAGGGCCATGCAGCTGGTCATCAGAGTTCCGAATTTTGTAAGTCCCGGGAGATGTACGGACATGACGGAAGAGAAATTACTTCTTGAGTATGCACGCGTTGTGGTGAATGCGTCATGTAGGTTGTGCACTTAACACGTTGTGTAAAGCATCACAGTATGAAAAGGGTAATGCAAATACGCCGTTTGCCCTTCCCCGGTTTGGGGAATGGTGGGACATGTGGGAGAAGGGCATTTTACTGAGAAGCTCCGTTGTTGTTGTTTTCCGTCTTCTTTCTTTTTTCCGGTCTACACCGCGTATTCGGGCGCGGGATTTGTTTTGTCAACGCAGTGCAGCCTCAACATGTGCTACTACCTCACAGTCGACAGCCCTAGTATCGGCCAGATCACTCACTTATGACCATCGTGCTCGCCGGCGATTTCCAGCTGGGCTGATAATGTGGCATAAATGCAGGCGAGCTGGTGCAGGAACTCCATACTGAAAAATGCTGAGTCTGGCCACAGACAAAAACGACGCTAAGACACAAACGACCAGAACTAGACTCGTCGAAGCAGGAACAATGCCTTCCTTGATTTCATGCCCGTCACGTTTGGTCTCCGACGTCGTCTCCGGACTTGCGATGCAGCCGCCACAAATGTAGCACTTCTTAAATAATTCCCCTATGCTTGCCGTGTACGATTCCGCCGATTTTGTCGAATCTATCGAGTACCGTGATTTAGCGCCCAACAAATGACGACTGTATATACAACCTCGTTCCATGTTTCTCGCACCGCACAGACGTGTAGTTATATATGTCAGTATACGCGGCATACTAAAGCCATGCCCCTGTTTGTTTTTCTTTAGGGCTTATGTAGAGACGAGCGTCCTACTCTCTAGGGATACACCGTTTCCCCAGCGCTTTGTCTATAGATCGTGTTCCACGAGAGGATGTCATTGAATTCCTAAATATAGGTTCTATTTCGCAAAATTATAAAGCTACTTGGAATACACTCATACAGACTTTTGCCACAGATTGAGACCATTTGTATTCGTGTTCCGCATTAATCAAACTAATTTGCATAATTAAGGCGGACACATGCGATCGAGTTTACGTTCGCTTCCGGCGAGAAATGGCGGCAACGTCGGAAAATTGTTTTTTTTTTGTTGAAGTGATGCAATCGGCGTAAGCTGAAGAACATGCTAGCATATACGACAAAACCATTATTTTCTTACGCAGGGATCTGGAAAACTGTAGTAAGTTTGTCGAATTTGTTGATTGCAATCAATCTGCTGTTGCTGTAGGGAATGACATCATTTCGGCCCAGACATCGCGGCTGTGCGTGCCGAGAGAAGCGATTTTGTTGCGTTTTCCATAAACTCCCGTGTATTCAACATTTTGACAAAGTTTAATTCGCTAAATCATTGGATCGCTTCAGACCTTAAAAAGGTTTACGAGAACCCTGTGAACAAAAATTTCCCAGAAGTGAGTCCACCTTAAACGTCGAAAAATTCGCAAGGAAAGACAGCATTTTTCTTCCTCAATTTGGAAGCCTATGGCCATAGCACACTATTCTAATCAAAATCGGGATGTGTTTCACAGGATTTCGACAAAAATTTGACAGCCGAAACTCAATCGCTGGGCGAAGAATGCCCGGTGAAATTAGCGTTTGTGGAACTATTGGTTCCGCCTTTATCGAGGTCAAGCGAAAAGCGGCGACGCAGTTTTATTCCGATCGAAGGCCTTGTCGCACAGCCCGTCATTATCAGTGGCTGGCGGTTGATGACAGACACCTTGGTAAAGGCGAAATGTGTGATTGTGGCGTGATTTTTCTTCTTGCACAAGAGGGAGGGTATTTGGACGGAGCCAACAGTTTCGCAAACCTAAATATCAGCGAGCGTGCTTCGCCCAGAGACTGATTTTCGCTGTCAAATTTTTGTCGAAAGCTTGTGAAAAACACCGTGATTCTGATTGGAATAGTGTTATGGCCATAGGCTCTCAAATTCAGTAAGAAAAATCCTGCATTTGCTTGGCAATTAAGGATTTTTGTTTTAATGCATTAAAATAAATGCATTAAAAGTTTAACTATGCAAATTAGCTTAATTAGACGTCACTACAGGCAATGCTTCCCGCCTTATTAGACCTTGAGTTGTGAGCAGTTATATCAGTGCATCAAGGTTTAGGCGCTACCAGTATACAGTAGATCGAAAACGATCGTCTCTCGTGATCCAAGAAAGAAAAGACAGCACGTGCGCGCGCTAGCGTTCAAGCGAGACAGCAAGTGTGAACCACCGAACTGCAGTAGGTACTGTACATTTATTTTTTAAGAACCCCTCCCTGCGTCTATCGAAGCGGACAAATAAAACCTGGCTTGCTTTATCTCGTAAAACAAGTCAAGTTTTGTTGAGGTTCGACTTCGAAACGATCTTTGAAAAAAAAAAAATTGTTGCACCACACTCTCGGCACATTGGACCCCAAATACTGGCTATGGGCATGGTTTACGCGCATGGTGTTACGCAATGTATTATGTGGAAATATCAGTTAATCTAAATCGAAAACAAGGAGGCGACCGAAATTTCCCCTTTTCAGAGCGCCCGCACGATGCCGGCGCATGATTCCACCGGGTATGCGAAGCAACGTAAGACTCGTGTGTCGCAGACGGTCATAGCGGTTTAGTAGCAGCGTTCCGTTATGGGTGCAGGCCATTACGATCATGTATGCTTTTCATCGGACTCGTACGAGTGCGACGAAGTTTCTTCGGAGCCGCGGGTGTACGCGAATAGCAACGCCCGTATTGCGCGGGTGTTCGCCGCGTATGACGAGTGTTCCTTCAGAGCCTCATCTATATATTTTTAGTTCTCTCAGACTTGTGTAGATTATCAAAGGTGATACGAGCGCGACCTTGTATACTCTATACCTCTTCGAGTCATCATTTTTGCATATGTGCCACGTTGAGTTGGTATAGGAGCAGCCGGGAAGAGTGTAGGAACAGCGTGACTCACCAACACTTTCGTTCTTCGGAGACCCATAGCTCGTGCATCAGACGTGCTCTGATGTCGAACATCTGAGATTCGAAATGGTTGGAACATATTCTACTGTGTCGAATCAGTCCACTTCATTCCAGTCTTCCAGAGCGCTGCCTCCCACTCACGGCTAAGCTTTTCATCTTTCGGGAAACGAAAATAGGCAAAATCCGACGTAGAAGACTGTTTGTTGTCGCAAGTTTTTATACACCACCTCTCTTTTCACCCATAACTAAAAAAAAAAGTTAGAGAGAGACCGAGAAAACTATAAGGCGTTGAACGTACACAAGCAAAGACCAAGCAGACGCATACCCACTGACGCAGAATGGCCACTCATTCTTGCTTGCAACACGTCCTTACAGCGGCGGCTCAGAGGCACCGCTCCTCACATTTCAAAAATCATTTTTGTGACATTAGCGCCGTTTTCAACCGAGGTGTTCGTAACCGAGTTTGAAACATGCGAATAATCGTAAAAGTAAGAGAAGCGTGTACCTGATTTTGTTCCGAAGTCTCCCTTTAACATGCTGGTCCATGATAATACAGCAGTGACGATAGTGCGAATTTCGACCGGCTCAACAAAGGTGTTAACAATTGAGCTTCAGTGAAAAAGTCGTGGCGCTGAACTTCTAACATGTAGGGCACCTTCCGGTCGTTTATTCATTTTATCTGTGCGTTCTGTCCCGGAGTTTCCAGTTCTTCAGCAAAGTCACTTTAGGGTTATTGCCATCGCAACCTCGTGATGTTCGCTCTGGATTCCATGTGTGTTCACAGACTGTGGGTATGGTGAAATGAAAAAGCACATTATCTGCTCACCTTGGTGGAAACGGGCCTCATCCAAAAGTCCATTGCTCCGACAATTCATTACTCCCTACTCTCACAATGTTCCCCACTTGCGTTGCTAGCGTATCACGATGGTTGTAAAATAACATATGAAATCTACGGAGTCGTTCAGTGACGTGCTTATTCGATAGGCGTAGGTTTGTGTGCTATTGCCCAGATGGTGGTTGAAACGTTCACAGTTTTCTCTTAGGCCATTCACTATGAGCTGGCCCCATAACGAAGTGGTCGACCGGAAGGCTGAGAGTCACAGCAGCTTGTCTTCTTGCGGCAACTACGAGGACGTGTGCAAGCCTCCGCCCGGTGCTCCTCCCATTCCTCAGCCCAAGAGGAAAGTGTCTCTCAGTCATCTGCCCTTCATTACGCAGCCTCAGAATGAACAGGACATTCGGTGCGGATGGTGCGGCTTTCGACCAGCTTTCCTCGAGAGGTTCGAGCATCCGCGGTACGTACCATAATGGTTCACGTTCTTTCTACTCACGCGCGTAGGATGCGTTAGGGGATTTCCTGTTGTGGGACCAGCTATCCAATGTCGTGAGCCAATAGATCCGCGAATGAAAGCAAGAGTTCCATGCCAGTAACGCCAATGCTGAATGCATACTGTATAGGTCTTGACTGCGACTACATGGAACCATGCCTTCTGAATAGTCACATAGATAAATGATCGGATGAATATATTCGTTCAATAACAGTAAACCAGCCGAAATAACTCGTCAATCTTGCAGAGTACCAACAATAAACGAGCAATAAATGTTAACCGATAAGCAATAGAACCAGCCGTAGCGTTTCTTCAAGACCTATAAGGTATCCAGAAGTACGATTGCGGAAACACGTATAGAGTTCGTTTTGCCCTAGCGCTGTAGGTCTTCTGATGACTTGAACACTAGGTCTTCTGATGACTTGATATCGCACCACGGCACATACTTTTCATTGCAGGTACGTGCTGCTTGTTCTGTGTTGCATGGTGTTCCTGCAAGGGCTCGTTGTTAACGGGACGGTTTACATGGTGTTGCCGACTATTGAGCGGCGTTTCCAGCTCAAGAGCTTTGAGACCGGTTCTGCGATTTCGATGTACTATATGGCATCCTGCATCTCTGCTCCCATTGTCACTCTTGTAGCGTCGAAGCGGAGCAAGCCCACATATCTAGCCATGGCTACCATCGTTATTGGGATTGGCACCATGGTGCTCACTATTCCACATTTTATGGCACCACGCTACAGGTACGTGCAAAAAGTCTCGCAAAACCTCGGTAACTCATAAAGTAACAGTTTCAAGTTACGTGTACCCATTTTATTCCAAGTGTCCGACAGGTCCCTCTAGCAATGATACAGTAGACTCAAAACATGTGGATCGGCCAGAACGCATTTCCAGATAATTGGCGGCAATGTATGATGGGTTCGGCACGAACCTTGGACAAACCTGATAGCAGCGACCTCAAGTGCCTCCTGCTGTGTATTGACACCCAGTTTCTGATAGTCATCGGTTCGCCGAGCGCAACATACCTTGAATTCGCTACGACAGGGCGAGTTTTCTAGTTTTTACTAAAGAGGTTCAAGGGAATACGCTATGCAAGCGTGTCTCTGCGAATGAGAGAAAGAAAAGGTTGGAAGAAAGCACGTGACAAAGCATATGTCCACTGAGAAAACAGCAATAAGGGGGCATTGGCAGACGAGCCCACAACGCTATGGTGAAAAGGACGAAACAACGTGGACCTCACGTGCAGCTGTTGTGGTATCTTATTTGAGAGCGATCCAATGAGACCGTTCTACGTGCGCGACGGGAAAGGGAAAAGCTAGAGGGGCTGCCCAAAAGGCTGACCTACTTGCATAGCGTATATCGTCCGAGACGCTTTCTTGTCGCTCCATCGATATCACACTGTCGCGGTGTGAGCATTAACAAGCACTCTTGATCTCGCTTTAGAATACGTACTAGCTCCTCCTGTCTCTCTCCTGGAACATAGCTCGATAATGGGATTGTGGCTTTTGGACAGAAGCTACAGCCTGAGTTCAAGATCATGGTAATCATAACTCCGGTAGTGTTCTTAGCTGTCAGACTTTGTAGCCGACATATGGTCGTCAATAGACCTTTACCCGAGAAACGTCATGACGTTGGCAGACGGACTGAAACCGAAACAAATCCGAAGGGGAGGACTGGGCGGTTCCACGAATGGGCATTTGTTCGCTGCCTCCGACTGAAAGAAAAGTAGGACGGGAGGTCGTGTCCCTTTCACGGACCATCGTAATCCCCTCAAGGCCATGACTTTCGGGCACGACCTTGTTCGCCCCCTATAGCTTTGAGCGTAGTTCAACTCTACCAAATTGGTGGCGCTGTCGAACACTATGACGTCATTTGCTTACAAACAGGGTCCATCGCAGCGGACACTGGAAGGATTCAGCAAGAACAGAAAAAAAGATTAGTCCCGTTTATTGTTGCAGGCATAGCTTATCTGAGGATGACCTTTGTCCAGCACAGCACCAAGACGCTGCAATCTGTGCATCTGCAAGAGGCAACTTGCGCACCTACCGTTACGTTTTCTGGTTGGGTCACCTGATTATGGGTGCCGGGTCCTCTCCCATGTACACTCTAGCACTGACCTACCTGGATGAGAATCTTCCTACTACTTTATCCACCAGATATATTGGTAAGCGGGACCTCATAACTGCAAGTATGCCTAGAGTATTGCATTTGACTTGCAGCTATCTATCATGCCACGTCGCTGCTGGGCACGGCTTCTGGGTTCGTACTCTGTGGATACATTCTGAATATCTACACCGACTGGGCTGTCGATGCGTCCAAGTAAGCTCATAGTGCAAGGATTCAGTTAATCACTACACTCTAAATCGTTTTACACCTTAAAGGGTGTAAATCAAAATGTTCATGGCGCACACCTTCTAAGGTGTATTTTAACACCCTCATGGCAATTGGGGTGTAAAGGGTGCAACGCCGAATAAAACTGCTGGGTTCGTGGCAATATGCTGGTAACTGTGTATTCACAATTACCAGCATATTGCATATAATCACATTGAGGTCCATATATGTATGTACATCAAGGTAATTAAATATGTGTGTAAACATGCAGAGCCGACATAAAGAAAATCATGTGTGGCGTGGCAGCTGTGCATGGCAATGAAGCATGGCAGCTGTATATGGCTTTTCGTAAAATTGTAGACCTTCTCATGAGAAGGCACCTCCCCCATATGCACGTTCATTACTTAGAACGTTGCATTTATTCGTTTCTTCAATGCTTTGCAGTGTTGTACCCACAAATATCTAACCCTTCTAAAATGCATTACATGGCTTATTATCCTCGACTCATCAGGATGTTTGGTCCTCTGCTAGCTGTATGGTGTACGCGTTTCGAAGGGAGACACCAGCATTTTAAAGATGTTGCTAGAAAAACTCGACATTTTAAGAACATAACCCTTTCATTAGCAAGAAGACATCAATTTTATCAAATGTACGTGTGGTCGCAGCCAGAAAGGCCACATCTACTGATGGTCCCAAAGAGATACTGCTTCAACATGCACCAGAAGCAATTCAGAGCTACATTCATGACCGTGATATTTACGCAGAATCTGTAGTCTATGTGAAAAGTGGAATTGATAATGATAACACGTTTGCTGTTGGCTGTGTTGTTGCCAAAGTATCTTCCGAGGAGGACTTACCCGCGTTCGTTGAGATTATACAGGCATATATGTTATTATCTCTGATACCATTTTTCTCATACAAACATTAACTACAGGTGAGTATGATGAGCACTATCATGTATTTGGTCTGTCTTGCAATGACGAGCAATGTGTTTTAAGAAATTTAAGCATTATATCTCAACAGATCTTCTGAATCTGCGTACATTACTAAATGTGGTAGACATGTTGTAAATCCACGCCATGCACTTTTGTAATGTAACTTCCCGTTTCCTGTTGTTGCATATATTTACTTTTGCTCATGTGAACTAAAATAAACAAACTCCCTTCTTACACCCAGGCGACACACTTATTACCATATTTCATATCAGGGTGTAGTACACCATTGTTACACCCTCAGAAACTTCCAAAACAAAGTTGTAGGGTGTGAAAGGGGTGTGATCATTGTTAATACACCTATTTTACACCTTTAAAGGTGTGAAACGATTTAGAGTGTAGGAAATATAGAGCTGAATCCTCAGTGACGATGCAGCGAGTAAGTTATATATCATGATGAGAAATGTAAAACGAATAATAGCTTGTGAAAGTTATTGCGGTTGTGGAAACATCAGCTGCGCGTGTCAGTTGCGTGTCTAGATGGACACCACACTGAAGATTTTTTTTTTTAAGACGACACATGTTGTGGTTTTGACGGTATGATTACAATACGTAGAAATTGGAACTTTATTTCAAAGGACCTTGTTAACGGTGGGTTCCTGGATGTAGGCAAAGTCACTGAGCATCATTTTGAACAACCATACTGAAAACACCCTAGAATGACGTAAAAAGACGAACACGGTTATGTTCGCCACCATCGGCTCGCCTGCTTTCTCGACGTTCTATCTGACATTTTGAAGCCTATATAATGCGCCGAAGCGGTGGACATGTTCCACAACTCCGTTTACTACTATCGCACTATTATGCAGAATGGGATTTTACATTCCAGGCATGGTCTCACAGCGGACAGCAAGGTCTGGGTGGGTGCATGGTGGCTCGGGTACCTAATAGGCTCCGCTCTATCGTTCATCGTTGCCTTACCAATCAGCCTTCTACCCAAACAGCTCCCGTGTAAGTGCAGTTTCTCATACATTCTTTCGGTGACACACTCCAATGTTGCATGTACTTCATTAGGCCGAATGTGGGCCCAACTGGAGGAAAGATGCGACGCCGTAACCAATAAGTCCAAGTCCCTGAAACATACGAACAATGACATCAAGCATTTGCCTTCAAATGTGGTACTGCTGCTGCGTAACCCAACATTCGTCTTTATCTGCCTCGCGGGAACCACAGAAAGTAAGATCTCTATCGAACCCGGTCTTGTGTCGTACCTGAAAAATTCGTAGCAAAAGCGACCGATTTGCGGGGAAACGCACATAAAAGTCGGGCAAAATCTTCGCCTGGCTGAATTCGTGTCAAATAAGAATTGAGCGACCCACGAAGAAAAAGAGATTCCCATGCATTTTCCAAGTAATACGCACATGTCGCGTAAGCTCGCTGCGTAAACCTTTGAGTTGGAGGGGTTCCGGAACGAAACGAGAACCATGTCTGGCGCCGTTCTTCTTTGCCTCCTTGTCTCCCTCTCTTCCTTGTTTCGGAACTCTTCAAGCCCAAAGAGATGCTTTAAACGCAGACGATGAAGAACTTGTCTTGTGCTAACGTCGTCATGGCGCACCCTTTCGACGAACGTAGCTGAAGTCACGGCCTTAAACCAAGGTTGTATGCTGTTTATCCGTTGCTTCTTTCTCACAATGCAGCTATGATCATAACGGGACTCGCGACATTCATCACCAAGGTATTTGAGTCGCAACTTGGATTGACCACTTCTGTCATCTCCAAGGTTTTAGGTAAGAATAGGGTTCATCCTGTTAGACTCCTCCCGACATGTATGTGTTTCAGGTTGCGTAGCCGTGCCTAGTGCGTGCGCAGGCATCCTTTTAGGCGGCCTGTGCGTCAACAAGTACAACTTGAGCATAGAAGGCATCATCCGCATGTGTCTTATATCTTCCGTCATTCCGTGGTTCACCAGCTTTATTTTCCTCTTCCACTGCCCGAATCTCTCGTTTTTTGGTCTCAACCATACGTCCAGCAGGTTTGTGTTCACTTAACATAAAAACTAGAATGGTGTAACGCCGTTCAAATAGTAGCTTCCGCGCCAAACAAGGAAACGGACTGGCGCCGTGGCCAGCTTTTGTTGATAGTATATACAATAAGTCGAGAGCGATCCCTGGGAGTGGCAACGACACGCGGGTGCTGCGAGACTTAAAGTAGCACAGGAGTCTGTTTTCTTTCTACAAAAATGTAAAGTAGGTCAGTAAGATCACCATGAGAAGTAATTCACACCACAGAGTCATAATTATCGCAGAAATTCAATTTAAAGCACGCCGCAAAAAGCAACCGAGCGCCACGGCGGTGGAGAGCAGTACCAGCCTGGGATCTGCCTGGGATCTCGCGCTGACGCTACAGGGGCCACGCTCGCTGATTTGTCCAGAGGAATGTCTGCGAGACTGCGACTCGGCTGTTCGGGGTTCTGAAAAAGCATTGCTCCTGGCTCGGTCATTATTCGGCCGCTCCTTCTATCCCCAATTCTCCGTGCGAACTGGCACAACTGGTTTACAGCGGCAAAGGGACAGGGCGCTGACCCCCATTGACCTAGCTAACTAGAACGAGTTGCCCCTGTAACGTCATCGGTCTCGTGGCATCATACCTTCTCGTTATGCCCGGATGGCAAGTTTAGGGTGAACGCGACCAGCTCCGGTGGCGCAGCGGTAACGCGTGCGCTTGGAGACTGGGAGGTCCGCGGTTCGAATCCGCGGGCCGGCTGTGCCGTCTGGGGTTCTTCCTGGGTTTCCCTCAGATGTGTAATAGGCGTATGCCGGCACAGTTCCCCTGAAGTCGGCCCATGGACGCAGCTATCCTCCCCCCAAGCGGATTCCGCTCGGTCTTCCACTTCACCCTTTCCTCTCCTCCTCTCCACCACCTTTCCCTTCCCGAGAAACATGCCGCCTAATCAGGCAGGCAGACCTCTCGGGTTCCTCCCAACGACACTCCTGCTCCTGCTCCCCTGGGTGAACGCGGGGAACCATGTTTATGTGAGTTTTCTTTCTTTCTTTCTTGTTTTTTTTTTGGTAATCAAATTGCGCACATCAAAACCTTTCGCACTATGCGGTAAAATGACACATCAGATGTCTGAATCGGATTATTTATTCATTTATTTTATTTATTTATTTTTTTGTCTCCCTGTGTACTCCCTTAAGGGTACCGTAAAGCAGTAGGCGTGCAACGTCAGAAAATTTATCTGTTCGACAGCCACACCTTTCGCGACTCTTACGTCACAATTTTCCTCCCAACTGCACTTGTAGTTTTTGGAAAATCGAAATGGAAAGCTACTTGCAGTGTTGCCACCATCCTCGCACTGCTCGTCGAGTATGGCGGCAAAACTACATTGCACGCGTATAACACCGGGCGTAAAACGGAAAGTCTGCTACGTAATACGTAGCCATCAGGAGCAGAAAATCATTCTTAGGGACGTAGATCTCTGCTGCTTGATAGACTGCATTATTTCCCACCAGACGTCGGTCCGAGAATTTGCATCGCAATTTTGCTAACAAATTAAATATGTTAAAACCTGTTGCGTTGAGTTTACAGGCAATAAACTGTAGAATTAAGCCAATGCAATGCGGTACCCTTAGCTGAGCCTACACTCTTATTTTGGTAACCTTAATATAAAGGTAAAAAATTGGACAAAAATATGCCTTTATCTATAAGTCTACACAGTTGCCTTTGGTTCCTTTAAGCTAGAAGTCTACAGGGTTCCCTGGGAAAATATCGCGGTTACCTATAAATTAAGAGTACATATGCCTTTTATATGTTTTGTTGTAACCCCTAACCAGGGTAGTGACTTGTGGCCAAATTTACCTCATAATTTATTATTTAAGTTTAATCCTTTATTGTGGGTGCTGGTTATAACAGGGAAATGGCGGGCAACATATGAGAGAGAACACTGTATGTGTGTGGAGAGAAAAAACAGTACAATCAAGTCAAGGTTAGTGCCAGAAATATGTATTTTTGAATGCTTACAAGGTATATAAATCAGGATAGATACATTCAGATGCATTCAGTAATGTCAAAATGCAGCCCTTCACGATAATAATATACACCACATTCATAAATACGTACAGTCCAAATCAGGCTGAGCTGTTTTGGTTAGCTGACTGGAACTACAAGGCTGTTCTTGCTGTGAAACATTTCTTGGCAGTGAACCTATTTGGCAAACAAAAATACTTTACTCAATATGATAGTATTAGAGTTCGTGTTTTTCTCAGTCATGGCAAGGCACATTAATAAAAGTAACTGTAGCTGCATTTGTGAATACACCACACTGGTACCAAAAGAAGCATTAGTTTCCTATTGTTTCAAAGAAGCTGTTTTTCTTTCCGTGCGACTTTTCAAACAGAGCATTATAGCTCTGGACGCTGTACTTTGAGTGGGATAACATTGTGGCTCAGACGTATATGGAGTACAAGCAAAGCAAGAAACTGTGCACACACTAATACCATGAAATTTACTGCATAAAAATTGCAACTCTTACTGTCTATGTTGTGACTTACGCGTTCCTCGACTTCAGCGCTCCCCTATCGATTCCATTTTCTTTTGGATTACTTATTAGCGACGTACTTATAATAACACTTTCATGCGAAATTTGTTTCAAAACAGTTAGCACCGCGCACTGTCCATCCTGTCGTTTTTATTACCTGAAATCTAACCAAGAAAACGCCATTACGGCCTTCGCAGTCGAGATACCCATGGACTAGTGATTGGTGATTTGCGGCAAGCTTTTTTTTTTTTAACGCATCTATTTCACAAAGTCCAGAGTGCTTTCCCGGAGTATGCTCGCAGTAGCAGCACAATATTCTTTTCGGCATACCCGCTTCGTTGGTCTCCCATATATACTCTGGGCAGTCGCGGTGTCCATCAGTGCACCTCCCGCGGCGTACCCCATGGATGTCCGTATTCTGAAACAGCATGGCCGCTTGAAACAGTAAGCAAGTTTCAACGACGTGGGCGTCCACTAGCCGCAAGCTGTCAGCTTACCTGCTTCGGCGCGAAGGTACCGCAGGAATACCGGGTTATCACAAGCAGCAAGTCGGAGTTCGAACCCCAAATGATCGCTAAGAATTTAAATGCAACGCAACCGACCGCGTCCGTTGTTCTCGACTTGTTCGCACGGCTCACTTCACATGACAACGCACCTCAGTTGAAGAAAGATAAAGACTCACGTGCAGCGCGAGCGCTCGGACAAGTCACGCGGGCTGTTTTTAGAAGTTGTCACCGTTGCCTTTATTTCCAGGGAACACCGAATTTACAAGTGACGCTGTTTCGGAATGTAGTCGTCACCTCTAAAAATGGGCTGTAACCTTTCCCGCCACTCGTTGTAACCGCAATATAGGACTGTAACCTTTCGAAGAGAAAAGAGTACCTTTTATGCTAGAAGTTACGGCTTTTTATACGTAACGTTTACGGTTACCAGATTAAGAGTGTACACTAGACGTGACCGGCAGGAAACTGCATTTCAAGGGAAGAATAGTGGGACGCTTGAACAACAAACCAGTCTTCTACAGAGTTGTAAACAATCCCGAAGGTGTGGCTGCGCGAGTTTTGAGCTCATTGTCGAAGGGTTGTCTTCGTCTTACCGCGTGAGACTAAATGGACATGGGTGTCTACGCGCACTCACTTTATCATTTGCTGGTTGTACATAATATGGCGATCACATGTAGGAGCCGCATGTAATACACAATTTGGCTTCCATAATTCCATATAGTACGTAAAACTATGAAGCGTGACCGTGACCACTTTAATGAGAATGTGATCACTGGGCTCGAAAGGCTACGAGCTAGGCGGATACGTAGAACCCCGGCATCTGAAGAGGAGTTCAGTTCAACTGCGCTCATATACTGGGGATTGTGTCATTTCTGCAACATTTGAACGCCGTAAAGCACGCTTAGATTATTTTTTTTTTTTGTGCTCTTTGGATCATCAAATTACCTTTGTGCAAGAGCATTTTGTGCAGAGTATTCTCTTCCTTTTTGTCAACGTGGCGATTCCCGCGATTCATTCTGTAGTGTGTCATATAGTCTCTGCACCGCCACCGCCATTGACGGCCTATGACATTATGGAAAGCTGTGAGTAAAATGGCCACTTCCTCGCACGCCGTTGCATTAACGTCACTTCTCTCAGGTTTCTTGTCAACAATGTGACGACAAAATTCGACCAGTCATGCAACGCCTACTGTGGATGTCCAATAGAGAACTACAACCCAGTCTGTGGCAAAGACAAGAGCACGTACTTTTCGCCCTGTTTCGCTGGCTGCCGAAGGGACTATATTTTCGAAAGCTTTAAAGCAAGTAGACTTCCGATGGCACTCGTATGTTTGCAGGAAAGACACTCGTTTTACGTCACTTTTTTGTTCGCCTTTCTGGCGCAGGTGTATACGGACTGCGAATGTATCAACCATGAGGGTGAGTCATTCATAGTGAACACGGGCACCACGGAGCGAGTCCAAGCGGATCGCAAGAAGTGTCACCAGCAGTGCGATATTCTTCCCAGCTACATCGTGGGAATGATCCTTTATATGTTCGCTACGTTTCTCACCTACACTCCGGGATTGTCGGCGACTATACGGTAAGCGCTGCCAACATTCTGAGCATTGTGTAGGAACCTTGTTTCTTCCAGATGTGTGGACCAAGACTTGAAAGGCATAGCACTGGGATTCCAGTGGACGGCCGTGATTTTCTTAGGTTCGTTAAATAAAACGTAGAAGCTTGACTGACCGAATTGACGCAGGTGCGTTTCCGGCATCCGCGGTGTTTGGTTACGGCATCGACAATAGCTGCATTCTTTGGAACTCTGTGTGCGAGAAGGCGGGCGCATGCGCGGTGCACGACAACGAAGTGATGGCTCGGAACCTGTTCACTGCCACCATTGTGTTGAAAACACTCTCAGTATTGTTCTTCACGAACGCCCTTATATTCACGACACCCGAAGCTGACAAAGATGTGCCGGCCGGAGGATCTGTCGAATACGACTCGAGTTCCGCTGTGGTGCCTCTGTCTCAGGGTCGTCGCGATCGACTTCGACGCGCATCCGTTCTATCTCTCTATTGAAATATATTAAATGGGTACACAATATCACTGGTTTTCGCTTGCATTAACGCAATTGCCACGCATGGGAGGCTTTACTTGCGCTATTACTACCCTGTGGTTCATGGATGTACTTTTTTTTAAACCATTGTTGGGAATATGGCCGACCTGGTGCAAAACTCCTCGTTTCACGTAACGTAACAGTTGCCACCCAAACATCAATTCCTTCATCATTGCCTTCTGCCATCACTCGGCAGCTTCTCGCCTTTTTCTTTTTTCTTTTTAGCTTTACATCAGCCTTACCCAATCCATTTGGCGGGCGAATAAAACTCCAACCCTCTATTCACCAGTAGTTGTATTCGCGTCGTACGCGTACTCCACAAAATATTGTCGTGGACAATGCAATTGCGCAACTAAGCAGTAATGGAGCAGAGTAATGGATGTGCATGCGCAAAATTGTTTTGTTTTTCGCTATGAACTTCGTCTTTGACTGAAACGCGAGTTGCATCTGCGCAAATTTCTAGAGAACGAGAAGCTGAAACACGTTCCGGGAGGGGTAACACGGCGTTTAAGCTCGAGATTTGCATCTGCGCAACCTTCGTTCATCTTACTGTGTCCAATAAGTGGTGCATATAACTACACTGACACTACCAGATAATTTATGTAATACTTGCTGTTGTAGTTTACACATTTAAAGGGGTTGTGACATTTTGATAGACATGATTCATTGCACACGCGCACGATGTACTACATGTCACAGTATGGAGGAAAAAAACTGTGTCGTAGGTTGCGATTTATACAACCGTCGCACAGACGAACTTTCAATGAGTGACACTTGCACTTTGTGTCATTCGTGTGCTGTCACACGGCATCTTTTAGTGACACTTGGCGGAAAGTGCATGAAGGATATAGTGAGTTCCCCAAACTCCCTTCACTTCTCTTCGGCGAACCGAGTGCGTAACCTCGACGGCAGGCTTTGCGGTACAGGCAAAACCATTGACTAAATACGAGGGCCCCGACATCACAATATTTTTAAACAAGTGTTTTTGGTAGCGTGTTCATTTGGTTTTAATATACAGTTATCAGTGTTGAAAACTTCGCTGTCTCGGCGATCCGACGGCGGTCATCTTTGTTGTGGCACATGTTTGAGCCGAATTTCTCTTATTTTGGAAGATTTGCAGGAAGTGTTTCTAAGTCAAAGAAAAACATTCTGAGGAAGGTATTGTGGCGCGCACCTAAACGTTTTGACGCACTTCCTATCGTAATTGCCATCATCGCTTAAGTCAGCCAGTCAGCCATGTAGCAACCACGTAATGAAAGTGACATTCTCTTGATTGGAGTGCACTTCACGCCCATGTGG
The DNA here is from genome assembly GCF_037126465.1 of Ornithodoros turicata. Classification (NCBI taxonomy): domain Eukaryota; kingdom Metazoa; phylum Arthropoda; class Arachnida; order Ixodida; family Argasidae; genus Ornithodoros; species Ornithodoros turicata. Next base: position 29,012,630 of record NC_088205.1, read on the forward strand.
CACTAAATTAGCCCGTTTGGCAGGTGTATCTGAATCATTTCGGAATAAACTTCCGCATCACGCTCCACGCGAGCGGTACGAAAGCCTCGGTTTTTCCCATTGGTTCCCGAAATCACATGACCCCTCCCGTGGCTGCCTCACTTGCTTGTGGGGATATCACAGCCCGACGAGTTTGGGTGTTCGACGTGTAGATTTTCTACGCGTGTGACTCCCTTTGTTGTAAAACTGCGAATGCAGCTTCGATCACATCGCGACATCGATCGCAACATCGACATCTGCCCTTCGCGGATGCCTTGTCTTTGCCTTTGCCTGCCTTGGCGTGAAGTATCTAAACCGAAATTGTACTTACTTGAATACATTGTTAAAGTTTGCCCAAGTTTGCCACGTAGTAATCCGAGTAATCCGAAAAGCCGTTCCCGATACACAGCTAGAGTACACATTTCCAAGAGTTCTTCTTAGATGCTACGTCTTTCATGTATATATCGTGTGGAACGCGCTTGCCGGGCAAGTACTTCTAAGGAATTATGCTGGGTTTGAAATTGCAATTGTGCAGTGCTTTCTTGTTTAATAACTTGATGTATACTGTCGCCTGTAACGGTCCCTTTGATAAGATAACAGCGTGTTAAGCAAATAAGCGAGCACCTTTAATATATGTTTCCTCGTGACGTGCATCTCATTTCTAATGCATGTTCTGAACTTCTACACGAACACTGAAGTTCTACTTCTTCTGAAGTTTACTGAACTTCTACACTGAAGTTCTACACTAATGAGAATTGCAGTACACTGAAGGTCGACTAAACTTTATTAAAGCGGGGAAGCGGCTAAACACGAAAGACGGTAGTATCATATGTCTCTTGTTAGAGCATAGCTTGCTACGCCGCGGGCGAACTCGATTTGACTGATGGATCCCTGACAATAGTCTTTTATCTTTGCGCTCAAAATTCTTGGCTGTGTCAACGTCTCGGATACAGGTGCCACTTTCCGAACTACTTATCTTCAGGTGTGTCTCCACCTGAAAGTCCAACAGGACGCTCAATAATCAAAAGACGTCTGGATGTGGACTGTAGAAGCACCCATTGAAGCGACTGTGGAACGACTAGCAGGCGTTGGCGGTATTCCGCATGTTGTCAGTCATCTCAGCCCACATTTCCGGAGGAAAGCCAGAGCCGTCTTTGATATGTACTCATCGACAAGATAGTCCATAAATATATGGGGCACGCCATTCGCAGAGCTGGGTCAGAGTTCTGCCCCTGTACGGGACAAAAAGTATTCCATTGGCAGAATCGGGGTAGACGTTGAATGTTTCGTTGGCGGAGCAGGAGCAAAATGTTTGCTCCAAAGAGGAATAGCTTTTGACCCACGTCGCCAAAGCAAACCCGGGAAAGCACGGGCAGGGGCGCCAAGCTGTAGTAGAAATCTATTGTAGCTGAAAACTCACGTGACCTCCGGAGCTGGACTAATGACTGAGGACTAGCCACCCTTTTTTTCTTCTTCTTTTTTGATTATGCCGCGAATGACGTAAATGACGTGTCACCCGTTTCTCTCTCACTACTTTCCTCCTCTCTGCTCTGCTTCCCGTCTTTCCCCATTTGTTGTTTCTTTTTGTTCACTATTTTTTTTGGTTCGCGTTTGTCGGAATGCAGTGGGAGTTACAGGAATACGACGGAGCCTTGGTTGTTGTTTTTTTTTTCACATGAAGTATTTTATTGTGCGACATACGGTTATGCAAGCAAGGCTTGCACAGCATGACTGTGGTAACGAAAACAACATGACATTAATATTGCTCTGGAATTTGCTTGAAGAAGCCTGATAACGTCGGACTGCCTCTTGCAAGGACTGCTACTAGGGACTGGAGCTCAGTGGCTGCAAGATGAAAAAAATTGGTATCAGATATACAGCCATGCATGTGAAAGTTGCAATGTAAATAGAAAGAAGGTGCTTGAACGCGAAAAATAAGAACGGTGGTAGGGTTGTGAGAAGCTCGCAGCCATGGGGTGTGATGAGCGACCTTAGTACAAAAAATACCTTTTATTGCGATACTTCACAATGATAATATTCAGGCTGAATTGCCTGACAAACTTAGCTTTGGCGCTACGTACAGAACAGATACTAAGTCAACGTCGGGCGAAACGTGTCGAGCAAAATCACCGAGAATCAGACTTACAGTAGCGTCATACCTTCATACAGTACGACGTGAGCGGGTATTTAATCATAACATTTAGTTGATATTGTTTCACGAAAAGAAATACCTACCATCGTATCTGCAAAGCTACGCTGTCTGTCTCGGTCACAGCGTATTCCGGTCCCGATTTACGGTAACTGTTAAGCAACTTATTCACAGTACACGAAGTGAATGCGGTGTTGTAAGGCAACAAGCAATGGCAAATGACTTACCTGTCGGCAGTCGTTGACCGGGTATCGGGTACGAGGCGTTCGGATGCTCGAACTGTTTCTACACCAAGAAGCAGAGCAGAAATGTTGCGCGCATCTTCCCTGGCAGCTGTGACTGTTCGAGGACACTCACATGATGCAGCTTGCGTTTTTAACCAGGAAAAATCAGAACTCATAGGCCAACCCAACCGCTACACAACACGAGCCGTACGAAACGGACGCCGGCGACTCCGTGGACGCCGGTTCCAACCGGCACAGCCGCCACGCTGTCGCCTGTTTGAGCGCTCGTGAACAAATTTGAAAACGGCCAATCATCGCTCAGAAAACGAATTCATCCTCATGGGAACCAATCAGTAATCACTAGCCACCGGATGTCTCCATGACGTTCAGTTTATGACGTTTTCTGACGTCAGATGACGTGAAACGCGGGAAGCGCCTCACTTTATCCCGCCAAGGAACTGGCGAGATTCGGGCACTTGGCACGGGGTCACGCGCTCTGCGGAGCGCGCGATTCGCACCTTGTACGAGTATTAGCATTCCGTTGACGAAGCAAACCCGTTTGACCCCGTCGGAAGCACGCACTCAAACCCCACCCAGCGCGGGGAAAGACCTGCTCTCCCAATGGAATACGCCAATAGCCGGAGCTTTTCTTCCCGCTGAGCGTCCGAGCACATATCAAACACAAGACAGCCTGTAACTTTCGATGGTCGAAGGTATGGCAAGCCACCTGTTTAAGCCATAAACCCACTTCGAAATTCCCAGGCTTGAAAGACGGTGACAGCCCTATAGTTTCTGGATTTTGCGCCACCATGCATGGCCTAGGTGAAATCGGCATCCTCTACTGTTAGCACTTGGCCACGAGAATGTTACTGCGTTGTGAATGGCTGTCTCAAAGTCGACAACAGCTATTGCTGGTTCAAAAGCCTTACCCGCCTCCGCTGCCGCCTGCTTGACCAACTGCGCCACCCCCAAAGAGCATGTTTCTTCTTTCGATGGCAGCAAGCTGAACACGAGCGGGACGTAAATACCATTCCGGAGGACATGGATTGGGAAGAGTTGCTTGAAGTACTGAATGGTGCACGATCTGAATGGTCCGTCCATGAAAATCTTGTCCAGGGTGCAAAGAAACGAAACATTTGATGCGTATGAAAGGACAACCACTCCTATGCTGCTGTCGTTCGCCAGTACGAAGCTTTCTCCCCTGTTAGTTGTTGTTAAAGATGCAGACGATGCCAATTTTTTGTGTACGTCGTCTCTAGACTTTGGCAGGCGAGGGAGAGTACGTCGCCGCGCACGGTATGCCGCTTCTCGAAGTAATTTCATGTCAATGTGATCGACAGTTGCTTCATGTGTTTCTGCCTTTCGTATCTCCGCGCAGATTAATCGCGACGGTTTTTCTGTGCAGTTAGCCGTAGTTTTTTGTTTCACGGCAGCTGGTACCACTTGCCTGTCTAACGTGTGGCGCGATGCCTCATGGTTGTGGGAGAGACGTTGTAGATCATCTTGCAACATTGTTTCTTCACCGGTGGTGGAAAAGCCAGTATCACAAGTTTTCACAGTGCCCATCGTCATCTTACAGATTTATCTTTCCTTGCGTAGCCACGGCGAAAATTAAATCCACTACCTATAGAACAATTATATCCTTCAATTTGTCGCTACCGCACTTAACCAAATCCTTGGTGATAAGTGAAACCGTTGCGAAGGCGTCCAAGTGCACGAGCAGGGCACGCGCACTTTGCGCAAATACATTACGCCCGCTGTATCGTGTTAAAGGGACCATGAAGCGTTTTTCGCGAATTCCGAGTACTCTGCAGGAAACCGTTCTCATGATCTCTCACTATGGTAAACACATCGGCTTTTTACCGTATTCAGTACAACGGGGGCGCAGTTATCAGACAAAAATAGCAGGGCGTGACGGCTGGATATAAGCCTTCCAAGCGGGCTTACGTCATAGCCATCCAATGCTCTCATCCAACTGTGAGTGAACTTCGGACACAAAATAGCACGACACAGGTGCAGCGCGTGTGAGCAGTTGAGTTCGACCCTGAGTTGCCTGCGTTGAGTTTTCGTTTATGTCCAACAATGCGAACGCTTTGCATCTTATTCCCTGTGGGTTCCAGCCCATTGTGGTGTCGTGGGGAACGAGCAGGCCGACAGCGCCGCAGAAGCAGCACTCTCGTATCGGAACCGGACCCGCATTGTTCTGCTCAGAGGAGACCGCCGTTCAATTCTGCGACGTCTAGTGACACCCCTGGCGTCCCGCCAACGGACAACCGACATTCTTCCCCCCTCTATGTTGAACAGAGTTGATCCCACGCTCGCTTTTCGCATGCCACGAAACACATCTCGTCAGGATGCTGCATTAATCCACCGCATGCGCCTCGATGTGGCCTTTACAGCTCAGTGGCGTTACCACTTGAGACAAATTGATTCTCCCACCTGCTGCCACTGTGGTGCTCTTGAGGATCTGGAGCACATTCTTCTTCATTGCCCTCACTACGAACCTTCCCGAACCACACTCTCCGAGTCTCTTCGTCAGCTGGACTCTCGCCCTTTCTCCCTACCGAAATTGCTTGGTCCCTGGCCCAATCCAGCCCAGCAACGCTCTGCGCTCAAAGCTCTTCTGACATTTCTGGACACCATCGGACTTCGATCGTTATTGTGAAGGGGCTCGTTATTTTATTCCCCCATTCCACCCAGCAATGGGGTAGAGTATCGCCTGTTGCGATGAAACTCCCCACTCTCCAAGGCCGAAAATAAAGTTGTTGTTGTTGTCCCTGTGGGCACACAATGGTTCAGCTTCATTTCAATAGCAGCGGTTCTTACTTCCTGAACAGAATACTGTCATTGACTGAACATCACGTTTTATGACATAAATTGCCATGGAAGAATCGGAGAGAAAGCAAGAAAACAAGTGGACGTGAGTGAAAAGCGAATTAAAAGTAACTTGGAACTTAGCTTAAGTTACTTTGGCAAAGTTACCTGAAAAAGAAATGAGTTCCTCTGAAAGTTACCACGGCGCAAAAGTAGAGAATTAAGTTATAAGTTACCAAAAAAGGAACTTAGTTACAGTAATGAGTTTCCTCGAACTCTGGTTGAAAGTGTGTATTTGCATGAAAGTCTAGCCTCTATGAATCATGTTCCCTAGTTGAGAGTTTCAAGCGATGGTTGATGATTGGAATCAGTACTGCATTAAGGGCACCTTAAAGCTGCAACTAGTCCAATATATGAAAACACTCCTGAATTATTCATCCATATGCAGTTAAAAGCCACTCCATATTGGATAGGACAGTACTAAGATGGGCAAAAGCATATAAAGAAAAAGTATTGCATGAAAATTTTGCCTAACATACAAACTCGTATTAGTGGGACATACAAACACACCAGCCACATGTCTCTTTGCTGGGTTCCAGCATGTTTACTTTACTTAGAGACAATAAATAATTTTTCAAACTCGAATGTCTACTCTTTATTCTCCCTGCTTAAGGTTGCGACAATATATGTTTGAATGCAGCCCAACTGAAAACAATGTGATCCGTCTGATCAAAGAAGTTTCCCAGTGCTACAGCAGTATCGGACTGTGCCACCTTTCCAAGGAATATACAGAGAAGGTGACAGCCAGGCCTCATTTGCGAAAGAAATTGTCAATGTTGATCATATTCAACAACCAGTAATGCACTCTGGCCACTTACCTGGTTGACTGCTTCAAACTTGCTGTTGGAACTGGACTTGTGATACTTTAATGTTGGAGCGTTCACCACAAGACCTTGGTACTTAGCCTTTTTATGACTTATTCACTCTACCTCTAGTCATTTTGAACTGTCTTTACCGCCATTTACTTCCCCAGTGCGCATATTTCTAGTCGATATGTTTTTACCGTCATATAGCCTTTATATCACGTAATATCATTCTAGTCCTTTGGAAGTGTTTTAGTTCCGTTCGGCATTTCGTGTCATAGCTAGTCTATCTAAACTTCCTGTGCAAAGCATAATGTTTATACCCAAGCATATTAAGGTGGTTACATTAACAAACGTGCCAAACATTCCCTGGCATTCCACACCCCCGAGCAGAAAGGAAATGGGAGAAACACGAGAAGCAACACGCTGCACACACTGACAGACGACAAAAGAAACGTAACACAACAAATACAACATCACACAAAACCAGCAAATCACATACTCGAAGTTCAAAGTACAAAATTGGAACGACACGACCTCACACGAGTACAAAATAGACAGGAAATAACATGTATGTGGCGGGATTTCACACAAAAAACGTAAGGAATCCAATCACGAGGGATTTCTGCAGCGATCCGTGGCAAAATTTTAGCGAAGCAGCAAGGGAAGCGCTCACAAACAGCAAAACTTGTCACAGCTTACATGCATTCCAATGGGCTGTAATGTCTCTTTTGAGCACCGCAATATGGCGGCCGGTTGGCGTACCCTTTCCCGCGATACCCTCACCCATCCGCTATCCAGCCTTTATACATAGAGATCAGTGGTCGAACGGTAATACTTCTTTGCTACTCTTGAAGCTTGAAGCGTGAAAGATCAAGAAAAGATCTTCCCGGAACAGCACCGCAAGCGGTACTGCCCCGACGACCTTGTTATCGGCCGCGCGTTCAAAGACGCGGACCGCGTTATCAAGGGGCCCTTCTCCAAATATGAAGCTTGAAGCGTGAAACGTTGTGCCGTGCAGTGTTGCCGTTGTAGCGACTTTATCACCAGATTTATTAGTGACTTTCGGAGCAGGTTAGCGCCCAAATCTACGGGTGTGGCGCGTAGCGACAAATGTAACGACACGAACAGTCACCGACTGATTGCGGTCTCAAACAACCAATGCTGTCTGGCAGTGATTTATTCAGACACCCTTAATACTCCCACAATGTTCAGTGCCACCCACCTAACTTTTTTTTACCTGTGTGCCTCCTACCAGTGGGTGCCGTTGCGATTTCAGCTTTAGACACACGTCTAGCTGTAACGACGTAACTATATAATAATAACCCCCCCCCCAATTTTTTCCAACACCCCTTGTGAAGAACAGAAGGACTCAACGCGGGTCCAAGCATTCGCTTTAATCCGAACAAGTGAGCGTGCCCACGCTAGCTTAACTAAAAGAAGAAGCTAAAAGTCCATGCAGGTGAGCTGGCCACCAGCTCCTCTTTTTTCTCCACATACGAGTTTCAACACCCCTCCATGCTTGGGACTCTGGATCACGACCTACATAATAACAGGGCGACCAGGCCACTTTCCCAAATCCCTATGGGGCGGCTGTCCGCTGAGCCTCCTCGCCCTTTCCTCCTCTCACCGGTGAAACGTCCGCTTGGCGCGCTGCCCACATTCCCTAAAACAGCGGGACGCCGCATTGGGACATGTGACGACAAGGTGTTCGTATTGACTCGTGTATATATCTTTTCGACGTGTATATTGGTTTGTAATGTACAATATCGACTGCTGTACTCGTTTTGTCGGGGCATACTTGATAGGGATACTGTTTATTTTGTTTTGTCGTGCTATGGTATGGTATGGCATAAGCATATGCAGTGCGTGACACGAGCGCATCTCGTATTGGTACACAGCACAAGGTACTTGATTTGATACCACGCCGTCCTTACAAAACAATTAAGTTCCCCCATACCTTGTCGAGCCTGGGAGGTACCGGGTTCGAGTCCCGGAGCCGGCTGTGCTATCCGGATTTTTTCCTGGGTTTTCGTCAGACGCTTTCAGACATATGCATGTCTGCCAGACCCATAGTGTCCCAGCCAGCATGTCGAGATCCTATCTGCAATTCACCATTCGCAATTAACTGAAACCGTATCCTGAACCGAATCATGTGATTTCAGTTACCGGATCACAAGAATCTGTTCAAGCGTGAACGCGATCAACTTTGGATGCGATATTTGTATTGCTTTACAACTGTGATTAGTGGTGTTGAACCTGCTTCTGTTGAACTAGATCTCTTCGTCATATAATGGCTACACTTCTCAAAGTAAAGGGGAAACAGTTCAAAACGTTTTCGCTAATATATACTTGCAGTGCCGTCCTGCTAATGGGGGAGGGGGCTTGTTTATCTATAAAAAAGGGCAAGGTTATAGCCATGCAAAGAGCCGGTTAAGCTTCTCGAATAAAATTTCCCTAGACTTATATGTTCATTTTTACCCGTAGGCACTTGTAGCTCATTTTGCGACATCCACGCGGCCTGCGGATACATCCTAGAGAAAACCGAAAAAGTACCGGTTCAACTGTTTGGTTACCGGTAACCACAAGCATTAAAACGGCGAACCACGTAACTGTCACCGCTTTCAGAGTTCTGACACTGAACCGTAACCGAACTGATATTCGCTTCGGTTTCAGTCCTTGAGTGATGGACTAAGGTCCGTTTTTTTTTTTTTTTTTCATTTCATTTATTTCTTCACAGAAAACAAGTGAAGGGGAGGCTGAGGCAAAAAAGTCTCTAAAGGACTTGACAGAGGCCTCAGTCACCCGACATCAGCAAAGACAATGCATATATACAGCAGAAAGCACAATACGTAACACTGATAATGCTTGATAATACAAACATGATAAGTATAATGATTTGTAACATACACTCTCGTTACTTAATCAACTCAAAAAGTTTTCGCACTGCAACTAAAAAGTTTAATGAGTAAAGCAAGAAGTAGAAAGTACTGCATTCGGCTCAACATGAAAAGAAGCGGCCAAAAACATTATTCTAATGCACAAAAATAGCCTAACAATTCACACTTGGATATTTTGGTAAGGTCATTGTCAAAAGTATTTAACAGCTTACTTAGATTGTACTGCAAAGTTTGAAAGCCATAGGAAGTCCTACATTGAAGAAAGGAGTATTTACAAGGATTGCGGTAGCTGTAGACGTGGCTCACGGATTTCAAATTTGCCATGTCTAGAAACCCGTTGTCATTTTCTCTAATGGCTTTCTTATATCCTAGAGCAAGTCTGTAGTTATACAAGTTGTGAATTTTTGGTATATAATGTTTTGTGAACAAGCCTAACGTTGTATGTCTATAAGGTAAGTTTTCTAAAAGCCTTAAGAATTTTTTCTGAACCAGTAAGAGTTTGGAGAGTGAGTGTTTTGAGGATGTGCCCTAAACAAGAAGACAATAGTTGAAATGCGGTTCAATTAGCGTACGATATAACAATGTCAAAATGTTGTCTGGTAAGATGAATTTGTACTTAACTATTAGTCCAAGACTGGAGCACGCCTTCGCCCGAACATGTTGAATGTGAGCATCCCAAGTTAGAAAGGCGGAAAAATACACTCCTAGGAGTTTAACCTTTTCAACTACTTCAACTTTTTCGCCACATAAAAGTATATCATTTGTTAATTGGAAGCTTCGGTTGCGAGATCTGAAAATGATTGCCTTGGTTTTGGCTGGATTAAGCCGCAGACGGTTTGTATCTGACCATTCAGAGAGCTTTAGAAGTACTGCATTAGCTTTCTCAACAACATCTCTGATGTCCCTACCCGTGAAGAACAGGCTGGTGTCGTCCGCATACATTACGAACTTTGTCTCTGAGCACACGTCTACAATATCATTTACGTATAGGTTAAAGAGAAGGGGGCCCAACAAGCTGCCTTTTGGAACTCCGGATTTCACGGGCTTGAAAGATGACTTCTTGTCTTTTATAACTACGCACTGTAGCCTACAGCTAAGATATGACGTTAACAGCATTAAAGGAAGTCCGCGTATGCCGTAGGAAGAAAGCTTACTTAGTAAAATTGTGTGATCTATCGAGTCGAAGGCTTTGGAATAATCGGCTATAACCCCTAGTGTGAACTGCTTGTTCTCAATTCCTTTCGCTACTATTTCCTTCACTTTTAAAAGCGCTGTTTCAGTGGATTTTAATTTTCGATACCCATATTGTGCTGGCGTTAAGATAGAATGACGATCAACAAAAGTGATCATTCTTCTATATATTATTTTTTCAAACACCTTAGACAGTACCGGTAAAATGCTTATCGGTCGGTAGTTGGACATGACCTGCGTGCCCCCCCCCCCCCTTTATGTATCAGACAAGGTTTGGCTATCTGCATTTCAGCTGGGTACACTCCGTGCTCAAAACAGAGATTGAAAATATGCGGTAAGCAGGGTGCTACACTGTAAACTTTTTCACACCTTTAAAGGTGTGCGCTATGTACATTCAATCTGGTTGCGTAACATTGCATCTCCAGTATGATATTTTACAAAATCCGGGAAGCATTACTAAAGATCAAGTGTCAGTGCAAATCTTGCTTTCATTATGTCTTGGATATCGTCGGTACGAGCAAATGCATATATGCATCGCTATCGATAATCAAGCACGCGCAAGTGTCTACAATACTGTTGAGCAATGTTGGTCTGTTGCAAGACTAAATTTTTGGAGGACAGACAACACACGAGTAAAGAAAATTTGTGCGAAACCGTGCTCCATTATGATGTTACCAAAATTACACCTAAAAAGGCGTGCGCCATGCACGCTATTACACCTTTAAAGGTGTGAAAAGATTTAGAGTGTATGTGGCTCGCTACGCTTTTTATTGGCGCTATTTGCATGTTGAAAACATCCAAGCTCTTGCTTTTTTTCAGAGAAACAATAGTTGAGGACACTTCATTAGCATCAACCGGAGAGAAAAATAATGACTGTAAGTTGCTACGTGCTGGATGCATTCGTGTTGGTGTTGATTGATAAGATGGTGGAAATGGATTCGCAAAGTACGCGTTTATGCCCTCAACCATATCTTGTCCTGTTAAAATGGTATTATCATGGACAACACTGTGGATGCAGCCATGACCTGTACCATTTCCTCGCAGTTTGTTAATGACACTCCACATATTGCTTCTCGGATTCGTCAGTGAAAAGTCTCACGTAATAATCTTTCTTAGCACGTCTACTTGCCGCCGTGGCGTAATTCCTAAAATTCTTATATGTAGTGTGATTGATTTCAGTTCTATCTTTCAAAAACATTTTATATAATTTGTCTCTTTCCCGTATAATTTTCATTAAACTAGTTGTCATCCATGGCTTCCTATAGGTTTTGCGCAATGTTTTCGTAGCCATAGGGAAGCAGGAGTGGTATACCTCAAGTAACTTTTTGAAAAAAGAGCTGTAGGCTTCATTAGGTTGATCTATTAGGTTTCACCAACACCAATTAACATTTGAACCGAGACAGGAAGTATCGTCACTGAAATATTCATCAGATCACGCAACCCTGGACCATAGGCTAACAGCAGTTCCTGCTGCTCTTCCTGTGGCGATACACTTCTATAAGCCGCTATTTAAATTTAAAATGAATTTAAAGTTGGTGCCATCACTGTACAAGTGGGTCTGACTCGTCGTCTCCAAAGTGAATTGTTGTTGCAAATCTTTTCTACTTGCTCAAAACGAAAAGGAAATAATGTTAACAATATTTTAAGAGGTAACATAAAAGTCACCGCCGTTGGACTGTAAGCTTTTAGAGAAATATCTCAGATGACAGCACACCTTTTCGCTTTTCGCGCGAGGGGGCATCTTGCCCTGCAAAAAGGGCACTACGGCATAAACCATGCCCATGTGAACTGACAGTCTTCGTGACGGCTTGGTGCGTAAAGATTACGACATGTTTGTCGAAAAAAGGGAACAAATAGCTGACGCGGACGCGAAGAAAGTTACCGCATAAGCACTATAACCCCACTGAAGTAGGGAATGTCGCTAGCGCCACCAATGCTCCTGCGGCAAACATGTGAAACAAAAAAGCCGCCGCTGGGACGGGGGTCAAGTGAACTGGTCGCTCTCTTATTAAGTAGGTCGTGCTCTGGATAAACCACTGCTGTCTGGTACCCTCGGAATGACATTTGTCATCTAGAGTAATTTTAAAAAATAAAAAATATTTTTATGAACTTCAGCTGCGCACAGCTCGGAGGTCTGCATTGTTTGGTCCACATATATGCACACCATAGGTGGGGAGTAACGCGTTACAAAGTAGTGCGTTACCGGTAACGCGTTACATTCGAGTAGTGAAATATGGTAACGCATTACTTTTGGAAGAAAAGTAATGAGTAACGTAACGTCATTACATTTTTACTAACTAACGCGTAACGGCGTTATGCGTTACTGCGTGTTCGGGAACATTGCTTCATCGTCTAAACTTGAAAGCTTGAGCGAGGACCGAGCCTGCAGAATCCGGGAAAATCCCCGACTTTTTTCTATTCATCTTCAATAATGACAAGAAGGTCACATTCGCACCCACGAAGAACGCAAAAGAACGATTATTCACCTACCCTGGTTGAGGTCTGTCACCTTTGTTTACCACCTCTATTTTTCACTCCCTCTGGTATTTTTCGACGAATGGGGGCGAAAGCGACAGAAAAATAACATCTACCGTCTGAACAAGTAACAAAGTACCAAGGAATTGGCTGTTTGGATTTGTACTATATGAGATAAAAGGTCACCGTCTCTATCAACCTGGACAAGGAGCACTCACTGGTCATTAGGCGTCCTCTCAGTCAAACGGGCGAAGCTCACATATAAAAATTTTGAACATCAACTACTTCTGCGTTGCAATAAATCGTACATGTAAATCGTATTCATGCGTGACCCTTGTTTGTGCCCAACATTGGTTGTATTGATTTGCGGAATGCACTTATGTGACTCAACCAAAAATGGTACATATTATAAGGACAACTTGTGAAGTAATGCAGAAGTAACGGCATTACTTACGGGAAGTAACGGCGTTAGTAACGCGTTACCTACTACCGCAACAGTAACGAATAACGTAACGCGTTACTTTTTGAAAAAAGTAGTGAGTAACGGTAGTGCACTACAAAATAAAAGTAACTTCCCCACCTATGATGCACACCAAGGGATAACATTTAATCACACATATATTCACGCCTGTATTTATTCAGGGTGTCCCAAAAAACGTGTCATTGCATTATATAATAAAAAATCATATTACGTAAGAATCGTAGCGTAAAACGGCATTTGTTCTTACTAGGTTTTTGCAACCTCCTTTCGTCGGACTGATAACGATTGCTCTCATCATCGATCACTATGATCTTCGTGCCCAGAAAAGCATGATGTTAGGCTATTTTTTCCGATATAGGATAGCTCCTCAACATCCCTTTCAATTATCAAGAATTTGAGTAAATTCGGCGTGCTCTTCACATTGGTGAGGTGAAAAAGTTGCCTGTACTTGGCAAATTTTCGAGTTCAGTTTGCAAAAATTTACATAATAAACCTTATGCTACATGACATTTACATCAGGAAGTGGCAATGACCTGGTAAGAACATATCCTGTGGACCGCATGCTTCTAGGTGGCATAGTTTTCTTTATTATAATTCAATGACACATTTTCTTGGACACCCTGTATATATATAAGTTGTGGTGTTTTACATGGAGGTCCTGCAATCATCATGAGTCATGACATCAGTGCATGAGGTTCTTTGCTTGCGTTGCTGCAGCTGGCAAACAGCATGCGTAGTCGTGCTCCATACTCGATGTCATGTCTGAAGCTGTCCATTATCCCGCTTCAAATTAGCAGAAAGTTCACCGATGGTGTTAGCGTAATCCACTACACAGGTTACACGCAGAAGTACTGATATTGGAAATCACTTCACCTGAACTTTAAGTCTGGCGACCTTTTCTAGCAACATTGCAAGTTCATCTAACGACTTTTTGAGGTCCCCCTAGCGAGATTTCAGCTGGACACTTCGACAACACTGCCATGTAACCTTACCGTCCATGAGTTGTGATAGCAGCACCATTTAACTACTGGAATTTTGCTGAGCACATAATTTGCTTTCTGTTCGAATCCTGACTATATTCACCCCTTGGAAGAATGAGGTAGCCTACATGAATAAATTTAATATATCAAATCTTGTGTAACAATGTCTAAATGGAAATACCCCCAGTTTTTTTGTGTGTTTTACTGCACTTGGCTTGCTGTGGCATACCAGCCATTCATGCATTGCACATTTCAGCAGTCTAAACGTCTGGTGCTACAAGATGCTCACGCAGGCTCTCAGCCTTCGACCCAACACGGCCTCGTGCCCTTGAGTGTTCACGGTTTGGTGGCGTGTATCTGTCCAACTCCATGACGGTTGTGGAGCACGATACAGGAGGTCTCTGTCTTCCCATTTCCTTCTTCTGTTGGCCAGAACATCCTTTTGTGGGAGATGAGCGTACAAGGATACCAGCACTCTGCGGTATACTCCTCTGGATCATGCTAACATGGTCTCTTGTTGATGATAAAAGGGACATCAATGTTTCTTCATCAGTACAGCAGTAAACGAGGTTCTTCAGTTTGTCAAGTTCCGCTGCAACTTTGCTTTTCAGGCGGCCAATTCCACCAGTTTGCTTGCGTGGCAGCTCGGTAAGTACAGTGTCATCTGGGAAGTCCTCATTATCATCAGCATGCACACTTTGGTCCCCCATTGCTTGCAAGTCTGATGTAGTTTCTTGGCATGCTGATAACGACAGCAATGCACTGTTACGCTAGCTCTGTGGAAGGGCATCAAAGCTGCAGCCGTCAACCTTTAAGAAAAGTGCACAGAGGTGTTTGCAAGGCAGGTGGTGTCTCATAAAGTCTGTGCAAGTGCAGCTTGGGACACAGAAGTTGACTGTGTACGATTTCTCTGCATCCTGTAGTGACTTCACATGGAAAAGTCCACTCCCGATGTCTCGAATGTCCTCACCAGTAAAGCATTCAGCTACTACAAGTCGTTGCATTATGTGCTTTATGGTGCTCTGAGGCCTCTTGTGCAAAAATTTTGGCACGTACGTGTGGTATACCCTATAATCTTCAGATGCACTGAGCAGCTTCTTCATATAGTCTGTCTTTCTCTCCAGGAAAAACTGCTGTAGAAGTACGCGCAGTAGCCCCTCCAAGCTTCTTCTCCCACAGTGTTTGTTGAGGTAGTGCTCCTTCAGTTGTTTATTCTGCGTCTCTGTACCATTATTTGTTGTAATTGGAAGATCCAGATGGTGGCAGGACACCCATTTTTCTTTCTCAGAGAGCCACGTCTGAGTGATATACTGTTGTAGTTTTGGGTTGTTGATCCAGTGCGGTGAAGATTCGAGTTCCAGGAGCCTTTCTGTGTACTGCTGCTCTGTCTGTGCTCTTGCAACCTGGCGAAGTAGGCCGAGGACAGCATTCTTGTGTGTGACTCCGTTCTCTTTTCTCCTTATAGCCATCGTTCCCAGGCATTCTCGCGGTGGAAATCACAGAGGGCAATTTGAGATTCTGGGTACACTCTCTTAATTGCATTGATCTCAGCTTGTGAGTAGTCTACCATCCAGTATTTGGGGTTGAAGGCAGGGCACCACTTCTTGAACAGATTAAGAGCCTCTGCAATGCACTCTTTACTTTCAAACTGTACAACAAACGTGTCAATAATGACATATCCTGTTGGTGTCTTTGCCACGAGAAAAAAAAAGTGGTAGTGCGTAATCTGTTGTTTTGTTTGTGGCATCCATGCTCACCACCGTGTCAGAAAATTGGTCCATTATTGTTTTCCTGAACGGGGATTGATAACAGAACAAGAGGGTTTCTTCACATTCTCGCATTACTTCCAAAGTTTGATCATCTGGCGTATCACTGTCAGTAGAGCCTTGGCTCTTGTTTGTGCTTGTGGCATCACTGATTTGGTCACCATCTTCTTGACTGCACTTTGTGAATGGCCGGAAAAAAACTTGAGGGTCAGGGTTTTGGCTTTTGAACTTGTCTATGAAAATTTTGGCATTTACCTGATCTATGGTACTGTACCTCTCCCGTCGAAGAGCATGTTGGATGTGATTGCCAATATCTTTTCGTGTAGGATAAAATGCCCGTGAAGATTGCCGTGATGGCCTGGCTGAGTCCTTGAAGAGGACATCTTCAACAAAGAACCGTAAGCATGTTTGCACCTCTTTGACTGATGTTATGCCCTCACGCACCAAGGAGTGAATCCTCTCAACAACCTGCTTGTTCACGGGGTGTGCAAAACTCATGACCGGACCAAAGTCATGGTTGGTGTGACCATCCTTTCCTGATATCAGGACATAGAATCGTTGCTGTCTTGCAACTTCTGCACTGTGCCTTTCATCTTCTAGTGCTTGGTGCAGTCGAGTTAATGCACTGCTGATCAATTCTCTCCTTTTCCTTTCAGTCGCCTCTTGTGGGACAGAGATCTAAAAGGGCAGAAGTTTTTCAGCACACAAGTTACTCTTCTGCCTGTAATCAACGTGAATATGCAAAGTTCCATGTGTAAGAAATGTGTATTTAACATCACCTGCAGATTTGACTATAGTACGAAGGCAGAGTAGTTGGTGTGCCATACTGGATGTACCAGTTGCAAAAAGGCACCACAATAGAGCAACTGCTTACTCTCAGCTGAATGTTTACTGAAAGGAACATTGAACCGCCTTATGGGCCATTCACTAAGATGTATCTTATACTGCAAGCATTTGGCAACATGAGTTGCGTTATGCCCTTATCACCACAGAAAAGAAACCATCTCATCCCGTATTCAACAGTCTCTATGCTTAAATTCAGCCACGCAATGTCGTATGCGGATATACAATTCCGACAGGTGAAAGAAATAATGATTGCATGCAAACGAACCTGTGATACCGTATTCTGGATAAAAATGGCTTTCATGATTTCCCCGGTTCTAGTTATCCACGTTGCATATTTGCAGCGCGGAAAATTAGATATATACATTATGTAAACCCCCCTGAGACTAGGGACCTTGAATGGACTATGGCCTGGACCTTATGAATTATCCTCACCAGCTCGCTTGCTAGTTAGCAATTTTTTCATAGATATATACGCTATATATCTGCAGTGGTGTTAAAAAAAACTGCATCATCCTCATTTTTACCCATTTTTAAGAGTGACTGAGATGGAAATTGACAATGTTAATATTCTTCTTAATTCCTTTCAGAGCACAAATTGAAAAATAGAAAAAGTTGTACTGGTGAGCAGGAAGAAATGATGCCCCATAATTAAAATATAAATTCCTGAGAACAGGTATCACATATGAATTTGTAGTGGAGTTACATAGCTGTTTTTAGAGAAACTATGTTGTGTGCAGTGATGCAGTAGTGTTTCGTTGGTCCCCCCCTCACCCTAATGACTGTATGACATTGCAGGGACATACATAAGGCCAAAGTTTTGATCTAAGCCTGGGACGGCTTGTGGTACAGCTTGGGACAAAAGTTTACGGAACGCCAGGGTGTTGCTTTTCCCCATTGGTGCGACACCCTATGCTGCAAACAGAAGCGGGCATATATACTGAGAGATGCATTAAGTACCCTGTCCGTCGTTTCTTATTCTATCTCTTCCTAATAGCTAGCAGGGGCACACTCAGTTGAAGAGATAGGGTGTTGTGTTCCGTAAACTTTTGTCCCATGCTTTACCATACATTGCTAAGTGCTTTCTGAAGCTCATACAGTGTTTGCGGGTTGAGATCTCGGCTGGTCCCTGGCCACCATGGTACCTTACTAGTGTCAAGAAGACCCACCTGTTAGGAAGACCCACACTACAGAAATGAACGTAAACTTTCTGATGTGAAGTAGTGTCTCCGCTAGAATATGATAGTAATTGGTAGTATCTCTGACCAGCAATCAGAGGGTGTGGGTTCGAATCCCACTGCTGGTGCATTTTCTTCAACTGCCATTATACAATTGAACATAAACCTTAATTGTTATATATAGACAGTACAGTTGACGAGGTTTATACTTTGTGCTCTAGCTCTGTGACGTGAGGCTGAAGCTCCTTCAGAAATGCTTTTTGGACTGCTGGACATGACCTGAATGGAGTGGTCAGAAACTGCAGGAAGTATGTTGGGCTATAAGGATGCCTGGTATATCTGCGCACTCACAGGACTTTATACATGCTGGCAAACTCCTGGGTACAAAATGCACAAAACTATCTCACTTTACATAAACTTCACTGTTTGTGTAATAGAGTCTGGGTGAACTTGATCCCTCCTGCTCTATCTCCTCACCAACAGCTGTCCATGTGAACTGTCTGAGGAATTTCAACTCAGCCCAATGTCACAGAGCTAGAATTCTAAGTATTGGTAAACGGCAGCAGCTATATTGTCCAAATAAAAAAGTATATATGTTCATTTCTGTAGTGGTCTTCCTAACAGGTCGCTATGCAAGAACACTATTAAGGTGCTGTGGTGGTCAGGGACCAGCAGAGATCTCAACCAGACTGAGAACTGCCAGAGGTAAATCGGCAAGGCTGCTGCGGATGAGAAGTCGCAAACACTCCATGAGCTACAGAAAGTACCTCGTATGGCACCACAAGTCGTCCCAGGGTTAGATCAGAACTCTGGCCCCGTATATGCAACTGTATTGCAAGTCAGTCATTGAGACAAGGGGAGGGCCGGTAAAATACCAACGCATCATTCCACACACACAATCTTCTCTAAATACACTTTCCAACACCACTACATATTTATATGTGATACTTGCTCTCAGAAACTAATATTTTTATTCTACAACATCATTTCTCCCTGTTTGCCAATTATGAGATTTCTTTTTTCAGTTTGTGCTCCAAAATAAGTTAAGGCTATTCACATCAATTTCCATCTCAGTCACTCTGTACATCATTATTCTTAGTTACAGAACTTTACTGCAGAATGCTATGTCAATGTACTAGGCTGCAGTTGATAAAAATGGGTAAAAGTAAAGGTGATGAGATTTTTGTAACAGTACGGTGTATGAGCGCGGATAAGCGATATCTGACCTTATAAAGGGTTAAAACCACGGCAATGAAACCATTGAATTTGGCATGAGCTGGTTTGTTTTTTGTAGTGCTTAGGGCATAATGCAATACATGTGGCCATATGCTTATTATAAGTAGAGTCCTGTGTGGGTTGAATTTCTTGACCTACATGTGTTACCCACACCCTGCCGTGACCCGCACAATACAAGAAAATCTGGACCCACACCTGCAGCAATGTGTGGGTCGCCTGCAGGTACACTGCCTGCACCAGCCCGCGAACCCTACAATGAAAAAAAATTGGATCCCGCACCTGCAGTGTCGTGTGGGCCACTCTCAAGTTGTGCAGGACTAACTATAAGATACATCTTAGTAATTAGATTAGATTGTTTCTGGTGTCTGTATTTAAGAACTGTTTCCTTCAGTAAACATTCAGTTGAGAGTAAACAGTCGTTATGTTGTTGTCTTTCATGCTGTCCATTTGGTTGCTTGTACATGCAGTACTTGGAGATTTACTTTTACCATATTTTTCCAAAGTCTATAAGTAATAGCAATTCCTCATCTATAGCAGAGAGGAGGAAGAAATTCGGGTCCGAACCCAGAATGCCTAACCCAAATGGTGCAGCTCACAGTTGCTGTTGGAAAATGCTTCACATAGGTATTTTGACATCTTCCACGTGAGAGAACTTGAGAGAACATCATCAACTCATCGTTATCTTCCACGTATTTGTAGAGTTTGGTGTCACCATGTCAGAGGGCGGGGGAACAGGTCCTCTGTGGTTTGCACACTAATTATTCCATAGCCCATATTGGAAAATTTATGCTGTACTACTCGCACGGAAAAACAACGCACCGGACGCAGAATGATCCGAATCTACATGTCGACATTTCTTGACTGAAAGTCTCGTACAAGATGTTATGCGTGACTAAATCAAATGAACATGATGGAAATAACTTATTATCTAACTCAAACTCTCTCTAGCTCAAAGGAACCATAAGGATTTCCACTGGTTACACGAGAAAAACGGGGGCTTTTCCTGTTGAGTTGAGCAGTTGCCCAGGCTCAATGGTTTCTGGGTAAAACATGAGAGAGTTCTGAGGCTGGAACAACATAGAAAGGACAAATACATACAAAACCTCAAATTGCATAAGAAATTAACGATGAAAGATGAAAGTCACTGAAAAGGTTAGCCAGCTGTAGGTTTCGAACCCACATCTTCTGGATTACCGATCCAGGGCTCTACCAAGTTAGTCGATCCCGTCGTATGATTCTGTGTATGAGTGAGAAAAATGTAAGAGTGAAAGGGGGATGAGTGAGAGAGAGTGGTTGATGTGTCCCTTCAGATGATGCGCCCTTAGAAGTCGCTGGGGAGATGTGTTATCTTAGCTGAGTTGGTAGAGCCCTGGACCAGTAATCCAGAAGATGTGGGTTCGAGTCCTACAGCTGGCTAACCTTTTCAGTGACTTCCATCTTTCGTGGTTTCTGGGTAAGCAGACATCTGGTGAGGATTTGTTGTGACCTCGTCAAGCATGTTGTGCTCAAACCCATGAGCATTAAATGGAGCTAGGCAAAACGGAGACAGAATAAGATGTGAAGGAAAATGACATGGCAGACAGGATTTTAGCTACAACCTCTCAAGATATATGGTGGGGGAGCATAATGAAGCGCCACTAGGGATTCTTGTTAGTTTGAACCAGATTCTGGAAGCAGGAGATGGACATCCAGCCATCTTAATTTTGTTTCACTCTATTCTTGAGGAATTCCACTACGTATACCCAAGGACAGCAGAGCACCAGGAAAGTGTGTCGTACAGGTCCCGACTAAAGTTTACGGAACACGCGAGCGGTGTATTTTCTCCTCGGTACGACACCCTAGCGGCAAGCGGAAGCTGGCGAAATCAGACCAGTTCACTGCCTCAGAGGGGTGGACGACTGCGCTCTTAGCGACACACAGCGGTAGTTTCGGTATGATTACTGTTGTATGTGCCCGCAAAGTGATTTGGATTTTATTGTTGTGCTCGCCAACAACACGTGATTCAACGATTGTTGAGACAGGGAGCTCGCCGCTGTCATCGTGATAACAAGGATGACTCATGGTGGCGACACTTTACGGTGTATTGCTTTATTGGAAAGCCATGTTACGTAGACAAGAGAAAGAAAGGTATCTTGTAAACAGTTGCTTTATTATTGACGACGCGTGACGAGCTGATAAACAATTGACACTGACATTGATAATTGATTGATTGATAAACAACTGACATGAGTCACGAGTTGTTGACGGGCACAACGGTAAAATCCAACTCATTTCGCGGGCACATGACACAGTAATCATACCGAAACTACCGCTGTATGCCGCTAAGAGCGCAGTCGTCCACCCCTCTGAGGCAGTGAACTAGCCTGATTTCGCAGGCTTCCGCTTGCCGCTAGGGTGTCGTACCGAGGAGAAAATACACCGCTCGCGTGTTCCGTAAACTTTTGTCGGGACCTGTACCTCGTACTCTGGAAACACTTCAACTTCTTTGATGTACATCATGGCGACACACCCTTTCTTCTTTGTGCCTTGCGGCTTAATCTTTTTTCGGCTAAAGATGTCACTAGGCCAGTCTGTTTGATTGTCATGCTGCATGAGCATGTAAAAACAAAGACAATAAAAGTTTTTCATACGCATATTACTGAGTTACCTACATCGATGCAAAATAAGTGTGCACGTACCAACTCTGACTGATGGCTGGTATGGCGGTCTTTGCCAAAGACGTGTAACGTAGGAAAAGACGAGGACGAGGAAAGGCACGGGACATGGGGAAAAACAAAGTTACGCCTAGTGTCCGGACCAGGAAGTCGGTTTCGGAGACTGGAACGTTACACACAACCTTTGTGAACATTGGAAAGCACCCAAAAGGGCATGTTCAAGGTCAGTGGTAATGCGCCTCCTCTTGCGGAGAAGGCTAACTTATCTACGGGGGAAAACACCGACAGCTATCACAGTGTGGTCTGTTGAGTTCAAGGAAACAGAACCAAGAAAAGCATTAAGACTTTATTCAGAACACTGTCTGTTTCAAAGGTTATACAGTACAGTAGATCTAGGATCTACTGCAGATTACAAGGTTGACATAGTGCAGCAAGGTGGATGCGGGACAAAGACAGTGAAAGACACACGCAGCTAGGAATCTGTTAACCCTGCAGGGTTAACAGATAACTAACACAAGGCAAACGGAGGAAGACAAAGTCCAAACATGAATCTAATGAAGAGGGGGTGACCAAGCAGCAAAAGGGATCAAGTTCAGCTAGGCCCAGGGGAAGCCTACAGGTCAAATCCCATTGCATCTGAAATACCTTATAGTTGTACGGTCATCATGGCTAGAGACTCAGGCTTCCAAAATTTTCCTCACATTTTCTCTCGTTCTTCCAACGACTGAAATATAGTGAAAGTATCCCCCCTGTCCATTTTACTGTGGTGTGTCAACATTGTCACCATACCAACAATCCTGAGTCTCAACGTTGCTATTGCCAGAGTTTTGAAAAGGATTTAAAGAGAATCAGTGGAAAGGGTTTTTTGTCTTGTGTATGGTTGTGGCTACTGCACGGAGGAATCTGTATGCTAGATCCTTAATTAACTGTCTTTGTAACTGAGTTACCTTTTATAGGTAGCGTTTATTCTTTTTTGAGTGTACTTTAGGAAATGACTGACAATAGGCATGAACAGTGCAAAGTTAGGTGGAGAGTGATGATGCCTGCAACCCAAGCGGCATGAATGATAAAAATTTTGAAATGGCTGTGCTCCTTCAAGCAAACAAAAGGTACACAAAACACAAATAAATATAAATTGAGAATTCATTTCACAATGAAGTATCAACTTCCAATGCGGCACTGTTTGCCAGTCCAGTATACTACATACTTCTAGCAGTAGAATAAAATATTTATTTTAAGTGCCCATTAACATCCTATATAGGCCCTAGTTGCTTCAGGGTATGCTCAATTTGTTATTCAAATAAAGGTATTTTACAGGTCGTCTTTTATTCATATGCAGTTTCCATAAAAATAGGCAGAGAAATGGAAGGAACAGTAAGAGTAGCACGGCACATTAGTTCAGTTGGTAAAATCTAGAAAGTGACTTACTGAGTATATTTTTGAAGGTATCGTATCAGTGGTACTTTTCTTAAATCGTGTACCTCCGGCAGACCAGGTACCTTTTGAACACATGTATCTAACTGTAACTCAAATACTTTTTAAAACATAACCTTAACAACCCTGATCCTTATCAGAACGTCCCCGTTTGTTCCCGTACGGGCGTACCAAACGGGTAACAGAAGCGGTCAGGGCAGCTCATTACTTCGTTCACTGAAGACAACGGAAGGAAGGACTAACGCCCAGACTTACAGGTGTCCCGAAGGGAGGCCTTATGTCGGGAGACTACTGTTTGGAATGATACGTTCAAAACTGATAGCCTTCGTTCGAGCTCGACCAGTCTGTCTTTTGACTCGACGTACCCAAACCAATTACGGTCGACCTTTGCGAAATCCTGCAGATATTCCCGTAACAGCGCCTCTTCTGCGGCCAATTCCTCTTCGGTGACATTACTGCAGCAGCCGCCGGAGGCTTCCGCAGGTTCGACATCCATTATTGAATCCGAACTCCTCGAAACACGAAACCTTCCGCTTTCGGAAAAACGCCAGAGAAGGAAGGGAGCGACGCGCATATCACGTGGTCCGGAAAATCACGTGGTCTTTCGTCTTCCGGCAGGAGAATGCCACGGAAAAGGCTCTCCCGAGCGTAGCCGGCTTCGCATTGCATTGTGGGATACTCCTGTCTACCACGTGACCGCTCACGTGACCCTCCAGACAGCACGGCGCCACCGGAACAGACGACACGAGCTGTAGTTGTGTCACAGTCATAGCTGGACGAACTCACTCATGAGGGCCCTCATGAGTGCCCCTCACCTCACGCCTTTGAGGTGAGGGTGAGTGAGGACAAGCCCGCGATCAGGTCATCCGTGAGTGCACTCATGAGGTCTTACCCTCACGAAGTCTCTTGTGAGTGCACTCATGAGGTTTTACCCCTCATGAGACCTCCTGTGAGCGCACTCATGAGGTGTGAGGGGCGCCAGGTCTGTGTGAGTGAAGTCAATGGTGAGGCCTGAAGGGTGTGAGGTCAGTATGAGTGCATTCAGAAATGAGGTCAAATGCGCTTACGAGACGTGAAGGTACTAGTGATATGGTTCCAGCGACCCAACTACATGCAGTGTGCACTTTAAAGGGCTGGTTTGCCCGTTTTTAGCAATTTCGTCTACGTCGCGCTGGAAACACAGCCAAGCGTCCTGAGCTGACGGATTAGTAGGTGATGTGGTTCCAGCGACCCAACTACACGCTGTGTGCACTTTAAAGGGCTGGTGTGCCCGTTTTTAGCGATATAGTCTACGTCGCGCTGGGAACACAGCCAAGCGTCCTGCGCTGACGGATTAGTTGGTGATATGGTTCCAGTGACCCAACTACACGCAGTGTGCACTTTAAAAGGCTGGTGTACCCGTTTTTAGCAATTTCGTCTACGTCGCGCTGGGAACACAGCCAAACGTCCTGAGCTGACGGATTAGTTGGTGATATGGTTCCAGCGACCCAACTACACGCAGTGTGCACTTTAAAAGGCTGGTGTACCCGTTTTTAGCAATTTCGTCTACGTCGCGTTGGGAACACAGCCAAACGTCCTGAGCTGACGGATTAGTTGGTGATATGGTTCCAGCGACCCAACTACACGCAGTGTGCACTTTAAAGGGCTGGTTTGCCCGTTTTTAGCAATTTCGTCTACGTCGCGCTGGAAACACAGCCAAGCGTCCTGAGCTGACGGATTAGCAGGTGATATGGTTCCAGCGACCCAACTACACGCTGTGTGCACTTTAAAGGGCTGGTGTGCCCGTTTTTAGCGATATAGTCTACGTCGCGCTGGGAACACAGCCAAGCGTCCTGCGCTGAAGGATTAGTTGGTGATATGGTTCCAGTGGCCCAACTACACGCAGTGTGCACTTTAAAAGGCTGGTGTACCCGTTTTTAGCAATTTCGTCTACGTCGCGCTGGGAACACAGCCAAACGTCCTGAGCTGACGGATTAGTTGGTGATATGGTTCCAGCGACCCAACTACACGCAGTGTGCACTTTAAAGGGCTGGTGTGCCCGTTTTTAGCGATTTAGTCTACGTCGCGCTGGGAACACAGCCAAGCGTCCTGCGCTGACGGATTAGTTGGTGATATGGTTCCAGCGACCCAGCTACACGCAGTGTGCACTTTAAAAGGCTGGTGTACCCGTTTTTAGCAATTTCGTCTACGTCGCTGGGAACACAGCCAAGCGTCCTGAGCTGACGGATTAGTAGGTGATATGGTTCCAGCGACCCAACTACCGCAGTGTGCACTTTAAAGGGCTGGTGTGCCCGTTTTTAGCAATTTCGTCTACGTCGCGCTAAGAACACAGCCAAGCGTCCTGAGCTGACGGATTAGTTGGTGATATGGTTTCAGCGACCCAACTAACGTAGTGTGCACTTTAAAGGGCTGGTGTGCCCGTTTTTAGCAATTTTGTCTACGTCGCGCTGGGAACACAGCCAAGCGTCCTGAGCTGACGAATTAGTTGGTGATAGGATTCCAGCGACCCAACTACATGCAGTGTGCACTTTAAAGGGCTGGTGTGCCCGTTTTTAGCAATTTCGTCTACGTCGCGCTGAAAACACAGCCAAGCGTCCTGAGCTGACGGATTAGTTGGTAATATGGTTCCAGCGACCCAACTACATGCAGTGTGTACTTTAAAGGGCTGGTGTGCCCGTTTTTAGCAATTTCGTCTACGTCGCGCTGGGAACGCAGCCAAGCGTCCTGAGATGACGGATTAGTTGGTGATATGGTTCCAGCGACCCAACTACACGCAGTGTGCACTTTAAAGGGCTGGTGTGCCCGTTTTTATCAATTTAGTCTACGTCGCGCTGGGAACACAGCCGAGCGTCCTTAGCTGACGGATTACTTGGTGATATGGTTCCAGCGACCCAACTACATGCAGTGTGCACTTTAAAGGGCTGGTGTGCCCGTTTTTAGCAATTTCGTCTACGTCGCGCTGGGAAAGCAGCAAAGCGTTCTGAGCTGACGGATTACTTGGTGATATGGTTCCAGCGACCCACCTACACGCAGTGTGCACTTTAAAGGGCTGGTGTGCCCATTTTTATCAATTTCGTCTACGTCGCGCTGGGAACGCAGCCAAGCGTCCTGAGCTGACGGATTAGTTGGTGATATGGTTTCAGCGACCCAACTACACGCAGTGTGCACTTTAAAGGGTTGGTGTGCCCGTTTTTATCAATTTAGTCTACGTCGCGCTGGGAACACAGCCGAGCGTCCTTAGCTGACGGATTACTTGGTGATATGGTTCCAGCGACCCAACTACACGCAGTATGCACTTTAAAGGGCTGGTGTGCCCGTTTTTAGCAATTTCGTCTACGTCGCGCTGAGAAGACAGCCAAGTGCCCTGGGCTTTGCTGTGTTCCCAGTGCGACATAGACGAAATTTCTAAAAGCTGGCACACCAGCTCTTTAAAGTGCACCGTACCGGTAGTTGGGTCGTTGGAACCATATCACGAAGTAATCAGTTAGCCCAGGAGGCTTTGTTGAGTTCCCAGCGCGACGTAGATGAATTGCTAAAAACGGGCACACCAGCCCTTTAAAGTGCACCCTGCCGGTAGTTGGGTCGCTGGAACCATATCACCAAGTAATCCGTCAGCTCAAGACGCTTTGCTCTGTTCCCAGTGCGACGTAGACGACATTGCTAGATACGTGCACACCAGCCCTATAAAGTGCACACAGCCGGTATAGTTGGGTCGCTGAACCATATCAGCAAGTAATCAGTCAGCTCAGGACGCTTTGCTGTGTTCCCAGCGCGACGTAGACGAAATTGCTAAATACGTGCACACCAGCCCTTTAAAGTGCACACAGCCGGTATTTGGGTCCCTGGAACCATATCACCAAGTAATCAGTCCGCTCAGGACGATTTGCTGTGTTCCCAGCGCGACGTAGACGACATTGTTAGATACGTGCACACCAGCCCTTTAAAGTGCACACAGCCGGTAGTTGGGTCGCTGGAACCATATCGTCAAGTAATCAGTCAGCTCAGGACGCTTTGCTCTGTTCCCAGCGCGACGTAGACGAAATTGCTAAATACGTGCACACCAGCCCTTTAAAGTGCACACAGCCGGCAGTTGGGTCGCTGGAACCATATCACCAAGTAATCAGTCAGCTCAGGACGATTTGCTGTGTTCCCAGCGCGACGTAGACGAAATTCTAAATACATGCACACCAGCCCTTTAAAGTGCACACAGCGGGCAGTTGTGTCGCTGGAACCATATCATCAATGCCTTCATAATTTAATTTGCGCACGGCTGGTATGCGTCATTTGACCTCATTTCTGAATGCCCTCATACTGACCTCACACACCTCAGGCCTCACCAGTGAGATCACTCACACAGACCTGGCGCCCCTCAGACCTCATGAGTGCACTCACAGGAGGTCTCATGAGAGGCACAACCTCATGAGTGCACTCACGTGAGACCTTATGAAGGTAATACCCTCATGGGTGAGGGCTTGTGTTTGTGAGTGCCGTGGGGGTCAGGGCGAGTGAAGGCATGTGCCCGTGAGGGCCTGTGCTCGTGAGGGCGCTGAGGGTGAGGGCGAGTGAGGGCATGTGCCTTTGAGGGCCGTGAGGGTGTGGGCGAATGAGGACATGTGCTCGTGGGGGCCGTGAGGGTAAGGACGAGTGAGGTTTCACCAAAATGCCCACCTATGGTCACAGTTCAGGTAGCAGTATTATTTCGGTATGTTAAAATGTTTACTCTTCTATTAGAAGACCAGTCACAGTGTGCAGAACGCAAAAGGAGTACGCGGGACGGGAAACATCACGTGTGGCAACAGACTTCCAACGTATGTACTCAGAACAGTATTAATCAGATTTTTACAACAACAGAGGATATGAAATGAATCTGCGGCACAGTGTCAGGTTCGAAACGAACAATTCAAGATGACTCGAACAGACACAGGCGACTAAAACAACTGACCGTGTACTTACGAAGAAAACGTGATCCCGTGACAGAGCTGCTTTCAGTTCAACGAGAGCCGCAGCCGGGACGCGAAATTCCGTAACGTAGGCTAGTTTACGCATAGGAGAATGCGCTGCATCGCTATTGGTTGGCGCTGCGGCAGCCTGAAAACCTGCGGGAGCCAGAAACGGACGCAGCCGCTACCGCGGTCAACATGGCGGCCAGTGTGTGTTTACTGACTGCGAACTGAATTATTGCGACGGCCAGGTGCAAGGTGCAAATAAAGTGGTAGATGAACTACTTACTCGTAGTGCAGTGTTGCAGTGGTGAAAGTTCTGTGGCCAGCCTTCGTTCCGTGTGGCGTTTCGTGTTGTTTGGTGTATGTGTTTTAAGCTCGGCATGGACCAAGTACGATCAGTAGATGCACCCAAGTGTCAGTAAACTCAACGACCGCTCAGCACGCAAGAAATTCTGAAATTGGTTGCGTTTTCTTAATTGCACTTCTCGCTTCTGGCCTCTGTTGACGCAGGTAGTAGTGCCACCAGGAACTTGTTGCTGTGATGGGATTCTGAATGAGGGCAAAGTATTCCGTATAGCCAAACATGAAGGGCAACTACTATTTTCATTTTCACTGTGTCCCGTACATTTGGCGAGAGAATTGAAGTAGAATTGAAGTAGAATTTAAGTGTGCTGTTATTTTTGCGTCCTAGTCGACGATGCTTGAAAGGATGTAGTCAATTTGTGCGGTTTCGCGAGCAATATTCCAAGCTTCGCACCCCCCTCCAAATAAAGGGGAGTGGTGCGGAAGGTCGTCTGTGTCCATCCAAGAGCCGATATACCAATAATTACCATGCGTATGTCATGTTGATTGAAAGGGGATCTGCCTGTAATAATAAAATTCACAGCTGCCCTTAGTTGTGGTAACCAAATGCAGCATGGTCTCTTGGGCAGTCTGTTCTTGTGTGAGCTTGTGACCTGAAACTGCAAGTTGTAGCACTTGTCCAGTTATCATGGGCCATTTAGTAATTTTGCGAGTGACTGTACAGCAACTGAAACTTACTTTTCTGCATCAGATAATGCAGCTTACTGTAATTTGTACATTTTTTAGCGGCTTTTCTCAAAACTGCTAGTTACACATCTTTGGAGTCGAATGATTATCTCATACTGCACGAGTACACACCATGTGTACATTTTCAGATGATTTGGAAGCAAGAACCTGCAGCTCATGCAAACAAAGCTGAATGTTGTGGTTTTGCATTGATAGGTGGCAATGCACAGCAAAGTTTTCACAGGGCAGAAGCTGCAATGAATCTTTAATGTGACATGCTGTGTTTTCACATAAGCCTGCCCCCTTTGGCATCTGTAATAATAAGATTCAAGTGCATTTCAATGTTTTGACTGCTGCAGAATGAATGTTTCAGTTTGCACAGCTCCCCACAATACCCACCCCGTCTTATTCGTCACATAACACTCCCTCTGCTGAAAGTACAATAAGTATGTATTTGGAAAGAACACAGTGGCCTCTAGGGTGTCTTAGTGTAGCAAATTCTCCGTCGTGGATTGGCATGACAGAAAATTGACAAAGTTGTTGGTGTTATGGCCTAGCATTAGGATGCTTTTGAGGCTTTTTTTGAAAGAGCATCACCCACTGCTGTTCATTTTGCAAGAATGCTTGCACACGCGCATGGCTTGGCTCTTTCCAACCTATCTGCCATGTCAGCATCAGCAAAGTTGTTGGTGTTACAACCTCGTGCAGACTTACGTACGTACAGTAATACAGTAAGTACGTACGTAACGTAAGTATTACGTTAAGTACGTAATACAGTATACTTTTTTCTGTATTTTGATACTCTACGCAATACAGAAATCTGTTCCTATTCATATTCCCAGGTGAATCCCCACGGGATTAGGTACAAGAAAATCCCAGCATTTATCTCCTTAGTCACCAAAGCAATAAACACGCTTCAAAAGTTGAAAGACCCAAGCCTGCCATACAGGAGGGGTTGCAAAGTTTTGGGTCAGAATATATCACCAAAGTTTACTTGAGCTCACCAAAATGACACAAAGACCTTGACAGAAAGACCTTGGAAACAAACATTGTGCTTAAGTATGGCAGATGAAGTTTATTCCTTTCAGTTGTACGGCACCATCAGCCAGAATAGGCGTTTCACTTGCTGCTAATGCAAAAGTACTTTAAATAGTATCTTAAATACTTGGGTATTTAGTGCTTTACTCAAATTACTTTCAGTTTTGAGAGTATTTTGTACTCTATTTTAAATGCTTTTTATGCTGCATATTTAGCATCTTACTTTAAATACTTTTGCGCATTATTTTGTACATGTCGGGCCTCGCATTAAGATTCTTTTTCGAAAGAGCATCACTCACTGCTGTTCATTTTGAAAGAATGCTTGCACACATGCTCTGTAGCAGTCCTGGAGCAATGCTTGGAGCTCTTCCTTCGCTTTTTCCAAACCATCTGCAGTGTCAGCATACACAATCTGAAATGGATTATCACATTGTAAATGGCATTTGACGGTAACATAAAAAATTGTACATGGCAAAGCAACTGTACAAGAGAATTGTACGAGAGTCTTTTTTTTTTTTTTCCTTTTCTGGAAAAGCATTGCTCTACTTCATTTACTTTTTCTTTTGCTCCTGTCGCTCTGCTGATCCACTCAAATAGGAGTAGCAACGCATAATGTAAAACCCCGAGACTAGAGAACACGAAGGGACAGACACAACACAAAGTCTCGACTTCGACTTCGTGTTGTGTCTGTCCCTTCGTGTTCCCTAGTCTCGGTGGATTTACAGTATGCATCATCTTGCCCAGCTTGCTTGCTTCCTAGCCATGTTTTCATTGTCAGGAGTAGGAAGTTGGACTTGTTTCTATGAATTTGTTGTTGGAAAAAGAGTGCATATGCAAAAACACACTACACACCACTCTTGCAGTGTATGCTGCCATATTGGCTCCTGTTCAATTGCAATGGTGGAACGAAGAGGCTCTACCACAATTTCGCAGTTTCAGACAAGCGTATCGCAAAAGCCTTTTTGAAACTACTGTAGGGTGCCTGTTTCTTCGGTCATCATTAGCAATGGCAGCCGCAGCTGTGAGTAGGCGACAGGCATGCACCACTGCAACTAGAAGCACTGTTGTGGGTCTTAGACTGAGCTACGGAACCTTGACACAATTAGAAAATAGGGTGGCACGAATAGTGATTTTCAAGTTGAAATCAAATACAAATTGAATATGAATATTTTTAAATCGAAATGAACGAATAATCAAGGCATAAAATGAGTCACGCAAGCCCTGACTGTACAGCATTTTTGCAGTTTCCTAAAACATTTATGGTTTTTATAATTGACAGACCAAAGTGGGATTGAGCAGCCATCAGCTTTAATGGTAGACCTTTCCTGATAGAGGTCTTCACATCTGTATCTGAGTAGTGCAGATCGTGAATTTGAAATTAAAACGAAACACAAAATTGAGAATGGAGGACTACCAAATAGAGGGTGGTATCTTTACACGAATAACCCAGACAAAATAGAAAGTAGCATGGCAAACGTCAGCATTGGAATTGGGATGCAATTTGTCCAACTTTTAATGGCCCTGGGGAGCTGTTAGCCCTGTCATAAATGTAATTTTTGTGTGCTTCCAGACATCTTAGTACAACTTTGACCAGCTTAGCTAGTATAATCGGTGACGCGTAGGAATCAGCCCGAGCTCACTGCTACACACAAACATGGTTGTAGTCACACTTTATCAACAAATCGTTTGAAATGCTGACATCAGCTCCCTCCGCTGTTCTGGGCGGACATTCTTCGTAGATTTTAGCCAGTGCCACTCTGCTGAGCCACATGGAGGTGGCAAAGGTGGCCACTTTTGGCCAGAAGCTATGAAGAGCTGCTTTTTCAGCAACTGTCATGGAGGGTTGAGGCGCCTACAAATAAGTAAAATCACGTTGAAATAACGGAAAAATAAACAGACTCTTCATGCAGAAACTAAGAAGACAGTGGTGTTCCATATTTACTAGTGTGATCACCACTAGCTGGCGGAGGTACAAAAGTCTTAAAGGAGGCAATATTACCTTGAATCAATGTACAGAGACGGAGGACAACAGATGCAGACAGGAGTCCTGTCTCCCTCTAAGTCTCTTCTCCGTCTCCGCACATCCCAAACTTAGGGTAATATTGCCTCCTCCAAGTCTACACTGACTCGCTTGCACTCTAGCTTTATGTCCTGGTTCATTCCATGTCCCAGATGTTGCGCTAGACTGTCCCTGACTTCTTTCAAATAAATTGTGGTTGATTGTTCCCATGCAGCCAATGCTCTCCCGTTTGCAAAAAGAAAATTGCTTTGTGGCCGCTTCTTGAAGACTTGCGAAGGGACATGTGACCTACCTATTGAGAAAAAGAATTCTAACAAAATAGTCTCTCTTTTTTTTGCAAATTCTAACCAGATCTCGTCTGAGTGATGACAAAGCGTAACACTTTCGCGCCATATGTACTGAAGGTTGATCGACGCTTTGTGATCGGTGGCTGATCGATAGTTTACGCCCTGAGAAAACTAAAATTCAAAAATTCTTTGAACTTTTATGGAACTCCGCAGCTTTTCTGAGCCACTCAAACTGTTCAGCACCCTTGCCTAGGAGGCACAGAACATGCTAGAAATATTTTGAGGTGCGTATATTTGGAAAAGTATGTGAGAAAAAAAAAAGAAGGTCAAATATATTGCATTTTGCCACTTAGTCAGCATTCAATTGCACAATGAGGTGGTTCTGAGAAAATATGAGACAATTGCATTTCATGGTACACACCTTGATTATTTTTTCTACAACGTTTCATAAAAGGACTGCTTTTGCAGTGAAAGAATTTTAGAACTTGACCACCGTCACACACATCCGGCGTTGCCCCGCAAGGCTGCTTCAGCCCACAACGCATCGTCGCTGCTTCCTCCAAACACACTGGAGCACCACTACCCGATTTGCGTTCTTCAGAAACAACTTGTAGAAATTAACCTTCAGACTTCAGGTTCTCACGAGAACAGCCTACTTCTGCGGCGCAGTTCAACAGGAGCACTGGTCCTACGGATGCACTTAGGTGACATTGGACACGGGCGAGCCATTGAATGACCATAATCAGTTTAAGCGATGACGGACACGATGCTTACTAACCAGGGTGTCGGAGCGAACCGAAAACCGGAACCGAAAACCGAAAAAAAAAGCTATTTTGGTGCGAACCGGAACGGAATCGAAACCGTATACGTTTTTTTCGCTCAGGAGGGAAACCGAAAAATATATTTAACGGTTTTCGGACCAAGAAAAAACTTCGCCGGTTTGGACTACGGATATGCGAATGAAACAGACGTCGTGTGCTCTGAAGTCATGTCATGGATACTATACGAGGGTTACGGTTACGGTGGAATGTATGTCGGCATACTATGACCCTTAGACTCCCTTTGTAATGGTTTATCGTTCACGCACGCACACAGACTTAGAGGTAAATGTGACTCTCTAGCAATGTGCCGTAGTGTTCATTTTAATTTGATCCCCGCAAACTCTCCTCAACTAAACAGCGACCCGAGGGGGCTGCATAACGGCTTCTTTATCGGTAATGTCGCGCAACGCGTCCCTTATTTGAGAGCAGCTAAGTTGAATACCTTTACGTACACGCAAGGCAAGCCCGTGCGAAGTGGCAACTCTTTTGTGGAAAGGACACGAAGAAAATAAAACGGAGCCGTCGAGCGCGTTTGTGAGTGAAGGTGTTCCTCAATTTGCGTCGTACTCGTGCGGTGGTGCTTGCTGGCTAGGCACTAGCAACAGACATTCGGATGGGACGAGATCGCTCCAATCCAGCAAGAAAGTACTTTACGTATGACATCACGACAAACAAGT
Source organism: Ornithodoros turicata (assembly GCF_037126465.1). Classification (NCBI taxonomy): domain Eukaryota; kingdom Metazoa; phylum Arthropoda; class Arachnida; order Ixodida; family Argasidae; genus Ornithodoros; species Ornithodoros turicata. The sequence continues at coordinate 29,046,651 of NC_088205.1, forward strand.
CCGTTTGTAGCATGTGCTTCAAGAAAGGAGAAAGCCCATTTGAACAGACAGTAACCTACAGAAACCACACCCCAATTTCACCAGCTACCAGGAACCACACCAGCTACCAATTTCACAGCTGTCTATTAATATTAAATACCATGTATGCTGAATAAACGGGTTTACATTTTGTAACATTGATTTTTTTGTGGGGATGAATATTCCCAGCAGAAGCGGAACCGGTTAAAAACCGGTATGAACCGTAATTTTTTTGCTTTGGAGCAGAACCGGTACCGGATCGTTTATGATGTAACCAGAACGAAAACCGGAACGAAAAACGTTTCTGTTCGACACCCTGTTACTAACACAGACTCTACGGTGCAAGGCAATAATATGTGTGAAATAAACAGGGAAAGCACAACAACTTAACTCTTTCAGCTACCACAAAAGAAAAAATAACTGAAGCCTCGAACTGTCCAAGTGAAGTAATTGAGGGGTCAGGCCCCGCCAAACTACAGTGTCGTATCTTTTTGCCTGTACCCCCTAAACCTTTGGTAAAAATAAAAATTATGATATGACGAGCCAGCTCAGCAGGCTGGTGTCGCCTCCAGTTGAAGTGAGCTAGATATAATAGGTGAAGACTCACCGTTACTGAAGTATATCCTGGTCTCCAGTGCTCCTTGTGCACTGTGCTGCCGCAGAAGGCCATTCTTTCGAGTACCTCAACCGTGGAATGTTAATTTGTACCAAATGTTTTTGCAGGCAACGTAAATCTCTTTGGGTTGCTCCCGTGTGCGTTTGGCAGCATACTTGGGGTGAAGGAGCAAGGCAATGCCGCATGAGTGTGGGGATGGTCAAGTTCAATATTTCTTTTTTTTTTTTTGCTGCAGATGATGAACCTTTGTACAATGGACATATTTCGAAATGAAATTTATCTCATATTTTTATCAGAACCACATCAGTGTGCAATTAACGGAGGAATATGCGATAAAAAGCAACATTTCACAAATTCATAATTTTTTTATGATAATCTTCCAAGTCGGTGTACCTCAAACTATTTTTGACACATTCTGTGCTTCCTATTCAACATCGCTAACCATGATATGTAACATTATTACATACTAGGTTTAAAAGTATGTTAACCACTAAAATAACTTAACATAAACTAAAATAAGCATGGCAGGGGTTACCATCTTGTCTGTATAAACAAGACTTTTCCTTCAGGTTCTGAATGGCCTCGCTGTCATCGCCATATGCATCCTTTCACCACTGTTCATACCAGTAATACACTGTTCTCTGCGTTGGGTTAGCAGCTGCACTTGCAAGCAGTTCATGGGCATTGTTTTACATCTCCAGCTTAGTTTCATGAAGGCGTATGGCCTCGAACACAGCCATGCCTCCAAGGAAGCAACCTGGTTGTGACAACAAAGATAGAACAAATGAACAACAAATAGAATGTTGTATGTTAGCTATGTAACATGAGAGTGCACTGTCTTGCAATAAGATCAACAAATATACCTCATGAGAACCTGAACTCCTTGTTGAGCAAGTTATACACATTTAAGATTGCATATTGCCAATCTAGTCTTGTTCCATGATTTTTCTATCTTAACTTTTCTACTAGTGTCCAGCATAATATGGGCTAAGATGACTATATAAGTAGTATAGATTCGAGCCCCACAACAGCCACCTTTTTCTAATCCAGTTCTAGGAATTTCTAATCCACCACCCATTTCTAATCCAGGTCAAGCCAGGTCTAATCCAGGCTCCACCCCTTCATGGTGATCCATCTACTTCTTTGTGATTGGCTGCCCTTCATTGCCACATTTGCTCACTCGCTCATAAACACCAAAATTATCTATTCTATTCAATTCTAAGTCAGTTCATAGGCTTCCAAATTGCTCTTTTTTCTAATCCAGTTCTGGGAATTTCTAATCCACCACCCAATTCTAATCTAGGTCAAGCCACTTCTAAGTCCTCTGGTTGGTTGGTCACAGCTCCATTCCTTCACTCTGATTGACCGATCCAGGCTCCACCCCTTCATGGTGATCCATCTAATTTCTATGTGATTGGCTCGCCTTCATTGCCACAACATCTGCTCACTCGCTCGTAGACACCAAAATGATCTATTCTATTCAATTCTAAGTCATATAGGCTTTCAAATCACTCACCTGTCTATTGGTCTGGGGGGTGGTCACTTCCATTCATTTCTAAAACCTAGTGATTGGCCTATTGGCTGCCTCTCATACATGCTCGATAGACTCATTTGCCATTTCCACTCTCTAGTCACTCGGTCACACGCTTTCAACTGCATATTGCTTCATAATTTCAACTGCATCATAGACAACCACTCGTGGGTCAATTCCATTCATTTCTGGTGAGCTCACAAGCCCCCCAAATTGCATATTGGCTTGGAACGCTTTCTAGTTAAGCCAGGACAACGCTTCGGAACAGTAACCCAGCAAACACACATGATTCCCAGATCATCCCGTTTTCATCTCACGGCCTCATCGGGATGAGTTGATCCATGCGTCGTCCCCCAGATCTCCGGGAGCGAGCAATAGGAAATCGTCCCATATTCATCCCTGTGAGAGCTGCCTGCGAGAGTGCAGACGCCGCGAACCCTTCGCGCCTCCATCTGCGCTTGCACGGTACGCAACTGCGGCTGCATTTCGTAACGTTACTACGTGATCCTTAATATGGTCGTTACCGAACACTATGTAAAATTTATCAATTTCATTCTTCATATTTACGCATGGCACATCCAGTATTTTGTGGTTTTAATAAGATACGCGACTTACGCGGCTTCTAGGCGACCAGTGGGAGCGATATTCAACCGTTCAAACCGTTAGCAAGCTCGTCCGGGTTGCAGGATGGAGGTGTTGTGGTGTGATTTTACAATTGTGAGCGAGTTGTGCGTTGTGTTGTGAGTTGTGTGAGCGAGTTGAATTGTGTTCATTTGTTTGACTGCTTGTGAGTGTAGCTGGGAGAAAAGACACCACTCTGGAACCAGACTGTACGCTGAGGTGCCAAAAAAATGTGGATGCCATCACGCACATCTCGACGAAATGTCAGTGTCCCCGTGAGTGAGAGCCTGCAAGCAATACGTTCCGTAAGGTACAGCGGCGAAACTAACAATGTGACGGCAACGAGGGTAGCCGGTACCCTCAGTCAGGGCACGATAATACGAGTAACAGCGGTCCAATGCTCTTGGAACACGGCGCGTTTCTATCCCGCAATTCTCAAACAAGTGGTTCGCATGTCATGGACATTTATGAAGACGCTTCCGATGAAGGTATAGAAGGAGAAGTAGCTGTTACACCAGCGAGGGTCACATATGGCTCATTTGAGCAACGCTTGTACGGAACAGGCGTTACCGATGGCAAAGTGTCGATGACTAAAGTGCATGGACGCTTGTACAGATGTTCAGTCAGAGGTGCAATTCTGAAGGACACTCTCCACTAACATACATGGACTTGAGCGACGTTCAAGGTAAATTAATCTTTATTACCACAATTTAGGAAGCGTAGAGTCAGTACATTTTTCTTTGTAGAAAATTCTGTCACGCCAACTTCTGCAGCATGACTGTTCTCCCGTACTGAAAGGCCTCCCTTGTATGTCAAGTGAGTCATTGTTACAGAACATGATCACTCTTTGTTGAAAATAGGAGAAATGCTGTCACGCTGTCTATGCTGCAGCGTCAAAAATAGCAGACGAATCCAAGATGTGCCGTACGCCTCCACCTACTTGGCAACCTTATTCTCACCGTATGATTCATTCCAGTGTTTCATGGCCTTGCATAAAACGTGTTGTACTTTAACGCTGGTAAAATTAAGACATTCATCATGCAGTGAATGGAGCTGGGCATCCGGACCCTGAATTTCCCATTGGGGTACGCAGAATTATGTATTTCCAGCCATACAAAACGCTTTTGAACATGCTTTCAGCATGGTTGGCAAACCAATCCAACCTAAATTTCAGAACCGCTGGATGACCTTGACACTTTATGCGCTTCATATCGCTTTCGACATTGTCACACAGAGCCCCACACAGTCCGCCAAGTATACAACGATGCAATGGCAGACGAGGGAAATGAATGAGCGTCTACTTCAGCCAGTGGGGCAGTCAGCCCAGCTGTCTCAGTCCCAGCGAATAACGCAACCAGACACACAAACTTCACAGTATGGTATGCCAATAGAGATTCTCCCAAACGATATTGTGATGCGTTGACTGTTGTATGGTGAACTAACTGCAAAGCAAACTGTTTCAGCTGTGCGTATCCCAAGCAGAAATCAACAAGATGAGCGGCCCCTCCCCCGTACTGCTGCAGTGTATATCCTGCACATGGTAGGAACATTTTCCTGTATGTTAGAAGTGCATTGCAGATCATAATTCCGTAGTCAGCATCATAAAAAAGAAAAAAAAAAGGATCGCGTACTATACCAAGCATACGATTCCCTCTGTTATGGTGAGCTTCTAGCTCACCAGCCTCTCACCATACCTCACCTTCTAGCTCACCATACCTCTGTCAATAATTTATTTCCTTTTCTTTCTCCCAGATATTGCGCGTGAGTAGCTGGTGCTCTTAACGAGTGCCAACATCTCCATTTTTCTTCTTTTTCATTCCATTAATGTTGCACATATTTCCAAATCTGTAAACACATTTTTAACACTCTGTACTCATGAGACAATCATGTGCTTTGGCGTAAAAAATGTCATCTCCTGTTTAGATGCCAACGTCTTGCAGCGGAGCAGATGCTTTGCACATCGGTCACAGGTGATCAGAATATTTTATTTAACATAATTATCTAAGTACACAAGTCACAGGTATGTAGCTTTCAACGTTTTCCTTGATTTTGTGGCAGATTGCATCTTTTGTACGTTTTTTCTTCTTCTAGGTCTTAGGGTGTTAATAGGTGCTTCTCGAGGGCTGTCTCACGAGATCTCCCCACATCGGAAGTAAATACCTCCACTTTGCCTCTTTGCTTTCAGCGAAAGGGCGCAAAGCAATTAACATCATTTACTTTAGCCTTTACAGCTCAAGTGCTCAGAATCGTGCATACCATGAAGCTTATTCAGGAGCACCACACCGCGCGGCTTGACCTCATATTGGCCAAGTTAACAACGGCACCAATGGAAGGACCTTCAGAAAATGACATCTTGAGGGAGCCATTCTAATATCGTCAAGAGCTTCTGCGATTCGATGTCTCTCTTTACCATCACAGTGGCTATAATTGGTACGTTCTACACAATCGCACGCCCATTGTCTACATGTATTTGGGATAAGGTTGTGCGTAAAGTTCTGTTTTCGTCAGTTGAGTATCTCATGGCTTTTCTTAATGATGCGCGAGCACGTTCTTCTGAGATGCGGGGGCAGTGACGAAAGGGACACCACTAGACTGATCCTGTGTCAACTGATGTCAGATGATGTGGCACAGAACTTCAGCAGCAAGGGTCGTAAAGGGGAAAAAAGAACTTAAGCGCCCTCAATCTGGGGCAAGATTGTCACTCGTATGTACTTTACTCTGCATACTAAAGTGCTCATAACACTCAAATCATCCATTTGCAGCCTTCAAACTGTCTTGTCAAGTTCTCATACAGTGGCGTAGCTACGGGGGCTAGGGGGGGCCCGAGCCCCCCCCCCCCCCTACCTGCCACTGACCGACCCACGCAAATCGTGCAAATCCGAGGAGAAAATAATATATGGGGGGGGGGGGGGACCAGTGTGACGATCGCGAAAGTTCTTACAGTTCATGGCGTCTATCTAAGCAGCACACTTGAATGGTTTCCAAAGTATGAGCTTTTCAAAATCCTTCCAATCTCGTGACACCACGTCATTGGACATCACAGTATAATCGTATTGTGAATGTCCAAATCAATTATTTTCGGGTTTTTTTTTTCAACCGCATGCTGCGGTGTACACAAGTATTGTGTGTTGTCGCACCCAGGATCAGCGGGGGGAGGGAGTGGGGCGGGTTTTCGTATAGAGCCCCCCCTACCTTGGAGGTCTGGCTACGCCACTGTTCTCATGCATGCTCAAACGACTAGAATGTAGCCCGCTCGAAGCTTCTGCTTGCCAAAAGTGCAGAGGGGAGTTATACTGTGATATTTTCTGGAGCATCGTTTATCTAATTGAAGTACTGTATACAATATTTCCTTGTGATCTGACTTAAAACGTTGTTCCTTAAAACTCTATTATGCGAGGGAAAAATCCAAGATTTTTGTCATGTAAAGTATGTCTCAGCCACATATGATGGAACGAGGAATGTAACAAGAAAAGGCGATAAGTGTTGTATATCAAGAACAGTTGTTGAATGTTTCGAAAAGTAGTATGTTTTGGTCACATGTATCTTTTCCTTGAGACAAATTAAATAGCTGTGAGTAATTGCCTAATAATGCGTTACGTAGACGATGTTCGTAGCAAAAAGATCGCGAAATTGCCACGATACGAAATAATACCAGAAGTGACAATCTGTCACGAGCTTTGTGCCTTTCGATAGAATACCGTCCACGCTTATGTGAAAAAATGTCACCTTTTCTGTGGATTTCCAAGTTGTAACGCGGTGCATTTTCCTTGAAAAAAGAAAAAAAGTGTACTTTGACTGAGACACAGGGGTAGGTGTTTCTCAACCCAGTCTATACCTTCTGGTTGACACATAGACCCTATATAATAAGTGAAAAACTTTGCTTTGTTATCCCTAAGTTATTTATTAGCAGCATTGGGGAAAAAAACGGGTAGGCAGATTAACAAGGTTCATCAGCTGCTGTTCGCGTAGAACGCTTCGCCTGTTTTAATACCGTGGTTCACATTAGCTGGGACACCCTGTATACAAACATTTCGCAGTTTACTGTTCAACCCACCCTTTTTCTATTTTCTCTTCTGAGAGAGATGAGAGAAGTTTGTGAATGTGTATGTGAAGCCAGAATAGGTGGAACCTTGCACCTCCACTGAGTTTCAGAGGTTTTTCCAACAGTGTGTTTATGTACTCCCGTTTGTAGTACGTGTTGTGTACAAGGCCATGTGCGCTTAGGAAATAAATATATTTTACTGAAATTCCAAAGCAGTAGTTTCAGTGCTGTTCGCCATTCTGAGCCACGGCAGTGGGCGGGTAGCGGGAGGAGGAGCTACCGCGATCTCTGGTCTGCATGCATGCTTCACTGCAATACCTCAAAAGGCGCACGCAGTATCATCCCAGCTTGATCGCTCGGGTGATCCCCGGGTAGCTTGCGGGGACGTTACTCGGGTGGCCAAGTTGTGCGTTTTTCGGAGTTTTTTCGGGGATTGGCATTCCTACCGGGAACGAACGCATCGCCCCAATGCGTGGTTCGGGGTTCATCGCAGGTATGGATTTTGGTTTGCTGGGAAGGACATAGAAAAACACGGGAAATAGTTTTCAACATTTATTAGACACATCATGGTGTTCTCAGAGAGATTGCAGTTCTCTCTGGAGCACTTCCAGCACACTGAACATTTCCGCCCGCATCCATGGCGTTTTTCACATAAGTACCATGTGGATCACCCAAGCGTTCGTCCTTCTCCATCCACGGCTCAGTCCCAGACCGCACGCGAGAACAGCATGTCACAGAAGTATCAGTTCTCTTCCTGCACATCTTCTGGAGCGAAAAAAGAACATTATGAGCTTCACTGTTTACATCATCCATTTAAACTTACCATATTCACAGCTTCCGTAAGGGTAGGATTCGATGTCATTGCAGAGGTATCGCTTGTCGTCATATGCCATCAGACTTCTTTTGACGTTTCTGATGGTGTACATGCACTGTTTCTTTCCAACTATTGACACTTGCTCATTCGATATGCTCGTGTGGTCGAATAAGGTATCACAGTATGTCTCATGGAGGAGGTGCTTGCGTACAATATTTTTCTTTACCCCTTTAGCTCTTGCAATTTGCTTTTCTCCAGCTAGTTTGATGGAGTACATTTTAGCTTTCAAGCATATTACTTCTTCGATAGGTACACTACCAGTTTCGCTTTTGAAAGCCCCAAGTCTCCCATGATTCTTTTCACTGTACAGTGGATGATCCTGGCCGAAGGAAGACAAATCTAAGTGGTCGTCGGCGATCGCTCGTAACTGATCTTCGTAGTCCTTGCAGAATAGGCCGAGGATCAGAGAATCCGTGTCAAAGTAACAGGTAATCACTGGACAAGTGAGCTTACTCAAGAGGGTTTCGTAGTAGAATGAGTACATGGTTAATTTACTCAGTTCCAAAATCGTAAACCCAATCTGGAGCGGGAAATCGCATCGCACTTTTCTTTTGCGCATTTCGTACATGACACAATCCGGGGACAAAATTTCCATCCTCACGCATTCCGCCCGACTCCCGAGGCGACTCGCCGTCTCCTCATCGAAGGCTACTCGAATGTCCCGCATGTTAAATTTATTTAAAAGCGTTCTTCCGAATACCACATTATTTGAGAGTTTATAGAAATTTTTTTCGAACGTCGTGCTCGAGGCAACGCGTCTGGCAACATTGTCCTCGATGTAGGGACGCAGGAATGGTGCCTGGTGAAATTTTAGAATTCGGTGAATTTTCGTCACCCTCATGCCCAATCTACAATAGAGTGCGAGCAACGCGTAATGAACGACGTACTCGACCTTGTCCTTGCACGTGAGCAACAGCTTTTTGCTGTTAGCAGGCTGATACATTAATTCTTCGAGAAGCCCTCGCTGGAATGGCGAGAGCCGTTCCTTTGGGACGACTGCCTTCTCGGGAGCCAGGGGGAAGTACCTTGTTAGAGAGTGGATAGATTTTGGATACTCCAAGTCACATACGTACACATACCCCACCTCCGAATCCGTGGGGTGACGCATAAAATCCACGGAGCTAAAATCCTCGACCCATTCGAAATCCCCGACAGGGAGGTGCTTTATCATACTACATCCGTAAAGATTGTTGCAATCTATGTATGATATGTACACCTCCTCTTTATCAGGATCATAGCCGCTACACAGAGGGTTATTGGCACGCAAATGACGCCTGCTCGCCTGACAGAGCCCGCCTCTAACGCCCGATTCGATGATTCTGTACATGTCCTCGTCGGTAATCAATTCCAATTTTGCATTCGTATAATTTAACGCACATTGCCACGAATAGGATGCCAGAGAAACGCAATGAAGCACTTCCGACGTCTGTGCTACAGCGCACGCGGATTGGAATTGCTTCATTGCGTTTCTCTGGCATCCTATTCGTGGCAATGCGCGTTAAATTATACGAATGCAAAATTGGAATTGATTACCGACGAGGACATGTACAGAACCATCGAATCGGGTGTTACAGGCGGGCTCTGTCAGGCGAGCAGGCGTCATTTGCGTGCCAATAACCCTCTGTGTAGCGGCTATGATCCTGATAAAGAGGAGGTGTACATATCATACATAGATTGCAACAATCTTTACGGATGTAGTATGATAAAGCACCTCCCTGTCGGTGATTTCGAATGGGTCGAGGATTTTAGCTCCGTGGATTTTATGCGTCACCCCACGGATTCGGAGGTGGGGTATGTGTACGTATGTGACTTGGAGTATCCAAAATCTATCCACGCTCTAACAAGGTACTTCCCCCTGGCTCCCGAGAAGGCAGTCGTCCCAAAGGAACGGCTCTCGCCATTCCAGCGAGGGATTCTCGAAGAATTAATGTATCAGCCTGCTAACAGCAAAAAGCTGTTGCTCACGTGCAAGGACAAGGTCGAGTACGTCGTTCATTACGCGTTGCTCGCACTCTATTGTAGATTGGGCATGAGGGTGACGAAAATTCACCGAATTCTAAAATTTCGCCAGGCACCATTCCTGCGTCCCTACATCGAGGACAATGTTGCCAGACGCGTTGCCTCGAGCACGACGTTCGAAAAAAATTTCTATAAACTCTCAAATAATGCGGTATTCGGAAGAACGCTTTTAAATAAATTTAACATGTGGGACATTCAAGTAGCCTTCGATGAGGAGACGGCGAGTCGCCTCGGGAGTCGGGCGGAATGCGTGAGGATGGAGATTTTGTCCCCGGATTGTGTCATGTACGAAATGCGCAAAAGAAAAGTGCGATGCGATTTCCCGCTCCAGATTGGGTTTACGATTTTGGAACTGAGTAAATTAACCATGTACTCATTCTACTACGAAACCCTCTTGAGTAAGCTCACTTGTCCAGTGATTACCTGTTACTTTGACACGGATTCTCTGATCCTCGGCCTATTCTGCAAGGACTACGAAGATCAGTTACGAGCGATCGCCGACGACCACTTAGATTTGTCTTCCTTCGACCAGGATCATCCACTGTACAGTGAAAAGAATCATGGGAGACTTGGGGCTTTCAAAAGCGAAACTGGTAGTGTACCTATCGAAGAAGTAATATGCTTGAAAGCTAAAATGTACTCCATCAAACTAGCTGGAGAAAAGCAAATTGCAAGAGCTAAAGGGGTAAAGAAAAATATTGTACGCAAGCACCTCCTCCATGAGACATACTGTGATACCTTATTCAACCACACGAGCGTATCGAATGAGCAAGTGTGCAATAGTTGGAAGGAAACAGTGCATGTACACCATCAGAAACGTCAAAAGAAGTCTGATGGCATATGACGACAAGCGATACCTCTGCAATGACATCGAATCCTACCCTTACGGAAGCTGTGAATATGGTAAGTTTAAATGGATGATGTAAATAGTGAAGCTCTTAATATTCTTTTTTCGCTCCAGAAGATGTGCAGGAAGAGAACTGATACTTCTGTGACATGCTGTTCTCGCGTGCGGTCTGGGACTGAGCCGTGGATGGAGAAGGACGAACGCTTGGGTGATCCACATGGTACTTATGTGAAAAACGCCATGGATGCGGGCGGAAATGTTCAGTGTGCTGGAAGTGCTCCAGAGAGAACTGCAATCTCTCTGAGAACACCATGATGTGTCTAATAAATGTTGAAAACTATTTCCCGTGTTTTTCTATGTCCTTACTGTTCCGAAGCGTTGTCTTGGCTTAACTAGAAAGCGTCCCAAGCCAATGTGCAATTTGGGGGGCTTGTGAGCTCACCAGAAATGAATGGAATTGACCCACGAGTGGTTGTCTATGATGCGGTTGGAATTATGAAGCAATATGCAGTTGAAAGCGTGTGACCGAGTGACTAGAGAGTGGAAATCACAAATGAGTCTATCGAGCATGTATGAGAGGCAGCCAATAGGCCAATCACTAGGTTTTAAAAATGAATGGAAGTGACCACCCCCCAGACCAATAGACAGGTGAGTGATTTGAAAGCCTATATGACTTAGAATTGAATAGAATAGATCATTTTGGTGTCTACGAGCGAGTGAGCAGATGTTGTGGCAATGAAGGCGAGCCAATCACATAGAAATTAGATGGATCACCATGCAGGGGTGGAGCCTGGATCGGTCAATCAGAGTGAAGGAATGGAGCTGTGACCAACCAACCAGAGGACTTAGAAGTGGCTTGACCTAGATTAGAATTGGGTGGTGGATTAGAAATTCCTAGAACTGGATTAGAAAAAAGAGCAATTTGGAAGCCTATGAACTGACTTAGAATTGAATAGAATAGATAATTTTGGTGTTTATGAGCGAGTGAGCAAATGTGGCAATGAAGGGAGCCAATCACAAAGAAATAGATGGATCACCATGAAGGGGTGGAGCCTGGATTAGACCTGGCTTGGCCTGGATTAGAAATGGGTGGTGGATTAGAAATTCCTAGAACTGGATTAGAAAGTAGTGGCTGTTGTGGGGCTCGAATCTATACTACCGTATTTTCACGCGTATTAGCCGCGGCTTATGCGCGATTTTTTTTTCTCACGGGCGCCCTGCGGCTTATCCACCGGTGCGGCTTATCTGATGACTATTTTTTCCTGGTATTTTCCGCATACGCCGATTTTAACGAAAGGGCCGACAGTGTCTCTGGAACAGTACTGCCCTGCCGATGCACGAACAGTGCGTAACAGGGATGGGTCCACATTCGAATAGATTGGTCTTCCTGGTGCGTTCCCCCAAGCAGCTTTAAGGAAGGTGGTGACAGTGATTCACGTCTTCTGGAAGATCACTGACCCATCAGTCCATGAAAAACACCCGACAAGGGCACAATCCGATCTTGGTAGAACTCCAGAACTGACCTCCTCTGTTGTACACTGTGCCGATCCCGGAGTATGGACCACAGGGTTTATGGCCTTCTCTATGGTCTCCTTTGTCGCACAAATCAGTCGTCTCGTATTGCCCGCGGCTTATCTGCGGGTGCGGCTTATCTGCCAGAAAATTTTCAAAACGCCCCAAAAAACGCGTCCTGCGGCTTATCTGCGGTGCGGCTTATACGCGTGAAATTACGGTACTTATATAATGCACCTCAAGACCCCTAATCATCAACCAGCATCATACCTAAACCCCTACCCTATGATATATTGCTTTCAGGAGGTGGGTAAGCAGTGAGCAGATTGAAACAGCAGAACTACCTGAAAGTGCAAAGAACTCACCGTTCAGATCTCTTCACTGTGTTAGTAATCCATGAGGTAGATGTACGTTTAGTGCAGTCATCCAGCCATCGTTGGGCGTCGTCCATAACAATTTGGAAAGAAGGACATTCGTAACATACGTTGAATTTGAAGATGCTTCGTCCTCAACACAAATGATGCGTACTGACACTGTTTCCAATCGGAACATGTCCTAATTATATCTTGTTTCCAACCCTTTTACGTGACAATATTTACAATATTTTCCTGGCAATGTTTGTGGCACAAATCATTAATGTGGAAGAATTAATCGAAGTAAGTTAAACTGACCACAAGGTGTCACGAATGGAGTGTGCAGAGAGTGCGGTGGGTGCGGATAGCGTTTAGAATTAGCTGGTGTAGCAACAGCTGTTATGGCAATTCACATTATTGCTCTAAGCATTCTAGCATGGCGGATAGCTTGCAAATGCTTGTCAAGACGACGCAATGCTGATTTGCCGTGATAGTTTGGTCTTGCAAGTATACTGCCTTAATTTTTGGCCATGTTCTACTGCAGTCAAGTAATATGTTCTCTTGTTCAGTGAAGGTCTCCAGTATCTGTAACCATAGAACGATGCTGCGGTGCGCTCAATTTTCAATGCTGCTGCGGCACTTCATATTAAAACGGTGGCACTTCATCTCTGGGCTGCAGTCCTTGGGTATCTTACCGAGTTTCCCACATCGGTATGGGGAGGAACGGAGCTTTTGTGACTTTTCGGTATTCATGAATACTGGAACATTCTATTACTGAAGATTTCTACACTTCGACACACACACACACTTCGACACAGGAACACATTACCGTACATCGTTTCTACGGGTGCTCATATTTTCACAATTAATCACTTTCCCAAAGCGAAATGATACGGAAAGCAGCGCGAGAAACAAAGCCATGCAAAACCGAAACTTTAGAGGGGATCACGTGGTGGACAGGACGTAATGGCGATTTTGTCTCGAGCGACCGCTAGAGGGTGGCTACGCAGGTCTGGCGCGAAGAGCCGCTACTTGCGTTGCCTTCCTCCATGTTTCAAACTAACGCCGAAGCTTGGTGGAGAGAGGGAGAGGGCGTGCTTTGGCTTGTTGGCATGCGCCCAGCGCGTGCTTGGCGTTTGTTCTGGAGGCGTAAGCTTTTGGCGGTTCAAAACGCTAGCAGTCTCGACGTGTTTGGAAGGTGAGTGCAATTTCAGTTTCTGTAGGTTGGTGAACATTGTGAAGAAGAGGAGCTTATCAATGAAATTGGTTTCTGCATGTCGCAGGTACCTAATCTACAGGGTGTGTGCAGAAAGACGTGACCCGCATTTAGGCACATAGCTTGTTGCCTACCTAACGAACGAACTTCCGGTGGCGCACGATGGCGCATTTATGCGTGCGAAATCTGCAGAGAAACTGTGGAAGCCATACTCAGCTTAAAAAATAATCGGAACAACGAAAACGTCGGCTTCCGTGCATCAGAATAGGGCAACAGGGTGGACAACAGGGTGTATGTCACGGAGGAAGGAAACACAGGAGCGGCCCTTCCAAGTTTTTGCCATGGGGACGGGAGTGCCAGCCTCGCATTGCACTCTGGGATGCTCCTGTCTACCATGTGACCGCTCACCTGACCCCAAGAGCATGCGCAGGCCAGCTCCCTAAGCAGACGACGGGAGTCGTGATTGCAGCTCAGACGCTCAGGTATCTGCCTTGTACGTGATGAGCACCGCGCGTCCAGTTTTATTTGTGTGTGTTCGGAGGTTTACTCTTGGTTTACCCCTCTACTACAAGACCGGTCACGGTCTGCAGGACAAGCAGGCAGTACCAGAAACATCATTCGTGGCAGTGACGTTTGTGTGACGACGTGGCCACGTTTTGTGTTTGTTGCTAAAGTGGTAAAGCAGGCCAGTAATCAAACTTATACAACAATGAAGGAAATCCCATGAATCTGCAGCTCTAGCACAGCGCTAGCTTGCAAACGAACGATTCAAGATGACTCTCTCACAGACAGGGATACGAAACAAACCGATCAAGTACGTACTTACGAATGAAACGTTATTCCCGTGACAGCTGCTTTCTGTTGAACGACAGCCGCAACCACGGTAAGAACACGTTAACAAAATGTTGTTTCCGCAATGGTGCTCACATTTTAAGAGTAAATGACTTTGGAAAAGCACGGAAAGCAGCGCGAGCTACAAAGCGTTGCTAAACCGAAACTTTAGAGAGGATCACGTGGTGGACAAGAAGTAATGGCGGTTTTGACAGGGTCGACCTCCAGAGGGGTCCCACGGAAATCTCTCCGAAACGGCCGCTCCTGTGTTTCCTTCCTCCATGGTGTATGTGAAAGGGCCACATTGTGGACGTAGGAGAGTTGTGTTCAAGGACTGCTAGGGGAGCTATCGGTGCATAAATCGAAACGATGTCCCACATATGGATGCTCATCAGCAGTACCCCTAGCGGTGCCTGCACATAACTCTCCTGAGACCGAAATGCACTACCATGCACTGTCATGACCGCCCTATTCTAATGCACGGAAGCCCATGTTTTCGCGCTCTGTTTATTTTTTTACACTGAGTATGGCTTCCAGGTATGGCTTCCCTTGTAGCTTTCGCACGCATAAATACGCCGTCGTGCCCCACCGGAAGTTCCTCGGCTTGGTAGACAACGAGTTACATGTAAAAATGCGGGTCACGTTTTTCTGCACACACCTGTACTTCGATGCGGTGACGGGCTACCACCGAAGGATATGGAGTACACCAACAGAGACCTTAAAGGTTTCGGTCGAGGGGAGTGGAGGGAACGGAAGTGCGACTGTTCGGAATCCACCCAGCGGCACTTGCTGTCTTGCAAGCACCACCCAGCCTTGGCTGGTGTATTTACAGTGGCCATCCCCCGACAGCGCACATGCTCTTGGGTAAGCCGTTCGGTTCTCGAAGAGCACATCTCGAGAAAATTGTCTCAAGCGCTGCAGCTGTAACAGCATCTGCTAGACCTTCTGCTATGCATTTCGACTTCTAAAAATGTTCTAAGTGCGACATCTTGCGTTTATAGGGCACGCCGTCCTTTACTGAAGTACTTGCAGCTCACTTGAGGGATGAGGCTGACATCAGCATTGAAGTGACTACAGGTACAGTAATTTTACCTTAGAGTGATTATTTCTTCGTGTGTTTATTGTTGCCCGTTAAAAAATGTGAAGTACAAATCCAACCACAGGAACGCTGAACCAGATGCATGCAGTTATAGGAATGAGCAACACAGTGTTTCTGGTGAGTTTCACAAATTTTACGAAGGGATGAAATGTCATTTTGTTAGTCAACGTGTAATATTCCTTCCTTGTGTTGCTTTAGCATCCGAAATGGTTAGTGCCTATAGCTCCAGATGTGCGGAATGACACTTGTGACTTCGTTCCACTGTTCGTGCAACTGTTAACCAGCCTCATAACTTCGTTGACGCATCATATATACTGGCAATCTAAAAACGGCGTCTAATAAATGTAATACACATAATAACTTTGCATTGTTACGTTCCATATTGCGCCATTGTACACCTTGCCTCTTCAGCTTGATCTCTTCTAGGCGAGTGACAAATGCCTTTGGCAGGTGACTTGCAAGACACCGGAGGACTGGTTCCACCACTGGTGATGCTGGCGCGTAAATCGGCGACGCCGGTTCCGGTATACGAAAGTAGTGTATAGTCAGCTCAAGTATCCGGAAACTCACACAGAGGCCTGGGCGCCATTAATTAGCAATTAGAGCTAACTGGGACCCCCCACATTAATCACCACCCTCCAGTGAGTCATCATACTAATTGGGGAGCCTCTAACTCGTGTGCAGACCACTGTGTGAGTTGCCGGGTACTTGAGCTGATAAAAATAAAAAAATGGCATAAACTAAAATAAAAAGATAAAAATAGGATGGAGAGAAGGAGTTTAGTTGAAGTTCAACGACGCCATCTTGAAGAAAGCGGTCGGGAACGGTCGCTGACCATCGCTGGGCGACGGAGCACAGAGGCAGGCTGCAAAGCATCTTGCAGTTCCGGACATCCTGTGACGTCTGCTGTGACGTCATCACGGCATGTATGGGCAGGTTAGGACAGCTCTAGACATGCGAGCAGAAAAACACTCATAATACAGAGGCTGGGAAAGCAAGAGTATGCTAACCATCAATAGCTAACAACAAAAAGAATTAGTTACACAACAAATGAGTCCACCACAATGGGAGCGCAGAACGATGCGACTGCTCCATCCGACAGCCAGGCAGAGAACTGACTCGCAATGGTTTTTTCTTCTGTATAAAGTCCCGCAGCCGCACCCCCTAGCGGTTACTTTCTCAACAAATCTCAGGACAAAGTTATTAAGAATCACGCCAGCGCTACTCTCGTTTCTAAGGCAGAAGAAGATAGAAAATGGCGGGGATGCCCGGACAACAGCAACCAGCACCCGACGTGCATGGGCATGAAAATTGCAAACAAAGCGGGGACAAAGTTGGAGAAAGAATTAGTTACACAACAAATCAACCCACCACAACAGGAGCGCAGACCGATGCGACTGCTCCATCCGACAGCCAGGCAGAAACTGAGCGAGCGCGGGGACTGCGGAGCAACCGAGCGCACGTCTGCTCTCCGTGACATCCAGCGAGCAACTGACTGGGGCGCCGTGCCGCGGCCGCTACGCATGCGCGCGCTCTTAGCGCCCTCTGCGGCGACCACCTACGAGGGGCTAAGAGAGAAGAGCATTCCTGCACCCTCTTCTTGCGTTGCTCATTGGTCGTGACATCATCCCATTGTCCCAAGCCTGCACAGTTTTTTTTTTCCACACGGTCGACACAACTGGACAATGTCAATCTGCAATGAAGCAGTGGCATGATATCATCATGCACCTGCGTGGCTCAAGGACGCGTATGCTCTAGAGAGGGGACCTATTATTTATTGAATCACCATCCCAAGATTATTTCCTTTATTCTTC
This sequence comes from Ornithodoros turicata, assembly GCF_037126465.1. Lineage (NCBI taxonomy): Eukaryota > Metazoa > Arthropoda > Arachnida > Ixodida > Argasidae > Ornithodoros > Ornithodoros turicata. Next base: position 29,064,044 of record NC_088205.1, read on the forward strand.
TATAATGATTGCATAGGAAACTATTACGAATTCCAAAGTCTTACTAAATGAGACTTGCAAAAGAATAAAATATCCTAACACGTAACTCCATCAATGGCTAATAAGAGGACTAGGCACTCAACAAGTCAACACAGAGTACGGGTAACAAGGAGCGCAGAACGATGCGTCTACTCAATCTGACAGCCAGGCACGGAACTGAATCGTAATGCTTTCTCTCCTCTATAAAGTCATGCATCTGTCCTTCTGAACTAATTTAATCGCAAAATTATTAAGAATTGTTCTAGCACTATTCCCATTCAGGGCAGCACTATCAACATCGTCAAGACAAGAATGTTCCTTGTCAAAAAATAAAAAAAATACAAAGCGTCAACAAAGGAAAGCATGCATGTCGGGGTATGTCAGGACACGTGAGGAGAAATCGCACGACTGCTGGGCAACAGAGGAAAACAAATACAGAGACACTTGAACAGAGTGAAAAAGACACTCACCATCATTTTTCACGTTTACCGCATTCCCTCATTGTAAATCCGTTCGTCACAAAATCCACCACAATCGTCACACACCATTCACCAGTGTCGAACCACACATCCGCACCCCACCAGAGGCAGACGGAACCCCACTGAAGCTACGCTCTTCCACTAATTGCCAACGCAATTGCTAGGAACAGAATTAATGCGTCCACACCCGTCAGTGTCCAATCCCAGTCCCGTCCGTGTCTACTCCATCTGACAGCCAGGCACGGAACTGAATCGTAATGCTTTTTCTCCTCTATAAAGTCATGCATCTGTCCCTCTGAGCTACAGTCGAACCTCGTTATAGCGAAGTCTAACGGGAACCGCGAATTTGTTCGTTATATCCGAAATTCGTACTAAAAGAATACCTCCAAAAATTGTAGGAGATTGCCACTAAGCTGCTAACAAGTGCGTGCACCACGTTGTGGTATGATACAGTCAGGCTACAACCAGGGTGTCGAACCGCAAAAAATACGGGTTCGGTTCGGGTTCGCGTTGTTTTGATTTCGTTCCGGTTCAGTTCCGGTTCGGCCAGGCCAGAAATCGAACCGGTTCAACGTTTCCGTTATATATGTTCCATAAAACTGCTTTTATCAGGAAATGCGTGGCTAATAGCTTACTGCTGTTGTCTGCATTGACGTCTCTAGCGGTGAGGTAGCCCTTTAGTGAGAGAAATGAGAAATGGATGAACACTTATTGCAACTAGAGTTCACGCTGTTGAAGTGGTGTAGTCCTGCTACTTTCTGTTCCCAAAATATTTTTTTTCACACGCACAGTGCCAGCAAGATACACTTAAAGGAAGCCTAATAAGATGGACAGCGTAACATTGACGACAGTACTTGCCGGCAAACTGCCTTCGCAGCGTGAATCGATCTGAAACCGTACTGAAGCATGTCGAAAATAAGCCTGCAAGCCTTACTCTGTCCGAGCTCACAGCAGTGTACTTGTTAATCCACAACACAACGGCAATGTGTCACGACGACACAACTGCGCTACCAATAAGCAGAACCACATTTACTTTTCAAAGCACGACCAATCCAACAGGCACCGTTCTGCGTACGCTCCTTCTCCACTTCTCATGTTTCTGACTTGTTTAATTTGTGCTGCTCACGTGTAAAGGGAAATCTTGGGCGCTTATTTGATCACATATTCGTCCTGTAGAGCTATATAACTGGCCTACTCCATTCGTGTTTCATTCGTCCGCGTGGCACCTGGTCTCTGAAGAGTAGACGCCGCACCACGTGCGTGGGGCGCTAGCCGCGGCACTCACAAGGACAACTGCGCTTCAACATGTTAAAAAGACGCTGAGAGTATACTTACTATACGTCGTCGTCTGACTGCTAGGTGAACATTTCTGAAGTTTATGATATAGGCGCGTGATGATGATGCCAATGTGTCTTCGTTCGGGGATAGAGAGGAACTCTTATGCTGACTTCTTTTTTTCTTTTTTTTTTCCGTTTCCATCAAGAGATGGCGGTGGTCCCAGACAAAAAGCTGCCATGATGCAGCTTGAAAACGCCTGGGGACCGCGACGTCAATAGCAGTGGGGTAGTTTCATTTTAAATCGAACAACGTGTGAAAGTCGTATTTTTTAATTCGTCCGGAAAAAATATATGTTAGAGGACAGCACAAACGACGCAAATCGCGCCACGTGCGACGCTCGTGAGTGTAGTAGTTTCCGCGTAGGAGAGGGGGAAAGTCTGAGGCTGCTTGAGCACGCTTTCTTCTGGACCGACTTTGACGGGATCTAGCACCGCTAATTTTATGTCTAGGAACTGGAGGTTTTTTGTGATTATAGGCTGCACCATAGACACTGTCGACAGTCACCCACAGAACTCTAAGAGCCACAGATTTTCTGTTAAAAAATGCCAAACTTGGCGTAAACGTTCAAAAAGGCCAAACTTTGTTACCAATTTGCTTCATGACGGAATCTCTGAGAACATCGAGCTTAGTGCCATTCGATAGGACATTGAAAGAGCTTTTGTGCTGTATAGAGCTCATTTTCTTCAGCCCAGTTATTTATGTGTTATTAGCTTGAGAATCACACATAGTAGGCGAAAATTGCCAATGTTGCATCTCAGTTTTCTCAAAAATGCCATCTTCGATTTCCTTGATTATTTTTCAAAAGGTGGCGTCATGTCTCTACTTTAGACGCCAAGTGACACAATATTTTATTTTTGCCTGAGAGACGCGCAGCGATTTTTTTTGTGAGGCAGGGTGCACGAGGCTGCGGCCTTGCGCGCCCCACCCGCGAGCACGCGACTTTCAACCTCTTCTTTGCTACAGGTGTCCCGCTGACGGAAAAATCAATGACCACACTGCGTGAGCTTGTTGTAGTGCCCCCAGAGCATCACTTTACGTTTACCCAATGGCCTCCCAGTTCCGTCAGGCTCATTCAAACCGTGGGAGAGTACATGAGTTGCCTGTGCGCCCTTGACGAGAAGCCCCAGTTCGACGAACATACCGACAAAGCAGTGAGAAGAAACGAAGCGCTTCGTAGAGATCTTTATCCACTGGTAACATCTTAGCTTTTGTTTCAGGTTTCCACCAGTACCCCAGGAAGTGTGAATGTCACATCCTTCTCATTGGTAAAAGAACGAAAACCGAAAGTTTCGAACAACGTAAAATGTGCCCATTGCGAGATCCCTGCAGGTGGTGGCTGCCACCATTGGATTAGCATCATCCGATAGCTTTACACATGTCCTTTCACATGATATAAAGTGAATGGGTTCAAGCGCATGGATGCCAGAAGGACTACTGAAGACCACACCGAGGGTTTAAGGTACCTACGGCTACCGGAAACGAGGGATTTTAGTTGTGCGTTGTTCTGTCGGAAATTTTGATTCTCACGGTGACACTGACACATCTCGGTGAGGGCGAACGTGTTATACTTGAGAGCAGCAACTGTCATCACAGCGGTCTTTCGGGTTTTGCACCACTCGTCGTGGTTCCGAAATAACGCTACGGAGCATAAAACTAATTAAAGAGAGCATGCACACCTTCGGAACTATCACTTATTGCGCCCAAGTTAAGAGGCGACTGCAACCACGCGACCACAAATTTGTATTCTCAGGTGTTGTAACTTTCTGTCCCCTGTGGCCGTAGTTCTGCCTTCTTAATATTAACTCGCACGACAGCCTCATAGCGCGCGTATGTGCATTTCCTCAAGCACATGTGCGGGAAAATAGTGAATATGCGCACGTGCGTATACGCACACGTCGTGCGTGCGACTCCCATGAAAGTGCGTAATAGCAAGTTCAAGTCGCCCACGAAAGTATACGTATTGTCCTGCGTCTCGAAAGGAAAAAATAAACATACGTACCATAAGTGCAAAATAAGTACATAATGCAACACCTGGCATTAAATTACAAAGCAAAGACTACGAAGCAAAACGCGCTCGTAAACATACGAAGAGCGCCTTTGTGTGGAAAAATCGCTCCGCGGAAAGGTAGCCTTACGTCTCAATCAAAAAGAGAAAAGGTACTTTACCAGCAGCGCAAAGTACCGGCATAATTCTACCCCTGTGGAATAAATCGTGAAAAACATTCCGGCTTTTTAGAAATAATTAAGATCGAACATGCAAAATTTTCGCGTACCACTCGTGGTTTTGCGATACTAGGCGGACAAAGAATGCGCTTGAACCCAGTCACTTTATATCATGTGAAAGGTCATGTCTAAAGCTATCGGATGATGCTAATCCAATGGTGGCAGCCACCACCTGCAGGGGTCTCGCAATGGGCATATTTTACGTTTTTCGAAACTTTCGGTTTTCGTTCTTTTACCAATGAGAAGGATGTGCCTTTCACACTGCCTGAGGGACTGGCGGCAACCTGAAACAAAAGCTAAGATGTTACCAGTGAATAAAGATCTCTACGAAGCGCTTCCTTTCTTCTCACTGCTTTGTCGGTATGTTCGTCGAACCGGGGCTTCTCGTCAAGGGCGCACAGGCAACTCATGTACTCTCCCACGGTTTGAATGAGCCTGACGGAACTGGGAGGCCATTGGGTAAACGTAAAGTGATGCTCTAGAGACACTACAACAAGCTCACGCAGTGTGGCCATTGATTTCTCCGTCAGCGGGACACTTGTAGCAAAGAAGAGGTTGAAGGTCGCGTGCTCGTGGGTGGAGCGCGCAAGGCCTCAGCCTCGTGCACCTTGCCTGACAAAAAAAATCGCTGCGCGTCTCTCAGGCAAAAATAAAAGATTGTCTCACTGGGCGTCTAAAGTAGAGACATGACGCCACCATTTGAAAAATAATCAAGGAAATCGAAGATGGCATTTTTGAGAAAACTGAGATGCAACATTGGCAATTTTCGCCTACCATGTGTGATTCTCAAGCTAAGAACACAGAAACAACTGGGCTGAGAAAAATGAGCTCTATACAGCACGAAAGCTCTTCCAATGTCCTATCGAACTGCACTAAGCTCGATGTTCTCAGAGGTTCTGTCATGAAGCAAATTGGTAACAAAGTTTTGCCTTTTTGAACGTTTACGCCAAGTTTGGCATTTTTTAACAGAAAATCTGTGGCTCTCAGAGTTCTGTGGGTAACTGTGGACAGTGTCTATGGTGCAGCCTATAACCACAAAAAACCTCCAGTTCGTAGACATAAAATTAGCGGTGCTAGATCCCGTCAAAGTCGGTCCAGAAGAAAGCGTGCTCAAGCAGCATCAGACTTTCCCCCTCTCCTATTCGGAAACTACTACACGCACGAGCGTCGCACGTGGCGCGATTTGCGTCGTTTGAGCTGTCCTCTAACATATATTTTTTCTGGGCGAATTAAAAAATACGACTTTAACACGTTGTTCGATTTAAAATGAAACTACCCAGTGCTAACACATACCAAACAAAGGAAAATAACTGGCATTCACATACGCGACACTTCAGCAACAACCAAATAAGCACATCTGGCATGATTACGTGCATCAATAAATTAATTGGTAAACACTCTTACAAAAAGCACCACAATAGCACAGACAGTAACAGCTTTGCTGTAATTACACACACTCATGTCTCTCCCATCATCAATAACGGTTTGAACTCGCAACAAAAAACACAGCTACTTGATGATCGATCAGAAAAAACGGAAGAACGCAGGAAATGCCCTCGTAATAATCCAAAAGCGAAAAGGAGTAATAAAAAAATTCTAATGTGATTGAAGGATATTTAGGTAGTGTGCACGGAGAGCTTTTTTCGAGACCTTTTTGTAGTCAGGATGTTCGAACAGGTAACAGTATTTGTTTAATAACGTTGGTAACTGATAGCGTATCATTTGTGTTCCGTACGTGGTTCGGCATCGCGGAGTCAGCCAAACTTCCCTAGCCCGTGTACGAGCAACAGTGTCATTCTTTGTTAAGTGTGACAAAGTGTGCATTTCGTGAATAGCGGCACGACCAAATTTTAACATTACTAAGACTCTGTATTCATATAAATATGTGACTGAAATTATGCCCAACTTAAGGAAAATTGGCTTGGTATGTGCAATGAAGTGTTCATTACAAATAGCACGAGCTGCTCGTTTTTGGATTAATGTCAGTTTGTTGAAGTTCGCCTTTGTGGTCGTTCCCCAAATCAAGTGTCCGTAACAAAGGAGAGAAGAGAAGAGCGCGTTATAAAGGCGTAGCTTAACTTGCGTAGGTAGTATTGCTTTGCACTTCCACAAAGTACCAGACACCTGCGACAGTTTACTAGATAATTTATCGACGTGTAAGTCCCAGCTCAAGTCATAGGAAAAAAAGACACCGAGTATCTTGACATTATTCACTAGCTCTATTTCATCACCAGATATAGTCAAAGGAATATTTGTTATGACACGTTTGTTCTTTGGTCTGAACAAAACGCCCTTTGTCTTTGTTGTATTAATCTGTAGGCAGTTATTGCGTGACCACTCATCTAGTGTCTTGAGTGTCATATTTGCAGTGCGGGATATTTCATCTGCATCAATGCCAGAAAAGAAAAGACTGGCGTCATCTGCGTAAATTACAAAATGTGCACGAGGGCAAATGTTTACAATATCGTTAATGTAAATATTAAATAACAATGGCCCCAATATACTGCCCTGAGGCACGCCGGAAGTGATCTCAAGAACGGAAGATAAGTGGCTTCAACCGACTGTCTTCGGCTGCCAAGATACGACTCTATTAGAGTGAGTGGGATACCACGTACACCATAAGAGTGCAATTTTTTTAACAGTACACTGTGATTTAAAGAATCGAAAGCTTTTTTGAAATCTACATATACGCCTAATGTTAACCGCTTATTTTCAAAGTCAGTTAAAATAATTTCTTTTTGCCTTAGTAAGGCGAGCTCTGTGGATCGACCTTTGCGAAAGCCATACTGTGAATCAACTATAACCGAATGTTTTATGAAGAAGGAATCCAACTGAATAAATATCAGCTTTTCCACTAGTTTGGAGAAAACTGGTAAAAGCGATATAGGCCGATAATTTGCTAATAGCTGCCTTTCTCCACCCTTGTGAATGGCTATCACCTTCGCTATTTGCATCCTTTGTGGAAAGACAGCACTCGAGAAGCATTTATTAACGATATCCGCCAGCACAGGCGCGACTATATCGCCAACGTATTTAACTGGTCTTATCTGAATGCCAAAAATGTCACAACTCTTACTATTGCGTAATTGAGACAGTGCAGATAAGACATCGGTTGCATTTACTGGGCAGAGAAAAAAACAATCTTTCACTCGTTCAACTGTCCGTGAGCAGAGAGGCTGTCTCGCCGTTCTACTAGATACAGCGTTCACGAAATAATCATTGAAATGATCTGCTAGGGCTGAACCAGACACATTCTTCCCGTTAATACAAAGGTCTGAAAGGTCTGTAAGACCGTTCAGAACAGCACTATCGACATCGTCAAGACAAGAATGTTCCTTGTCAAAAAAGAAAAAATACAAAGCGTCAACAAAGGAAAGCATGCATGTCGGGGCATGTCAGGAGACGTCAGGACAAATGGCGCGACTGCTGGGCAACAGAGGAAGACAAACACAGAGACACTTTAACAGAGTGAAAAAGACACTCACCATCATTTTTCACGTTCACCGCATTCCCTCATTGTAAATCCGTTCGTCACAAAATCCACCACAATCGTCACACACCATTCACCAGTGACGAACCACACATCCACACCCCATCAGAGGCAGACGGAACCCCACCGAAGCTACGCTCTTCCACTAACGGCCAACGCAATTGCTAGGAACAGAATTAATGCGTCCACACCCGTCAGTGTCCAAGAGAGAAGTGAATCATTGAGCCCTCTGCAGGCCGTGCTCTTTGGTCGTGACGTCATCCTATTGTCTCAGGGCTACACTGTTTTTTTCCACTAATGCTCCTCTGGACAAGGTCCACCTGAAACAATAGTGTCGCGGTATTACGTCATCATGCAGCTGCGTGGCTCAAGGACGCGTACGCTCTAGACAGGGGACCTGTTATTTATTGAATCACTATCCCAAGATTATTTCCTTTATTCTACTGTAATGATTGCATAGGGGAACCGTTGCAGAAAAACACCATGCATGAGAGGTGATTGTAGGAATTAAGCATTTCATTCCCAAAGTCTTACTAAATTAGACTTGCAAAAGAACAAAATATCCTAACACCTTTGATGCCTACATACAACGAGCTAATCGAGACATGTCCATCCCTTCCGAGAGCCAGGCAGCTAACTGAATAATGTCGCTTTGTTCCTCGACTGGATAAAGCCATGCACCTGTCCCCCTTGCGGTTACTCTCTGAACTAAATGAATCGCAAAATTATTAAGAACAGCACTGCTCCCATTCAAGGCAGCACTATCGACATCGTCAAGAATGTTCCTTGTCAAAAAGGAAAACTACATGTAGAAGGAAAACATGACAGAACAGGTCAGGGCATGTCAGCACATGTTTGTCAGACAACAAGGGGGAAAAAAGCAAAGAGAAACACTTGAACAAAGCAGAAAACCAACATCAAACTATTTCTAAGCACACGCACTCCTCTTGTTCAAAAACAGTGCTCATCATAAATCCGTCCAGGACAATACACACCATTTTTCTATTGCTACACTTTTTTCCAGTAACGGTCAATGCATTGCTACAAACTGCGTGACATCAGCACATCCTGTCTGAAGAAGACAGCGGCAAAGACTCCTATTATTTATTGAATCGCAAGATTATTTCCTTTGTCCGATTCTTAATGACGTTCAGTTTTACAATGAAATTCAACAAAAAAAGCACCGTGCATATTAGCGATTTTGACCCCAAAGGCTCATCATGGTCATTAGAATCACAACACCAGTAAACTACCACTGCTCTTTTAAATAATAAGTGAGACCACCCAACATCATCACCAGGCTTATGTAATACACGTACATGACCCTTGCTATGCTCGTATACTCATTGTCTGAGGCTACACCTGCAAGCAAAGAGGCGCGAAAGCCCGGGGGCAAAGTTCCATTCACGCACGACGAAGCACAAGACAGAACGCCTTTACGGGAACATGATGGCGTTCCCATCATATTAATGATTATTGCATTGCAGTTTAGAAAAACTACTACTACAAAAGTATAATTTTAGGAGCCTATTAAAATTCTACTTTCTATGGAAACTATAATTGCCCTATTACTTGGATCGCTATTAATGAAGCACTCATGTCTGGTATCAGATAATGTTACATACACAGCCGCATCGTCCCTTCGTAAAGACAGCACAGGTCAAGGGCACACAAATTCCTTTAAGCGAGAAGGGAAAAGGCTTAAGACGGAGCGCTCAGGAATAATAGCAGACTCACTGGACATCGCTTCGCGGCTAACACAAGATAACAACAACAAGGTAATAGCGGAGGGTAAAATTGCAACACTGCTAAACAAGCCCCAACATGCCATGATGACGTCGCAAACCTGGAAACAAAGCACGCGCGCACACACAGCAGCTCAGGAATGCACAAGGAGAGGTGCTTTATTGGAATTTCTCCTTCACGCTCACATACCAGCATTTCTGCAGAAATACTTATAACTGCGTACAGCTTACTCCATCAACATATCGAGCAAAGTGAATACTGACACTCAACAACAAAAAACAAATTCCATTCTCATGAACTCTCCTCTGCCGAGCGGCTTTCTCCTGCTCTACCTTGATGCTAACTTTTTCCCCTCACCTACATTCTGAGTAAAAGCAGTGAAAGAAGAAAAGAACCGCGAAAAATTACACGCATTTGTGTCACAGGACAGGGATATACAAATTTTCTTAAGTGAGCAGGGAAAAGGCTTAAGTCCCCCGTACCGCTCAGGAATAATCGGAGAATCACCGCTTATCGCTATGCGGCTAGCACAACATGACAGCAACAAGATATTAGCGAAGGGTAAAAATTGCAGCAAGAAAGACACTACTGAACAAGTCTAGACATGCGACATCGAATGCGAAAACACTGGTGATCGGGGAAAAGGGCTAAGCCTGCGGCGGATCATCATAGAGCATACACAAGTTCATTTTTCTATTTCACGTCAACTAAACGCGGTCTACTTGGAAAACGACGTACAAATTTCTTAGGGAGCAGAGAAATATAGGAATTCCTACTCCGTGCTCAGATACCAGCATTTCTGCACAAAAACCTGCAAGATTAAGCACTGCTTACTTCGTCAACATGTCGAACACCCAAAAAAATCAAACAAACAAACAACCCCGATTCCACTGATAGAACACTCTTCAGCTTTTACCAGGAGGCCTTCTTCTGCTTAAAAGTAGAGAAAATAAAAAGGAGCAGCGAAAAATTACACGCACTTTTGCTCGCATAGCGATAAGAGACAAAAAAAAGATAAAATAACGAGGCACACGCTAATAAACTGTGAGAAAGACACCCATTTCTGCTATCAGATAATTATTGCATAATGCTAAATACCCAATTGCATTGTCCCTGCGTGAAGAAAGTCCAGAAAAAGGACACTCACTTTATCTTAAGCGAGCAGGAAAAGTCAATTCTACTCGGACAGCTTAATACCATAAAGTCTGAATTTTTGCAAAGAAAACAAAGCTTGAACAGCGCTACGAACGTGACAGATACATACTAACAAACAAACAACAGCAGGACCGGCGTCGGGCACTCATAAAATACCCTGTCCAAAACAAAGGCTTCACCAGGTTCGCGAGGCAATTCCATTAAAAACGCTCATCCTATCCTTACAGATAGCAATGCAAACGCGACTACCCTTATTTTTTTTTAAACCACTATTTCACGCAATAGTACATAAAATTATCACTCGTGTCACACGAAAAGGCAAACACTTACGTGTCAAGTGGGGTCCGTGGTTCAGAAAAGCGCGCGTGTGCGCTCGCACACACAGCCACACACACACACACACACATTTTCACACTCACAAACACAATTTTCACAACCACATAAATCCATATTATTCCTCAGGTCAATAATTATCCTACCATCGTCAAAAGACGGCACAGACATGAATGAGTACGCGAAACAATAGGTCCTCGTTCCGGATATCGCCACTCGGCCGGCGCGAACCAATAAAAAACGAAATGAATGCCCGTTCGCTATACATCCTCGAAGAAAACGGTGCCGTGCTTCTACGCAGCGATCATTATACAGGAGTGAATTCACTTCGTTTTCCTTTTATTTCCTTGCACCCATATATTTTGCAAGAATATTATACAGCAGAACGGGTAAATGTGAACATCATTCGCTACACTCATTGTAGTACCCTCGCGATAAATATTTTATTACGGCGACAGCAGAATGTACTCAGAGAAGCCTTCAGGTGTGTAAGGTCAGCCCAAGGCGTGTTGATGGGAGCGCACTGCTCTGTTGGGTACGCAAGCTTGCAGCCAGCGATGCTGGAATGATTATTTTATTTGATTTTGAGTCATTATCGGCTCACCTATTTAGTGAAGACCTATGAACACACGTTAAGTGGTTTGGTTTAAAAATGATAAGAGCTAGAGAGTGTAGCGAATGATGTTCACATTTACCCGTTCTGAAAATGTGAGTGTGTGTCTGTGTGTGACACGCGCGCTTTTCTGAGCCAGGGACCCCACTTGACAAGTAAGTGTTTGCCTTTTCGTGTGACACGAATGATAATTTTATGTACTATTGCGTGAAATAGTGATTTAAAAAAAAAAAGGGTAGTCGCGTTTGCATTGCTATCTGTAAGGATAGGATGAGCGTTTTTAATGGAATTGCCTCGCGAACCTGGTGAAGCCTTTGTTTTGGACAGGGTATTTTATGAGTGCCCGACGCCGGTCCTGCTGTTGTTTGTTTGTTAGTATGTATCTGTCACGTTCGTAGCGCTGTTCAAGCTTTGTTTTCTTTGCAAAAATTCAGACTTTATGGTATTAAGCTGTCCGAGTAGAATTGACTTTTCCTGCTCGCTTAAGATAAATTGAGTGTCCTTTTTCTGGACTTTCTTCACGCAGGGACAATGCAATTGGGTATTTAGCATTATGCAATAATTATCTGATAGCAGAAATGGGTGTCTTTGTCACAGTTTATTAGCGTGTGCCTCCTTATTTTATCTCCTTTTTTTTTGTCTCGTATCGCTATGCGAGCAAAAGTGCGTGTAATTTTTCCCTGCTCTTTTTTATTTTCTCTACTTCTACGCAGAAGAAAGCCTCCTGGTAAAAGCTGAAGAGTGTTCTATCAGTGGAATCGGGTTTGTTTGTTTGTTTGATTTTGTTGGGTGTTCGACATGTTGACGAAGTAAGCAGTGCTTAATCTTGCAGGTTTTTGTGCAGAAATGCTGGTATCTGAGCACGGAGTAGGAATTCCTATATTTCTCTGCTCCCTAAGAAAATTTGTACGTCGTTTTCCAAACAGACCGCGTTTAGTTGACGCGAAATAGAAAAATGAACTTGTGTATGCTCTATGATGATCCGCCGCAGGCTTAGCCCTTTTCCCCGATCACCAGTGTTTTCGCATTCGATATCGCATGTCTAGACTTGTTCAGTAGTGTCTTTCTTGCTGCAATTTTTACCCTTCGCTAATACCTTGTTGCTGTCATGTTGTGCTAGCCGCGTAGCGATAAGCGGTGATTCTCCGATTATTCCTGAGCGGTACGGGGGACTTAAGCCTTTTCCCTGCTCACTTAAGAAAATTTGTGTATCCCTGTCCTGTGACACAGATGCGTGTAATTTTTCGCCGTTCTTTTCTTCTTTCACTGCTTTTACTCAGAATGTAGGTGAGGGGAAAAAGTCAGCATCCATGTAGAGCAGGAGAAAGCCGCTCGGCAGAGGAGAGTTCATGAGAATGGAATTTTGTTTGTTTTTTGTTATATGTTGTTGAGTGTCAGTATTCACTTTGCTCGATATGTTGATGGAGTAAGCTGTATGCAGTTATAAGTATTTATGCAGAAATGCTGGTATGTGAGCGTGGACGAGAAATTCCAATAAAGCACCTCTCCTTGTGCATTCCTGAGCTGCTGTGTGTACGCGCGTGCTTTTTTTCCTGGTTTGCGACGTCATCATGGCATGCTGGGGCTTGTTTAGCAGTGTTGCAATTTTACCCGCCACTATTACCTTGTTGTTGTTATCTTGTGTTAGCCGCGTAGCGATGTCCAGTGAGTCTGCTATTATTCCTGAGCGCTCCGTCTTAAGCCTTTTCCCTTCTCGCTTAAAGGAATTTATGTGCCCTTGACCTGTGCTGTCTTTACGATGGGACGATGCGGCTGTGTATGTAACATTATCTGATACCAGACATGAGTCTTTTTCTTAGTTTATCAGCATATGCTTCAGTTTTTTGAAGTCAAGCACAAGTGCGCGCAATTTTTGCTGCTCTTTCCCCAAATGACTGCTTTTGCGCAGAAGAAAGTCGCATGGTAAAGCTGAGAAGTGCGTTTCTCTGCTTGTTTGTTAGATGTTGTTAGGAGCTCGGTATGTTGAAGTATGCTGTTATAGGTATCTGTGCAGAAATGCTTGCATCTGAGCGCAGGATAGGAATTCCTGAAGCACGGCACCCTCAGTGTAAATTAATTATTTTGGATGTGAGTCTGCTTCACTGCATGACAAGGCTGAAATGGGAAAAGAGAAAAAATTGGAGCGCTTCATTAATAGCGATCCAAGTAATAGGGCAATTATAGTTTCCATAGAAAGTAGAATTTTAATAGGCTCCTAAAATTATAGTTTTGTAGTAGTAGTTTTTCTAAACTGCAATGCAATAATCATTAATATGGTGGGAATGCCATCATGTTCTCGTAAAGGCGTTCTGTCTTGTGCTTTGTCGTGCGCGAATGGAACTTTGCCTCCCGGCTTTCGCACCTTCTTGCTCGCAGGTGTAGCCTCAGACATTGAGTATACGAGCATAGAAAGGGTCATGTACTACATAAGCCTGGTGATGATGTTGGGTGGTCTCACTTATTATTTTAAAAAAGCAGTGGTAGTTTACTGGTGTTGTGATTCTAATGACCATGATGAGCCTTTGGGGTCAAAATCGCTAATATGCACGGTGCTTTTTTTGTTGAATTTTATTGTAAAACTGAACGTCATTAAGAATCGGACAAAGGAAATAATTTTGCGATTCTATCATAGGTGGGGAAGTTACTTTTATTTTGTAGTGCACTACCGTTACTCACTACTTTTTCGAAAAGTAACGCTTTATGTTATTCGTTACTGTTGCGGTAGTAGGTAACGCGTTACTAACGCCGTTACTTCTGATAAGTAATGCCGTTACTTTTGCATTATTTCACCAGTTGTCCTTATAATATGTACCATTTTTGGTTGAGTCACATAAGTGCATTCCGCAAATCAATACAAGCAATGTTGGGCACAAACAAGGGTCACGCATGAACACAACTTACATGTACGATTTATTGCAACGCAGAAGTAGTTGATGTTCAAAATTTTCATCGGTGAGCATCGCCCGTTGGGATGAGAGGACGCCTAATGACCAGTGAGTGCTCCTTGTCAAGGTTGATAGAGACGGTGACCTTTTATCTCCTACAGTACAAATCCAAACAACCAATTCCTTGGTACTTTGTTACTTGTTCAGAGGGTAGAGGCTATTTTTCTGCCGCTTTTGCCCCATTCGTCCGAAAAATACCAGCGGGAGTGAAAAACAGAGGTGGTAAACAAAGGTGACACCTCAACCAGGGTAGGTCAACAACCGTTCTTTTGCGTTCTTCGTGGGTGTCGATGTGACCTTCTTGTGATTGTTGAAGATGAATAGAAAAAATCGGGGATTCTCCCGGATTCTGCAGGCACGGTCCTCGCTCAAGCTTTCAAGTTCCCGAACACGCAGTAACGCATAACGCCGTTACGCGTTAGTTGCTAAAAATGTAATGACGTTACGTTACTCATTACTTTTCTCCCAAATGTAATGCGTTACCATATTTCACTACTGGAATGTAACGCGTTACCGGTAACGCACTACTTTGTAACGCGTTACTCCCCACCTATGGATTCTATAAATAATAGGAGTCTTTGCCGCTGTCTTCTTCAGACAGGATGTGATGACGTCACGCAGTCTGTAGCAATGCATTGACCGTTACTGGAAAAAAGTGTAGCAATAGAAAAATGGTGTGTATTGTCCTGGACGGATTTATGATGAGCACTGTTTTTGAAAAAGAGGAGTGCGTGTGCTTAGAAATAGTTTGATGTTCGTTTTCTGCTTTGTTCAAGTGTTTCTCTTTGCTTTTTTCCCCCTTGTTGTCTGACAAACATGCGCTGACATGCCTTGACCTGTTCTGTCATGTTTTCCTTCTACATGTAGTTTTTTCTTTTTGACAAGGAATATTCTTGACGATGTCATAGTGCTGCCTTGAATGGGAGCAGTGCTATTCTTAATAATTTTGTGATTCATTTAGTTCAGAGAGTAACCGCAAGGGGGACAGGTGCATGGCTTTATCCAGTCGAGGAATGAAGCGACATTATTCACTTAGCTGCCTGGCTCTCGGAAGGGATGGACATGTCTCGATTAGCTCGTTGTATGTAGGCATTGAAGGTGTTAGGATATTTTGTTCTTTTGCAAGTCTAATTTAGTCAGACTTTGGGAATGAAATGCTTAATTCCTACAATCGCTTTTCATGTATGGTGTTTTTCTGCAATAGTTCCCCTATGCAATCATTACAGTAGAATAAAGGAAATAATCTTGGGACAGTGATTCAATAAATAACAGGTCCCCTGTCTAGAGCGTACACATCTTTGAGCCACGCAGCTGCATGATGACGTAATACCGCGACACTATTGTTTCAGGTGGACCTTGTCCAGAGGAGCATTAGTGGAAAAAAACAGTGTAGACCTGAGACAATAGGATGAAGTCACGACCAATGAGCATGGCCTCCAGGGGGCGTAAGGATTCACTTCTCTCTTGGACACTGACGGGTGTGGACGCATTAATTCTGTTCCTAGCAATTGCGTTGGCCGTTAGTGGAAGAGCGTAGCTTCGGTGGAGTTCCGTCTGCCTCTGATGGGGTGCGGATGTGTGATTCATCACTGGTGAATGGTGTGTGACGATTGTGGTGGATTTTGTGACGAACGGATTTACAATGAGGGAATGCGGTAAACGTGAAAAATGATGGTGAGTGTCTTTTTCACTCTGTTCAAGTGTCTCTGTGTTTGTTTTCCTCTGTTGCCCAGCAGTCGTGCGATTTCTCCTGACGTGTCCTGACATGCCCCGACATGCATGCTTTCCTTTGTTGACGCTTTGTATTTTTTTTCCTTTTTTGACAAGGAACATTCTTGTCTTGACGATGTCGATAGTGCTGCCCTGAATGGGAATAGTGCTAGAACAATTCTTAATAATTTTGCGATTAAATTAGTTCAGAGGGACAGATGCATGACTTTATAGAGGAGAAAAAGCACTACGATTCAGTTCCGTGCCTGGCTGTCAGATGGAGTAGACGCATCGTTCTGCGCTCCTTGTTACCCGTACTCTGTGTTGATTTGTTGAGTGCCTAGTCTTCTTATTAGCCATTGATGGAGTTAAGTGTTAGGATATTTTATTCTTTTGCAAGTCTCATTTAGTAAGACTTTGGACAAGCAGTCACATCGGTCTGCGCTCCTGTTATGGTGTGTTGATTTGTTGTGTAACTAATTGTTTCGCCAACTTAGTCCCCGCTTTGTTTGCGATTTTCATGCCTGTGCACGTCGGGTGCTGGTTGCTATTGTCCGGGCATCCCTGCCATTTTCTATGTTCTTCTGCATAGAAAACGAGAGTAGTGCTGGCATGATTCTTAATAATTTTGTCGTGAGATTTGTTGAGAAAGTAACCGCTAGGGGGTGCAGCTGCGGGACTTTATACAGGAGAAAAAACCATTGCGAGTCAGTTCTCTGCCTGGCTGTCAGATGGAGCAGTCGCATCGTTCTGCGCTCCTGTTGTGGTGGACTCATTTGTTGTGTAACTAATTCTTTTTGTTGTTAGCTATTGATGGTTAGCATACTCTTGCTTTCCCAGCCTCTGTATTATGAATGTTTTTCTCCTCGCATGTCCAGAGCTGTCCTAACCTGCCCAGACATGCCGTGATGACGTCACAGCTGATGTCACAGGATGTCTGGAACTGCAAGATGCTTTGCAGCCTGCCTCTGTGCTCCGTTATTGCCCAGCGATGGTCAGCGACCGTTCCGGGCCGCTTTCTTCAAGATGGCGTCGTTGAACTTCAACTAAACTCCTTCTCTGCACTCTATTTCTATCTTTTTATTTTATTTTCTGCCTATTTTTTTATTTTTATCAGCTCAAGTAGCCGGCAACTCGCACAGTGGTCTGCACACGAGTTAGATGCTCCCCAATTAGTGTGATGACTCACTGGAGGGTGCTGATTAATGTGGGGGTCCCAGTTCGCTCTAATTGCTAATTAATGGTGCCTAGGCCTCTGTGTGAGTTTCCGGATACTTGAGCTGACTATATACTACTGTCGAAATCTCGATGCTTTTAGTGCCGTCATACGTAAACGCTTCACGCCAGAATGGCGTTAAGAAAACAGTCGCTTTTTGACGGTACAGTAGCGTCATGTAGGAAGGCGTAAAGCTGTGCCGGCGAAGGCTGTGGTTAAAAAAATGCAATTTTCCTAACGCTGAAAAGCCGTCACCAGATTAAGAGTGTATGAAAGCAACGTGCAGACGCCAATGGAGAATCTATCCCGCCCGTGACGTAAAAGTATGTGATACGGCTGACCCGTTCCAAATCCACACTATCCACACACGCACGATAGGCATGCGCGCGCTTCTCTTGCTGTCTAACTGGATGCCTCCGGTCTCTCCTTCCTGGGATCTCATTCGTTGCCGCCAAAGACGGCTCGATCTGTTTTCATTTCGTTTTCCTTCTAAACAGTAGCGTTGTGTTCTGTTCGAATTGTACTAATTGAAACACGGAATTTAATTTGAGAACGATAAAAAATGGAACTCTCTCTTGCAGGAGCCCCGTTGCCTACATGGAGGAAGGAAACACAAGAGCGGCCCTTCCAAGTTTTTGCCATGGGGTAGAGGTGTGCGCCGCCGCGCCGAAGCGCCGCCGACGGAGGTCGGGGTCGCCGCCGTAACAAAACTGCAAAAACGCCGACGACGACGACGATGTTGAAAAATCGGCGCGGCTGTGTAATGTGCCCATTTTGATCCACTTTCTACGAACGAATATCTCCCATACCTAATATTTTGTTTCTTTTTCTTTCATCTTAGGTTCCAGGCTTCATTTGTGGTGTTTTTAGCAGTGACAATTTCATCTCCTGATATGTTGTTTATGCTTTAGAGTTTCGTTTCATAGTCAACCCTGGAGGCACACAACTCCAGGAAAACTTGTCATTCAATTTTTGCAGGTTGTTTGCCGGTCATCCACCAACACCATAGCACTGGTCATTATCCATATACAGGGTGTTTTGTTTTTTATTCGTCACAGAATTTTTGTTTAAAAAATAGCGGGACGAAATACATGCCGCTTTTGAGTTGGTCATGCGAATATTATCTCGAAGAAAGTATGTAACTATAAGATCGTTAATTACCTCAAATTCATTAATTCCTTAATTAAGGAATTTCGCGTAAAAACGGGATAGCAGAACGGAAGATACTCATCGTTGAAAGCCATTCCATGTTTAAGAAATTCTTAAACGCGCACGTGTGTTCAAATATCCGACGCTGAATGCCGCTATGCAAATGAGCCGAAACAAGCAGTACGCCATTTCCGAGCGCAGAAATGACGCGACTTTCGCCTTATCTGGGTTGGAAAGCGGTCTATCTGACCAACAGATTAGCACCTACACCAATCAGCTCGATCGCTCCAAAGCACTTGGTCCTCTCACGTGGATTGCCCGTCGCTCTTTCTGCGCTCGAAAAGTGCGTAGCAAATAGTGCATTTTGTGTGTGCCAGCGAAAAGCACACAGTCAGAGAGGGTGTTTTCAATCGCGGAATTGCGGGGCTTATAATGCGCGCGAAGCATGGCAGACTCAACCCACTCGTTCTGGACA
Source organism: Ornithodoros turicata (assembly GCF_037126465.1). Lineage (NCBI taxonomy): Eukaryota > Metazoa > Arthropoda > Arachnida > Ixodida > Argasidae > Ornithodoros > Ornithodoros turicata. Next base: position 29,082,934 of record NC_088205.1, read on the forward strand.
AGTTTATACTGCAAAACCTTTTAATTTCGCGAGACCTTAATTTTCGGGAATTTTGCGAATTGAGAAAATTCGACGAACTCGTGGAGTGCGCGAAATTTAGTTGTTGCGAATATATCCCTACTCGATTCGCGAAAATTTAGGGCTGCGAAATTAAATGATTTTACAGTATTTATTCATGATAACTACAGCCTCTGGAAAAATACTGTTCAATGACGTGGTGGGTGCGCCTTATGTCACATCGTTTGCTAACGTTCGCATATTTATATGGTTTCCCAAAAAGAGCCACTGGATCAGTGGACAGAGCTTTCACGCGTCGCCGATCATTCGAACATTCGATCAGCACTCGGTATAACTGTTACGTGTAGTTGCCATTAAAGGGATGGCTCGTCGTTCTGATTATCTAGCTATGTTGTTTTCTCCAGCGCTTAACGCGCACTTAACGCGCCTAGTCGAAGTTCTTGGGCGACGACCTTCTTGAAGTGCTTTACTTCTCCTAATGTTCCTTTGTGTGTTCGATTTTGTTTCATAATACTATCCAGTGCTGACGCACTTGTTTGGTGCAAGGTACAGTAAATACTGCCACCGTCGCGTTGACTATGATGGAGGCTCTGAGGTGTTCGTGCGTCCCCGTTGGAGAAGAGAACATATTGACAGCCCACGGGGCGCACGCCGATATGATCGGCGTGACGCCGCTGACGCCGCCGCCGGGCCTTCAACGTGCTCTACGCCGCCGCCGAAAAAAATGCCCATGGCGCACACCTCTATGGGGATGTGCGTGCCAGCCTCGCATTGCATTCTGGGATGCTCCTGTCTACCATGTGACCGCTCACCTGACCCCATGAGCATGCGCAGGCCAGCTTCCTGAGCAGACGACGGGAGTCGTGATGGCAGCTCAGACCTGCCGTGTGATGAGAGCCGCGCGTCCAGTTTTATTTGTGTGTGCTCGGAGGTTTACTCTTTTTTTATCCTTCTACTACAAGACCGGTCACGGTCTGCAGGACAAGTACGCAGGAATAGAAACATCATTCGTGGCAGCGACGTTTGTGTGACGACGTGGTCACGTTTTGTGTTTGTTGCTGAAGTGGTAAAGCATGCCAGTAACCAAACTTGTACAACAGTGAATGAAATCAGATGAATCTGCAGCTGTAGCACAGCGCCAGCTTGCAAACTAACGATTCAAGATGACTCTCTCACAGACAGGGGTACGAAACAACCGATCAAATACGTACTTACGAATGAAACGTTATTCCCGTGAGAGAGCTGCTTTCTGTTGAACGACAGCCGCAACCGCGGTAAGAACACGTTAAAAAAATGTTTCCGCAATGGTGCTGACATTTTTAGAGTAAATGACTTTGCAAAAGCATAAATGCACGGAAAGCAGCGCGAGCAACAAAGCGTTGCTAAATCGAAACGTGGTGGACAGGAAGTAACGGCGGTTTTGACAGGGCGACCGCCAGAGGGGTCCCACGGAAATCTGTACGCCGGTACGTTGATACGTCTGGTCGTTACACAAGCAAAACCGCTAACGTAGTCTACGCTATCGTCTGTTCCATCTGTCCCAACATTCTCTGTATAGGTGAAACCGAACGAAAGCTTCATGAAAGGTTCCGGGAACATCGTCGACTCGTACATTTACAAATTTCTGAAGGTATCAGCAACCACCAGAAGTCCAGGCTTCTAATCAACTGTCGACCGGTTTTACACATGCTGCCCTAGTTAATACGTTCACGTACAGCCCCTTAGCGTAGTGGGCTGGGCAGTACCATCCTCCGACACTAGCTTTCCGTTTCTCCTTTTTCTGATGAAAAGCGCCCGCTCGAAACGTGATGCATCCTAAGTATAGTCTTCTCACTTTTCCCCCTTTAGCTACACTAGCCCCCGTTTTTACTCTTTAATTTGAGAAGAAGTTTTTGCATTTTAGTGCCCCTTTGATGTACAGCACAGTTGCCTCACATGCTTACCAACCTAGCTTTGCTCTATATCAGAAATGCTCCTGTTCATGCCGCTTTCAATGCTCGAGACGGCAAGTGTATTAGTTCTTCCCACTCTTGTTCTCACGTGCTGGCTTCGCGAATGTCCCGTTTTATTGTGCTTCCTCAAACTCCGGGAACGATGCCTTTTTTCACGTGTGCAAGACAACTTGCTTCATACTACTTGCTTACGATTTATTGGTCTTTAACTCGCGTGACTTCCACGCATACGGATTTGTCAGGATGGCGCCGCTACGAGGGGTTTGCGGGGCGCTTGACGCAAGTAGCGAAGAGCGAGCCCAAAGAAAAAGAAAGATCCCAGTTTCAAACTAAGAATGAGGAAATAGACGTTGCGGTTGAGCAGGCGGTTGTCGTAGACAGCGCAAGCGCCACGTTTCGCATCGCACGTTTCCTCCCAGAGAGCGCAGCTGCCGTCTATTGTGTGACCGAAGGCTGCTCCGGCTGGGATCAATCCTGCATGATAGTTCATTCGGACGATAGTTCTTGTCCACGGCGTTGCACTTACCGAATATTCGTACTATGATCCACTCAACGCCGAGACCGACTGACTTGTAACTCTCGGGAATGCACCTGCAGGATCGGAACAGAAATATGCAACCAGTGGTCCAGCCAACCAAGACTGCCACATATCCAAGAGTTATAGTCCACAGCAAGAAGAATTTCGCTGCTTTGGACATTTACGTAGAAAGGTAGCAAGTGGCGTGCAACGATGAATTCCACTACCAACCTAAGCGTCGCGGCTACGGCTGGTGTGCTGAGAAAGAAGGTGGCGAAGATAATACCCGCCAGAACAGGAATGAACACGTTGACAAGGCTGCACGTCGTAGGACATTTGTCACGGACAGCATGCACGTCGATGTTGGTACCCGGCACTAACTCTTTGGAATCCGTGCTATTGATGCAGTAGCAATTAGAATATACCTTTAAAGAAGAATACAGGGATTTTACACGCCAGTACCGATGACGCGTACAATACCCTCTTGTTCTCGATGTTGTACTCCGTGTGACAGCCAGCAAAACAGGGTGAGTAGTAGGTGTAGCCATCTGTTCCACAGACCGGGTTGAACTTTGTAGCACTGCAGGAACAGTCGTAGTTGCACAGCTCCATCAGGGACGCGGAAATGTCGTTCACGTGGAACCTGATGTAAAGCAATCGGCCCCTATTATTTTGCCCACGATAAGACCGCCGGGTGTACTTTACCATCCTGTGGTGTAGTTCAGATTCTTGTACGGAATGTTGTTGCAGTGAAAGAGGAGCACGGTTATAAGAACGATGGGCAACAGGAGGACGGTAACGCACATGCGAACAATGGCGTAGGCGGCCATCTGGTACTTTGAAATTACCATGCCTCCCAGAAGTATGCCAATCATACCAGTAGGGATGGTTACTGACCCTGCGTATTGACAGTCGTGTCGTAGGACATAATTAACACGATAATGATGATGCCAGTTTACTGATGCTAGCCCCATCAGACCCTGAACCAGAAATTACAAACAGAATGCAAGCAAGCTGGCGTAGGCTGGTTGTCGGTAACATTTCCCAGGGCATGGGGGAGATATAGTCCGTTTGTGTCTGTCCTTGAGCATATCTGCCCAGACTCGGGGACATGTTACCGAGAACCAGAAATTAAGCTGCGCTACTTGAAGTAACAAATAAAGAGTAGCGGAACACATTTGCTCGAAGTGGAACTCTATCTACTAGCGTTATAAACAATAGCGCATTTCCGCTTCTACAGATCCTTCTTGCAGAGTATTGGGCGGCTTTCCTTGTCTCAACTGAAGGCAAGGCAAGAGCGATTGTGCACATACCCATGATCATGGATGCAGTGGAAGCAGTCATACTGAATTGGGCTTGTAGCATCTTCACCAAGAATGAAGATAGTCCACTGGCGACCATCACTAAAATAGGGTATTGTTTTGTATTCACACACACGAAAGGCAGGTATGAGCTCACGTTCAGCTGCTCCAGCAAAGCAAACAAAGACGAAGGGCTTGTTCTGGATCAGGGCCCAAACCGTATCACGCAGGTTGTCCTCGTTTGCATGGGAGCGCTGGTTTTCTTCGAGTTGCTTCTGGGCCATCACAGCTTCTCTTTCTGCATTGCAGGGAATGAGGCTGACTCACTTTGTGGCACGTGTATTAAACATATCGGGTTTTACGGCTCTAACGACGTCTGTTCTTTGGTCCACGCGTGATGCATATCCCACATACAACCCTCTACCTTGTAATTTTAACTGGGTTGAGACACTTTCATAGATGTGGTTCATCACATCTATGATGTATTCACATCTATGTATTCATCACATGATGAACGCATTGTACTGAAAGCCAGAATTCAGAGAAAAAAAGAATTATTCTTCTCTGTGTCGTACTTAGCGCGATACAAGCCCTCGAGCACGCTCTTGAGCAATGCGCAGACGTCACAGACCTCAGAGTTGCGTCCATTCCCAGTGGCAGCCGTAAGCACGTGACTTCTCGTGCACTGCCTCACTCCTCACTGGTGACGGTGAGGTCTGGATGTCAGAGTCGCATGAGTTTCGGTATCCGCTGTGCCCATTTTCTCCGCTTCTTTTACCCTCCTCGCTGTGAGACCTTCAATGCAGGTTCACATCGGTGCAAAGGATCGTTTTTCTATGTTTATCTGGGATAACTTGGGATGACCCGTCGCAACCCCTTTAACGGAAGCATATGAGTGTTCTTGCTGTATTTGATGTGCAGTTGTGTTAGCACGGCTGAAAACGTAGTGCGTTACGAGAAAAAAATGATGGCTGGGTGATAGTGCTCGGGGTCACGGGTCGTTGGGGTTTGTCGTAGAACTACACAGCCCCAATCTTCAACTTTCACATACCAATCGTTATCGTTATATTTCAAGTTCGCGCTCCAAGTCCGCTTTGATAGGCTCGCGGAAGAGCTCTTGGCGAATCACGAGCCGGAATGATGCATGTAACGTGCGCCATGGGATAACGACCAGTTCCAGGTTGGGCTCCACCCAAATGAAACCGTACCGCTTTCTCAGCAAAACAGAGATGTCAAAAATGAGATATCAAACGATTCGTCTTCGCGAACTCTGCGTGTATAACATCAAAGAAGTTTGCATTTGAGTCATTCATGAAATAATGCGCCGAAGTGTCCTAATGGGCGTTTTCGGTAAATAAATGAATAAGTGATTTTTTTAGAATAGCGGCACATATGAGACGAAGATACAATAAAGAAAAACTGTGCCCTATACTCTAAGAGCGCACTCTTCGAAAGAGCAGACGCCTAAGGACTGCAAAGTGGGTAGGTGCCACTCATTGCTGCGCAGGACGTTCGAGAACTTATGGATAGAGAAAGGAAAGACAGGCCGCCCGCACTCACAGCGATATTGCATCACCAGGTCACTTGTTGTGCAACTTGTTGCACAGTTGTTGCAAAGTGGTGCAACTTGTTGGGTAACTTGTGTGGCTATTTTTATAGTACAGGGCAGAGATAACGCTTGTGCAATTTGCCGGGTAGCCTGTGCGGCGATTTCGATTGTAAAGATCAGAGATAACGTTTGTTCGATGTATCGGGTAACTTGTCGGACGATTTTGATTGTGAGGAGCAGAGATTACTTTTCTGCAATTTGTCGGGTAGTAGCTTTATGTAATTTGTGGATCGCCCGCGTGGAATGTTGAAAGCTGAGACATTTATGTTTGTTTCTCTTGAAGCTTGCAGTAAAAGTGTCATTTTCATTGTTTGTTGAAAATGAGTCCTGGATCATTCATTACCGCATTGGCCACAGTCCCTAGCCGGGTCCGAATCTACATTGATCACGGGTTCAGGTTTTTTCCAATAATTATGACCACACTGCGACAGACACCTCTGTAATCGAGCTCCAGAAAGGGAATTCAGCTGGTGCGTGCTTTAAGCTTGTGCGCTACCTCTCTCTATGAAATTCAAATTCCACGTCAGATGTAGAAGCTGCATGAGGACAACATCATCGTCGTAGACGAAGTTCTCAACGTTGCTATTAGGTCTGGGCGCAACGTCACCTGTGGTTTCCCCAGGAAATAGGAGCGACACCGGGTGAGATGCAGTAGGGGTAACGATCCCCATTTGTCATCTTTTCATGGCTATTATACAGACTGCCATACCATTCCAGTGGCCCTTGTCATCGGCTTTGTCTTTCTATGGGAAAGGTATTGGCCCAAGGCTGTTGTTCTGGCAGCTAGGATAGCCGCAACTTTCTGCGCTCAGAGGAACGCGCTTCCGAACATTTGGAGATACGGTCTCCTTGTCCATTTACGGTTGCAATTTGTATACCAACGCGCTTACTCAAAACTTAGTGTAGGAAAATGTCGTCACATAAATAATGCAGGAACTAATGGCTAGTCCCTCTGGCCGGGCTGCGTCAGGGTTTTGCTCCGCGAAAGTCCAAAAAACTGTTCCAGTGGGGAGGGGAGGCAAAACATCCGCTTGATGGGAGCAATGGGAGTAATTTTTTTTTTCGTTTTTTAATGAGCAGTCGGGACGGGAGAGAACAGGTGTAATGGAAGCGCGCCAAGTGAAGGTGGTAATGTTGGATGGGGGACGCAAAACCGTATGACAGCGCAAGGACTAGATACTTCACCCATCCCCGTCGTGAGGCACAATTTGCACTCTCAATGGAACTCACCATAACAACGGCATTTCACGGTTGTAAAAGCCGAAATACACCTGCGGCATCTCTACCGAGATAAGTGCATACTCGCCGCCAGCTTTTCCTGGTGTATTAAATGGCGTAAATTCAGTATGAAGAATTTTTTTGTGTAGTCTAGAAAGGTTGATAAGGTGGGGCGGCAGCATGGGAACAAAGTACAAACGGAAGCACTCATGAAAAGGAATATGCCTGAAGGAAAACTCTTTAAAGGGATTATCGCATCCAAGAGAGTGTGTGTGAGACCGATACGGTAACGTTCGTCACCGCTTCATAGTCTACTTGGCAAAGTTTCTCTTCCGAAAGCAGGCTTAAATATTAAACAAACGAGTTTTAAAGATTCGCACTCCCTCTTCAGTTAACCCATGATGACGTAAGCCAGGGGATTGTCTCCGAGGTCGTCTGCTTGGCGTTCGCATCGCAATATACTAAGTGAAAAGCCCTCGGTATATACGGCGACTTTCGCTTGCCAGTGTGAGTTCTGACGTGACCATGTTGCGTGCAACACAATATTATGCTCCTGGTTGAACGAGCACGTCCGACGCTAACCAAAAACAACGATCCGCAAGCAGGGCCGGCGAGAGGAGGCAGCCGGGGATGACGCCCCGGGGCCCGAGCCTCTTCAGGGGTCCGCAGGACTTAAAGCACGCCGTAATCATATAAAGAAGAAATACTTGGATTATGTTATCGAGACGTTTGGAGGGGGCCCGGGCATGTCCCATCCCCGGTCCCGTCCGCATAATTTCTCTTGCCAGCCCTGCCCGCAAGCCAATCACAGAGCAGTCATCGCCCCCTAGAATTCCGGCTCGCCCGCCCGAGTGTCGGTCGGTCGATCGGTCAGTAGCAAAGGCTACCAAGGTCCCTCCAGCCGCTCCCTGGCTGGTTTCGGTCAGCGCAAAGGGCGCTCACTGGCGTTGTCTGGGCGACGTTTACAGAGAGGGAATCCTGGAATACTCTCAATATGCATAGTCTGCTCTTGCCATGTGTTATATCAAATTGCACGAATTCGCGTCAAATTTCGGCGTTATCATCTCTGATGAACGCTGAGTAAAATGGCATATAGTTTCGGAATCGACCGGGACGGATTTTATGGTCCTTTTAAGGGACGCTGTATATGCCTTCAAACTTTTATGCAGCTTCAATGCCCTTCTACAGCCATGGAGCTACAATGCAGCTTCTACACAATATGGAATTCCAGGAAGAACGCTACGGCGCCAATTGAAAACAAAGGAGCACATGGACCTTACTGAGTTCATCGTATTTGGAAAACGAAGGTATAGGCTGATGGCGCTCATAAAACGCCTGCAAACAGCCAGCGCTGCTCCCAACCCACGCCTCGTTCTCAAGCTTTCTGCTTCGCAGAGAAGATGGACATTGAGAATAGTTTCAACAAGAGCAAGGGAATGAAAGTGTACCTTGTGTAGGGGTGAAAAAACAAACGCCATGAGGAAGCTGCTTTCAAAATACACTGCGGAGGACGACAATGACTTGAACGTTTGGAGAACTATTGCTTCAAAATCACTGTGCAAACTGTGGCTACACGAACACTTTGCACTGGCGTCCTTGCAAAGACTGTGGACGGAAGACGACTCATGCAACTGAGTCGAAGATACTCGCAGCATTTCAGGGAGATGGCCCACGCCGTGTGGTGTGACTCAGGGCTACTTCCTCACGTCTGCACGCATTGTTTTACGTTGTGTTACGTTTCGTGCAGACGCAGCAGAGGCATCCTGAAGGGCGAATTCACGTGTGCTTTCTGTGTAGCGTAAAGCGTTATTTAAATAACCTAATATGACTTATTCTACGACTTACTTTACTTTGAAGATGAGTTCAGATGTTAAAATGTCTTTTACAGCACTACCTTTTAGACGCACCTCGTGTGCCATTAACCAAAAATGTCCCTGTGACCAGGGATGGGCAGTATTTAAATACATTGTAATTAAAATACTATTTAAAATATAAATACATGTATTTATATTTTGTATTTAAATACAGACTCGAAAAATGTATTTATAATTATATTTAAATACCAATTTTCGGGTATTTATTCTTGTAAATACTTTATAAATACTCTTAAATACAGAATATACTGACTCATATCTTAAAGTTGCCCTGGATTTCACCTTTCAGGAAGAAGGGCGAGTTTGGGGCGCAATTATGCCGGGTTAGCGCTAGCATGCGCAATCGACAAACCATTTTAGATCAAGGAGGTGAACCCGAGAGTTCCGTTTTAGATGGCGAGTTTTTCAATGTTGTTGCGGACAACGGTCGTGACTACCCGATTACGTTGTTCTACGAAGCATCTTCGTCAAATTTAATACAAGCATTTGTTCATCGGCACCTGTGGAGATGCTGTTCTCCTTTGCGAATCTGATTGTACGGCCGAACAGAAGACGCCTAAAAGAAGCAGTCTTCGAGAAATTTCTAATATTAAAATCGCCATGATAATCTAACAAATAAATGCTATTCTGCCTTGCTGATTTGTCCTTATGCTCATCATTACTTCTGTAATTCCAGATAACATCTTCCTCAGAGTATTTATGGTAGTAGTTACGGTATTTAAATACAGTATTTATATTTTGTATTTAAATACTCATGCTGAAAACTATTTATGAAGAGTATTTAAATACCCCTGCCAACAAAGTATTTTGTATTTATATTTAAATACTCAAAAAATGTATTTATGCCCATCCGTGCCTGTGACGTACCAGGAAGTTCTTTTGGCAAGACGCTTACGGGCAGAGCAACCGCGAAGCACAGAATACCAGCATACAAGAATCCCATCCACCAAGCTCCGACCCAAGCAGAACTGTCGCGGTTTAGCCCCAACCTGAAACACATACAAGATATGTACACACAGGTCTGCAGCGCATATGTTATACTCACACTTGGGGGTCAATGCCTTGATCAACGTAATATTTCAGAAAATGTCCGTTCAGCACAAACCCTGTAGCTGGTCCCACGATAGCGCTTGCTTGAAATGCAGCTGAAAGAAAAGGCCAGTGTCTTATAAGAAGGGTTACATTGAACTAGAAGGGGGCAGTGGAACGACCGAGCTCTCCGCGTGACTATCGCGGCGTGGACAGCCAACGGCGGCGCTGCAATCGACGACTATGAAGCTGTCATAGAGTTAGTAAGTACAAGTCGCAGAATAAGTCCATTATGTAAAAGCCTAAGTCTGGGCACACAGAGGGACGACACGAACACACGGAGAATAAAGCTGCAATTATTATTGCAATTAGAATTATAATTGGTTTTTCTCAACCGAACGGAAGAGAACAAAAATCTGAATCCGTAAAACTGTTGAGACGCTGACGACAACGCTTTGCAAAGTATGCCCGCGCAGTGTAGTTGGCGTCAGCACAGCCGTCCCAAGGTGCAGACCTTTCCGTTCGTTCTACTGCCCTCTTCTGGTTATAAGAGACCCGTGTGACAACCAACAGATGCAGGATAAGCCGAGCCTGTGGGAATTCATAAATGGAAGTAATGTAACGAAATATTTCATGCGACTTTGTTATAGGGACCTGGCCAATTTGCAGATATTTGCAACTACAAACGCTTTGCAATTCGAATGTGGATGTTTTCGCAACTCTCAACGACCTCATCCAGTGGAACTGAGAGATACTCAGTGAGCAACTAACGATGCTACTATCAAAAGGAAATTGACAGACATTACAGGCGGCTGGACGCCAGCCAAACCAAAAGTCTGTAGTACAACGCAAGCAGTGTTGTAACCGCTAGCAAAACGATCTAGCGACCGTTACCCGCTATTCCACAGAAGAAGTAACGCAATACTATAGTCACTACAAATTTAGAAAAGGAACGCGATACAGGTAACAAATAATATGACGCTACTCTTCCGCTACCGTACCCATCTATATAGGCAACACTCCCTGTAGGCATCTCGTTGACGAATGTGTCTAAAAACGGTGCAATATTTGTTTATTCGCATGGTCAGCATGCAGCATAAAGTATACCACTACTTATGGCCAAGATGTATTATTTCATTTATCTTGACTTCGAGATCATGAGCATTTAAGATATAGTTTAATGCACATAGCGCATGTGTGCACTTAATAATTTTCCCGTCAAAATGTAGACTGATTTTCTGCAATCACAGTGTCACATTTCGCTTGTAGACTTACAAGAGAAGGCAGAAAACCTTTCAGACGACTGCTTCAAAAATGTGCTGTTGTTTGGGTTAAATGGTTGCAGTGCTTTGGACGAATCTGCCGTAACCCTTTCTCTGCAATATTCCGTATTATCAAAGCCAGGGTTCTTTAATATATACATTCAAGATTTCCCATTTTCTTGTCCCAAAGAAATGTACGTGAACTCCTGTGAAGCTGTTCTCGCTAAAACGTTGCATTTCCAAGGGTATTACTATTTTGCCGCAAGAGGTTGCAGCGCAGACATTTCTACATGTTCCACTGCTCGTGTCAAAACGGAACTCCTTTTTTTTTCTTCGTTCCGGTTTCCGCACCCACTCGAGGAGTTTTCGGCCGGGTTCACACTAACGTTTTTCTCGTCTGTGTTCTTCACAGGCGAGAGACGGACCAACTAAAGTCTATGGTGCCATTCACACATGCACGTCTGTTCACGGACCGTGTATCCGTGTCGAGAAACTCTGGGCGTGCCCTATTCTGACCAGTTTTTTTCACGCACACGGCTTGCCGTGTAGATGCACCCTTTCAGAGAACCCAATTCCTTGTCCGTGTGCATCCTGATACTGATAAAAATAAGAGATAAATGAAGAAGGGGAAGAAAGTGTTCTTCGATGTAGGCCACCCTCAAGGATAGCGGTCTTACAAGATAGGCAATATACCAGTTTCTCCTCGTTCTGCAGAATTGTAAGTTCCGTGTTTTTGGCCTGCCGTATCGCCATTCCGCGATTTTAAGCAATAACTCTCAGACGTTTATACCGCGTCATTTATGCATGCTGTTTCCGTAACGAATGATTTACGACAAGAAATCGTGCAAGCAGGGAACGTTTTTAATTGCAGGGTTTTGCTAACACAGAGACAAAAATATAACTTGTACATATAAAAATATATGTCAAATAGCAAAAATAGGGTAATATCCATGATATGACCGGTAATGCAGCAACAGCAATATGAACTTCAAACAGAGAAGGCTAAACAAAATTCCAACGTCCTGATATCATTAGGGGAGCAGGACCCACAAAAGATGCGTCCAAAGGGGCTGAGAGACACGAGCAAGAAACGAACATGCAGTAATTTTCACGGACACGCGGGCTCGGACAGCGTAAATGGCAGCCTTGGGCAAAGCTGGTCCTTTGTTGTACTCCCTACAAATTTCGATATGACACGGAGGAAAAAACTCGTCCGAAAGGGCGACTTAAAGACGAGTTTGTTCCGTGAAAATCGCTTAGAATGGGGCGTGGAGAAAATTTATCGTCGCGAACATGCCACCCGCGAGGAAAGATTTAGAATGCACTGTAGTGTGCATGGCCTACAGGAACACGAGTGGAGCTTGTGAAACGTGAAAAAAACAGGCAGACGTCTCGAACACGGTGAGCAGAGCACACGGATCATCACCGAGAGAAAAAGCGTTCTCAACATGGGCACATTTCACGGACGCGAAAAACGTCACGTTAGTGTGAAACCAGCCTTAGAGAATCGTAAGCGCCCACAGGTTCCCACTCCACGCATATCATTGTCAGTCAATCAGATATCAGTGACGTGACGTCAGCCACTCGAAAGGAATCATGCGACCGGCTTTTGTTTTCGGAAACGTTATCGTGAATCTTCTACGTTCTCCTAAAACTCTTTAACGGTTCAGCTCGGGTTCAGCTCCTGAGTAACACAAACATGGCTCATACCGGTTCGAACCGTTGTGACTGTGACATCAGCACAGGCGCCATCTATGATATTCTTTGTGAACTGGTTTCGGAGCGCCGTGTGCACGTGGTCGCAATTGAAGCGGACCAGGGGTGTTTGTTTGCCTGTTGGTTTTTCTCGTGGTACCGGCGACTTTCATAAAGTTGAACATAAACACCGCACATATTTGTAAATGGGGATTTCTGCTTCTTGGCTATATGCCACTCGATCGTAACATTTTCTGAAGAATCACTTCGGTTCTTGAAGAAAAATTTGTGCTGAACTTGGACGTTTCTGGAGGAAGAAAAAAAAAGTGAAAGCTTAAAGGAAGTTTGGTGTGTAGAGCTGTTCGATTCCAGGTTTCAAGACAGATTCAAGAAATGTTGTGGAGGAGAGTCACCTGGAAACTTGAAAATGGTAGACATGATACGATAGAAGTTGGATATGTGGGCTTGTTGGTCTTAGTCCATCTTAAGATCGGTAAAACAAAATTGACACTGACACACCGAACGGTGACGTGTGTGTATCAGTGCGGTTTCAAGATACGTCACACAGGGTTTCGGAACGTGCCTTCGAGTTCCAGATGCCCTAACTCTCTACTTCAACCGAAAACAAATTTCTTTTGGTTTTACTCCGGCATGAAACAAAGAATTAAGATTTCCATTCAATTCCGGTTGCCCAAAGTGACGTGTATTGTTTATTTTTTCCGGTTTGTGGTTTTGTTTCGGTTCGACACCCTGCAAGAGAGCCTCGCATCCGCTTGCGTGGCGTTGAGTGACGTTCACTCAGTGGTGGTTACGTGGCGTTGAAGATGACAGCCAGCAGGAGGCCGCTGCTACTGCCTGGCCTTGTCTGGACTGGTGATGGGTGGGAATGCACCCGTGAATTTCAAACCGCATGGATTCCAGTGCTTTATAATGCTGATACTAAATCATCATCAAACTTTACGCAAAGTCACGCAGAAGCTTGGTAGAGTAGAAAATACACTACCCTTTCCAAACGAAGTATAGTACGGTATCTGATCCATTAAGAGCAAACTATCCCTTCCAGGTCGGGTTTTTAAAGTCAGTAATGTGCGTCCTGCGTGGTCGATATGCATCATGTTAAAACTGAGCCACGTGAGTTGCGCTACAAAAGTAGAACTTTTAATTTATCACCAGTGTTTGATATGCTATCTAAATTCTATTGATGCGTTTTAGTTTCTGCGCATGGGTTTTATCCAACCTACCAATGTATTTGGAAGAGACGCTCCGGTGGAAGTTCTCGTCTAGGTAGGCAATACCCAGCGTAAAGTAAGGAGCCGTGCCGACACCGCTGAGGAAGTTTCCGATCCAGAAGAACCATTTATAGTTGCGCAAGCTTCCGCCTTCTTTAGCACATGCATCAGTCGTGCTGTTTTGCTTCTGTTGGGAACAAGTGTCCGGTTCCGGGTGGCTGAAGGAGTAGGGAGGCCCAACGAAGTACGGCATCGCCATGATCAGGGATCCCACGCCCAAAATACACGTCCCGAAGGCCATGAATAGCGGTTTGTTACGGTTCTGGCCAAAGTGAGTGACGGGCAGCAGCACCTACGGAGACACAAGTGGTGAACTGCACGTTCACCACCAGCTACAGTCACGCTGTAATTGCGATATTTACGACTAGAGACGATACGCTGTAAAGGCTCCCAATGAGGCCAGTCTCGATACTCCGCAACTGGTAACGCTTCTCGAGTGTCGCCAGATTGGAGTTGACGCAACCATTGGTGATAAGCCCCTGTAGGAAGGCGCAGCTGCAGAAGAAAAACACCACACAACCTGGTCTCTGCAGGCAATTCACCAACATTGGTGGAAGGCACCGTTGTGTCTCAGAAGGGGCCACAACAGGCTTGGCCCCTCTGTGTGAAGACGAGCGATGATGAGCCCTGACCGAGTCACCCATCTTCTTCTTCTGCGCGATCACGATTACAGTTTTGCACGTAGAGCACGAGCTCCTTCTTCTTCTTCTTCTTCTACCAATGAGATAATGGCCGTGAGCCACTAAGGGAGATTGGCTCCTTCTTCTTTGTTCGTTCTGAAATCTTCTTCTTCTTCTACCTGGTGTGGCACACAGCCAAAGGCAATAGGCCACGGGTCAATGGGTCGGAGCAAGCGAGGATTAAGGGATGAGGCTAATGACTAAAAGCGATGAGATGACGAGATGAACGATATAGTACTGACCCTCTTGGTAGCTCAGTCGGTAATGTGTTGGTTTGCTGAGCTCGAGGTCGCGGGTTCGACCCCGCAATGGAATTTTGTGAGGATTGTTACAGTTCGCCGCGACGGAGAAAGTAGGAAATTCCAATTGGAGGCGGCAAAGATCTGCACGATATAAGGACAGGTGACCTGTGGATTGGCGACTGAGGAGATCAAACCGCTCCATGATTTTGTACAGAACTCGGGAGACAAGAGGGATGGCCGCAAAGGCTGCAGTGTATGCGCCGCCTTGGCAAGGGCGTCAGGCGTCTGATTCGCAGTTATACCCGCCTGTCCTGGGACCCATGATAAGTCCCAGAAGTCCGCTTTGGTGCGGTGACGTCACATGGACCCAGAAGTCCCCGTCCCCGTCGAGCATTCACACGGGACGAGAGATGGGAGCGGATAAGTCCCTCTCCAACAACACATATCAGGCTATGTGAACGAGGTTTCTCACTTTTCTGCACTGTGACTGAACCGAAAAATTGATGTTTTGCACTTTGGGGTATATTTTATCTCAAAAATCCACAATGCAGGAAACCATTGTACCAGTGAAATAAAAAAAAGAAACTGCTACCGTCAATGACAACAGATATTTCGCGGTCGACACCTTTGCATATGCAAAACCTGTCATAATCATAATAGTCAAAATCATAATTTATCTGTCGATGTTGTATCTTGCAGCAGGGATCACATTTCTAAGCAGTGCTCTAGTGGGTATCGTATTTGGAGATAAACTGGCTTGTAACAAAACCCTCGTTATCCCTGTTGTTTTCTTATTTCGTGAAGACCTGTACACGATTCCCCTTTTTTATTACGCGGTTCTTCGAATCCCCTCTACTTTAGCGGTCAGAGCTGTAAAACAGCCTGTAGAAACAAGGGAAAAAAAATAAACAGTCAAAAGACGTTGCTCCGTCCTCAAGTCCCCTGCCAACACGAGGATCGTTTGTGAGTTGGAGGCGAATGGCCCGCGGAGTGATTTCGGTCCCCACGGACCGGACAAGACGCACATTTTGGCGACGCAGGCTGTGACGTCTACACCATACGCAGACTTATCCCGCGGATACGTCCCTAGTGTGAGCCCACCCGTTCCTACGCTCTAAGGAAAAAATATATGATTTTCTACCCATTTCGGTAGAGCTGCATTGCAACCACATTTCTACTCCAACCAGTTTTACCTTTTGGGTATAACTGCAGAGTAGAAACAAACTACAGAATAGAATTTGTCGTTCTACCAGCTTGGATAGGAAATTGTACCATTTTCTCTTAGCGCAAACGTGAGAGAGAGGAGCAAGGGAAAGAGACGCAGTCGCTTATACCCGCGGGGGAGAAGTCGCGTGCGGATTGGCACAAAATGGTAGAAGTACTGTCCTGCTGCAACTTTGGGTAGGAAATTCTACCGTTTTTTCTTAGAGTGTAGATGTGAGCAGGAGTGGAATCTCGAATCAAATGGAGAGATGGGGAATCAGGAGAATAGGTTCAAAAATGAGAGATAGGCAATCAGAGAAAACGAGAACACGGGAGAAAGACTGAGGCACCTTCTGAAGACTTAGTAAAATACCCAAGAATTCTGTGAAGTAGATGGGAAGATAATTTGGAAGCCGAAGATATGTGCATAAGCCTAGGGGATGAAAATGCCCACTCCCGACTTCTCGTCTTGGACCGATCCATCCGTAAAAATGAGAGGGTGGTGTTGCAACGAGAGAATTGCACAGCGGAGGAGAGAGTTCAGCACTGTGACTGGGCACGAGCCACGAGGGAAGATAGAGGCTGTCCTGAAAACGAGGGAGGGATTAGTATTCAAGCTTAGATACAGATCTAAGAGGAAGATACAACGAGAACATGGCAATGACAGAAGACCCTCAGAAAGAAAAAGGTTGCTGCGGGTGTGCGCTAGGTCTTCACTGAACGCTGCGAAAGGACCGTATAGACAGGTTACAGAGGAAATGTCGGCAACCATGCGAGAATATGTGACGGCAAAGACACTGCCTGCAGAGAGCTAAGAAGCAGGGAATGCTGGAATGGAAATAACATGAGCCATTCAGATGGAGAAACCGGGGCGGGGGCGATTTAAAATGGGGACAGAATACTTTTTTCCACCACGAATCGATAAATGGAAATCCTAGCCACGCGATCCTTACTCCGTGATCCTTGCGTCTAATACAAACGTGTCTTTGTCTTCTCTTGCGTTCTGTGACCAATAATATATGTTCCTTAATAGCTGTGAGTCACGGATGTGGCTAACCTTAACCTGTTCTCCCTTCGTCTGGATGTGTTTGTAATAAATTATCAGTTTTTAATGCAGCGCTGTGTTGTCCCATTCTCGTCCATGTTTTTGAGCGTTTCTTCGTGATGCTATAGATGCATAATCCAGCCTCTGTACTGAACTTGCATTCTGCATTAAAGGAACTGCATTCACCGCATTTTTAATTTCTTTCCCTTCCAGTTGCACCGAGGTAAAATAGTTTCTCAATACTGCGTTTAGTCAAGCCAACCAGCGCTTCAATGCAAACGACGTAAATACATACATAAATAAACAATTTCGGAGAAAAAGTGTTATTTATTATTTAACCAAACATAGGCTACATGGCATAAAAGTTCGCGACCTCCTAAGTGGAACGTATAGCCATTTTTGCCACACACTATGGTAACAACAACTTTACTTGAATGATGATGAATGGGGGGTTTCATAGCCAGGGGCGGTACTCTACCCCATTGCTGGCGGTAAAGTTGTGAAATATAATACTGAGTATCACCTGACAGCGAGAACCCCAGTCCTACGGTGGCCAAAAACCTGCTTGCAGAGCACAGCGTTGGTGGGCTGGATTTAGCCATGGATCAAGCAATTTTGACATCGTGAGAGGGTGCGCATCCAGATGATTTAGAAACACTGAAAGTGTGGATCTGAGGTGGATCCGAAAGGTTGGTAGTGCGGACAATGGAGAAATTTGTACTCTAGATCTTCCAGATCACCGCAGTGACAGCGTCTAGGGGAGTCAACATGTCGCACGCGGTAACGCCACTGAGCTGTACAAGCCACATTAAGTCGCATACGCTGAATTAATGCAGCGTCTTGACGAGAGGTGTTTCGTGGCATCCCGAAAAGCGAGCGTTGGATCAACTCTTGCAAGCATGGTTAGGGGGACAATGTCAGTTGTCAAATGGCGGGAAGCTAAGGATACCACTAGACGTTGAATAATGGAACGATGGTCTCCTTTCGGCAGTGCAGTGCTCGCTCGTCTCCGACATGAGAGAGCTGCTTCTGCGGCGCTGCCAGCCTGCTCAGTCCCACGACACCACGATGGGCTGGAACCCACTGGAGAACTAGCGTGTGTCCTGCTTCGTACACACGCTGGTAAGTCATTAACAGATCCGTCACCACGGGAGCGGATGAGCCTCGTATTCCTGTGTTCTATTATTAGCTTGCAGTGCAGATATGGAGTCGGTTAACACTGTCCATTCTCGCGGGCTAACGTCAACTATGCGCTGCAGGAATAATAAAATGGCATAGAGTTCCGCAGCTGTTGATGAGGTTGGATGCGAAAGGCGTCGTCCTTGCACTACGCCTTCGGATGGTATTACAAAGGACGTTGCAGACTTGCCATTTCTGGAAGCGTCATCCGTGTGCACTGCTGCAAGCGGAAAATTTTTCTTCTACCAGAGCATAAAAATGAGCTCGAAGGACTTGGGGGAATTTGGTCGCGTCGTACCGGAAGATCGGGAAGACCCATGAAGATGAGCGGAACAGGTACAGACCAAGGGACTTCCGGCGGTGTTACGTCCTTAGCTACGAAGCCACTGAGGCTCGGGCATGTCATCTGCTCTACTAGATAAAACCTTCGGGGCGGTATCAAATGTTCCTAATGAACGGGTGACGGCGGTTGTGCGCACGCAAACGGAGAAAGTGCCGAGCTGTTTCCCTTTCGCGTAGAACGTCAATTGGGAGTTCTTCAGCTCCAGTCAATGCCGCGTTTCAGCCATTCGTGGGACTTCAATCCCAGCGACGCAGGCGACGAGCAAACATGCTCCGAAGAGTATTTCGTGATGTTGTCGAAATCCTGTGCAGGATCGCAAGGCTGTAAATCATTGTCACCCGCACCGAGGCTGTCCGCCGTATTCCAGCTCTTCCCTCAGGGACCCCTCAAGCTTCGAGGGGCCATCTCAGTAGCTTTGTCAATTCATTTGGCACGCCCTCGCTGCGACTGCAGGAACCGCTGTCAAGGCTGTTGAGCCCACCAGGGATCCCTCAGGGCTCAGCGCGGATACGGTGGTAAGCGCCATGATACGCAGTATAACGCCATAAATGCCGCTACCTCTACGTAGTTCGCTTCAATAGCCTTGGCAGCAGTTCTTGCACGCGCAGCCCAAATGCATTGCCAAGGCTACTGAGAGGGTCCCTCGATGCAACTTGACAACTCGAGGCAACTTGGTGGCAGGGTACAAGTTGCTTCGACACGCCGTCTTCCGCGAGGGACGTTAACTGTGGTGTGCCGTGTGTCGAGATTTCGGCGCCTCAGGTGGGCAAAATTAATCCACAGACCCCACCACTATGGCACCGCTCATGATCGCAGTTGTCTCGCGACGTAAAGCCAGAAATTATTACTATTATGACTGCTCAGGTCTATAGATTGTGTATCCATTAACACGATGCGAAGCATCCATGCCGATCGCATACAGCTACCAGGGGAAACTTGTACTGTTGTCTGTGCCTTGAAATCAAGAGGCGTTTATGTTTAATCGCCCGGAGGCGCTCGGAGCGGAAATGTCGTCACAGAGCTGGCTCAAAGGCGTATGAGAATTGCCTCAGATACGCTCGCTCTGTGTTTGGATATTCGCTCAGAGTCATCTCCGAGGCAGCTCGCTTCGCTCGGGGTCTCGAGGGCGAGCGCCGATCTCGCTGTCCCACAATCCCCTTCAGAAAATGGCGGTTTCCAGCGAAAATGCGCAGTATATGTTCTCCGTTTGCCACACAATTGCGAATTCGCTGCAGCAAATCAGCGCCCATTTGTGCAGTAGCACTACGGACACGCCTGAAAGGCCTCGGAGGCCTCTTTCCCGACTAAACGGTGAGCATTTGGCTTTGCTTGTCGGTGCCAATATTGGCCGGGTTTCACCAACGCTGGAATGGAGACCAAGCGTTGCTTAAACTTAACACTCGATTATTTTTTGCAAACGTTAGTCGGTGACGCGATGAATGTTTCACAACAACTCCCTTTGGTGAAGCGCAATTAAGCGTTAAATCTAAGCACTGATCCAAGTTAAGCGACCGTTGATATCGGATCGCGTCTGTGCAGCGTGTCGTGCCCAGTGTGGCAGACGGCGCTTTCATTAAAACTGTTCTTGAAATATGAATGTCTTTGCCTCTCAAGCGCAAAATAAATGTTTAATATTTACAAATAAACTACAACAAATAACACAATTGCGATCATTCTGAAGTGAATCCGTCTTTTCGTTTTTATTTCTTATTTTATATTTTTGCAAATCGAAAGTAGCTACATATTGTATTACACACAATCCGCAACTTTTTTGCATGTTGCTGGAAGTTGCTTTATTGCACGAAATCATTCCACAAGCCACATAAATTTCTGTACGCTGAATTGTGAACAGTTACATTTCCCATTCTTTCATGCACATTACTCCGCGTCCTAATGCAGATTGATGCTGCGATTTTACAGGACAGCCCCAAGACTCAGCGCCACTGCTGTGGCACAACAAGTCAACACTTGCATTGATCCGTGCTGTTGAATCACGCATGCGCCAGTTTGACGTTGCACCCACAAAAAAAAAGAGGTATTTCCCCATTCTACCTGGTTCTACTGAGTCGTAATGCAGATTGATGCTGCGATTTTACAGGACAGCCCCAAGACTCAGCGCCACTGCTGTGGCACAGCAAGTCAACACTTGCATTGATCCGTGCTGTTGAATCACGCATGCGCCAGTTTGACGTTGCACCCACAAAAGAAAGAGGTATTTGCCCATTCTACCCGCATGATGTTGCAAACATGTCAAGGGGGATACTTTGGGGTAATTTGAGTAGCATCAAAAACATGCAAAGTGGAACAAAACATTATTTATTGCAGGTGTGGAAAGACATAGCCAGTGAACTGGCAAACATTGGAATCATCGCAACATGGGAACAGTGTGACACAAAGTGGAAAAGGCTGAAGAAAAAGTACAAATCCATGAAGGACCATAACAAAAGATCAGGAAATTCCCGGAAGCTGTGGGACCTTTTTGAGGTAACTGCGTATGTGTGTGTATGAGTTCATCATGGTAAAAGCACAGACAGGGAAGCACAACGAAGAACAGACACTCACACACAATGTCTCAAGCACAGCTAATGTTTAATAGAGGTACACACATTTTAAAGACACAAGAGGGTCACAGAGGAGAGGTGGCTGAGGAAAGGCCAACAAACTTTCCAAAACTTAGAAGGTCAATGAGGGCTTCCTTATGCAGTTCCCACTTGAACGGATTGAGAACGATGTAGCAGACGGTAGGTGGAGTCAGTGAGTGCCAATGTCCAAACCCACACCTCTCATATTTCTGGTCACGTGTGCTACCATTACGCCGTGCCAACATCACACTCTCGTCAACATATACCAGGGCGGCGTTCAAGAAGACACGGGCACACATTCATTCTTGGCCATTCTCTCTTACATTTTCTTCCAAGCACACTTGCGTCCACACATAGAGGAACGCGACATGTACACCATTTACAAAGTTGCTTGCCACAAAGGAACACAACAGCTACAACACTCAAGGTGCTTAATGATCTCAGGGTTCTAATACGATCATCTTTTTGTTTCTCCAATATAGCACAAACCACAACGTGACGATATTTCATAAATGACAAGCAACATAGTTGGTCAGGTCTCACTGTGATGAACTGTAGTCACCAGCTGGTTTCCTTTATAGCATGCAATGTGTGTATGAATGCTGTGTACATTTATATGCTCGCCTTTGCACATGTTTGAAATCTTTAGGTCATGGACACCATACTTGCAAACGACCGGAGGTGTCTCCGCTAAGCACTTGCAGCAGCTTGCTTGGGTCATCATCTCCTGATTCTCGGGAAGGAGCCTCAGAGCCTCCTGCCGAGGCCTCATCACAGGATAGTGTGAATGTCCCGCCAAGGCGTGTAGCACGCAGAAGGAGAGCACGGTGTGATGCTGATGTGCGCCGTGCTGAAAAGATGAAACGAATGGACAGATTCCTCGACCTATTCGAGAAACTTGTTGAAAAGATTTAGCCATGACATGTAAAAGAAGAAATTAAGCGTTGTTTGCAAATTATCTCTCAAAAGTGAGAGCACTTGCAATCATATCTCGTTTCACAGCACCGACATTGGCATCTCGTTGACAATTAGAAGAGACAGAAGAAACCGAAATATTGAGGATGCCCGCCCCGCATCGGCCTTTGGCGGCGCCGTCCGCCGTCTTAAGGCTATCCTCCCGGATCGCTCCTCAGGTGTATCCTACGCCCCTCCTTTATGGGCCCTTGCCAAGCCCCGGGTATTGACCAGCGTCCCTGGCCTAGGCCGAAATAGGGAGACGCCGTTAGCCGTTGTGCGTCAGCTCGTCCTCGAATACCTATCGACGCATCATCAACAGCGTCAAGCGATCTATACAGACGGATCCGTAACACTTGATGGGGCCACTGCAGCCATCTACGTTCCTCAAGGTAACATCGAGCAAGCTTTCAGGCTCTCCCATACCACCTCCTCCACCGAAGCCGAGCTCTTCGCAATCCACGTGGCCCTCCGGCACATCACGACATCGCCCCCAGGAACCTGGACGATCCTGTCGGACAGCAAGGCGGCACTGGAGACACTCGACTCATACTGCACCAAAACAACGAACGACCTACACACAATGGCAATGTCCCTAGCCAACACCGCCCTTGCTTCCGGGCACAATATATGTCTGCAGTGGATACCCAGCCACATTGGCCTCGGCGGGAACGATCGAGCAGATGCTGCGGCCAGCCGCGCACACGAACAACCCGACGCCGCGGCGCGCATACCGCTCACCCCTTCGGCTTGCCGCATCCAGATCCGCCGCTGGGCCGCCCAAGAGGCGCAGAGATTCATTCGAGAATCTGCCCGTTTCAACGACTTCCTTCGCTCCATCGACCCGGCGGTGGAGTTCTCCCCACCACGACGTCTCCAAAGACCACAAGAGACACTCCTCCACCGACTGCGCCTCAACTTGGCATACACGCCACCGGTCCAGCGCATGATGGGGAGGCAGATCTCGGCCCTCTGCGATGCTTGCGAAGTGGTTGCGGACACATCGCACCTCCTGCTGACCTGCCCCAAGTACACCAACCATCGGGCTACCCTCTTCCGCTGCCTCGAACGTTTCGGGCACAACCAGCTCACGCTGGCCGCACTTCTTGGCCCTGTGCCTCAGCACCAACAGTGGGCCGTCACAACTGCTTTACTGCACTTTCTGAAGTGCACTGGCCTGGCCTCTAAGCTCTGAGCTGCGCGCTCAAGGAGCCTCACCTTCGTTTTCTTTCTTTTTTTCTCTCTTTCTTCTTTCTTCGTTGCTATTTTTTTTTCCTTTTCCCTTCTTTCTTTTCGCTTTTGTTTTGCCTCCTTTTTACGGAGACTCACCTTTTCCTATTCGTCCTTTCCTTTCTATTTATTCTTCGTTTTCTTTTGATTTTTTTTAAATGGAATAGCATGCCGACCTTGGTCTGGCAGACCTTTCCATTCAATAAATAGATATCCCCCCCCCCCGAAATATCTTAGAGACCTTCTCCTCCCTTGTTACCAGCAAATTCACATAGTTCAAAGCGGCGCTAAGTTCTGTAGGATTTTCTGAAGTCGTCTACGTAGGGCTTTCGACACAAACCGTACGTAAACAGTCGGTTTGCTGATGAAACTACGACATGTTTTTTTTTTCTATCCATACAGCACTGTTGCATTAATTTAATGTAAGAAAAGCATGCATTTTGTCTCTTTGATTGGTGCAACAAATACAAGTAGTTGCATTGTCATGCAAATATGCAAATTTTAAGTGCGTCCCAAAGCTGTTCCAAGAAACACAGCCGCAGGTCTAGAGAAATGCATCAAGGCTGGCGTTGTTTGGTGCTGTCAAAGCTCAAATTAAGCGGTTCGACACTGCCCCCCCCCAAAAAAAAAAGCAGATTTGTAGACCTCTTTGAAAAAGTGGTTGATCGTATGTGCCATCTTTGTACGTGCTAATCTTTATTAAAATATTATACATATATGACAAGTTAGTCCATCGTTTGAAAAGCAAGGGCATTCGCAATGCTGTCCCTCTTCACAGCCGCGGCCTCAGAGCGTCCGTCGTCACTATGGGTTACTGCATCCTCAACCGCAGCTTCACAGGAACAGTCAAATATGTCACCATTGTCCACACAAAGATTATGAAGCACACAACTTCCGATGATGACAACTGGAATGGATTTCACATTATTCATGTCCACATACTTAAGACGTCTGAACCGTCCCTTTAGTTGGGCAAAGGCTCGCTCGATGGTGCACCATGTGCTAGAATGTATCGTATTGTACAGCACCTGGTGCTCAGCGAGGTGCCCATTATCCTTGTATGGCACAAGCATGTTTGACTGCAAGGGGTAGGCTGCATCACCTAAAATGTGCGTGCCTTCTGGAATACACCTTCCTTTCTCATTTAAAGGAGAGTGGGGAACGGCGAAACACTGCGGCATCATGCACCGAACCTGCTTCACCGGCATAGCCGTCGATGAATCTCATCTCGTTGTCACATACTGTTTGCAAAGCGACTGAATGATGCCCCTTCCTGTTGATATATGATGAAGGACACCAGGTAGGGGCCTTGATCCGTATCTCCGTCCTGTCAATGCATCCTATGGTACCTGCAAACAATTTGTCCCATTGTAGCGTATTCAAGCTTTGACAGCAAACAAACGCAAAGGAATACACTGACTTATCACATACTACATAAGCTTGGCGTGGTACCTGGGAAGGAGTAGGTGCTTTCAAAGGCATCAGCAATTTGAAGGGCGCGCGCTTCATTCGGCCAACTTATTAGGTTCTCCTCCTGCATGACCCACACAAGGGCTCGGCACACACGATGTACTGCTTCGTGAGCCGTCCAAAGTGACACACAGAATCTGTCAGCGATAGACCTGGAAACGTATAGTAGACCGATAAAGTTTCCACTCAGAACTCCCTCAATTGCAATTGCCACTTTGGCATTTGTATGCTTCTAGGTTCGCTAGGTGCCACAAGGCAATCAAGAATAGCTTTTCTGGGCGCAGTGGTCGTCTCCCACGTTCTGCCGTTGCATATCCTGGTGCTATACGCGTACCGCATTTGCGCACGAGCGCCTCCAGCATGCTTCTTGTGATGCGGAAGTGGGTTCTAAACACTTCACAAGTCTGTCGCGGCACGTTGATTTCTGCGTACCCTTGTGCCTTTCCGCTGACGGCTGGATCCGCCTCGACTTCATCGTCAAAAAGCAGGTGCCACGCGAAGTAACAGATCAGACCCTGAGCTCTACGGGTGACTTCTACCTGACTTTGCTGCTCGCTGTCCATAATTTCGGAAGTTGACGCAGAGGCACGACTACAATACGCAGACTAGCACGACTCAAAGGCAGACCCCAGACTCGATGGAACTGCGCAAGTACATCCCCGCCGTGTATACGGAAAAATATTTTCCCGTAAGGTTCCCCCGACCGATCGTCTCTGACCACAGGACGTATGCAGTCCAGATCTTGACTTTTTACCGTTTTCTTTTTTACTGTTTTCTTTCTCTTTTTTTGTGACAATCGTGGTACCGCTGAAAGAATTCGGTGAATGATTAACCAGTGTCCTCCGACGCGCGCCAACGGGAAGCAGATGACGCAGGACCAGCACACTGCGCAAGCGCAAAGTCATTCTCACTCGGTCGCGTATGAAATTTTATTTTCTCCTGGCTTTACCCCCAACCGATCGATTTGCGGTTCGGTGACGCACTTCTGCTCAGCTCTGGCTCTGCTCCGAGCGAATAAACATAAACGCCCAAGGAGTTTGTTACGCAGCCTTCGGGACACACACACACATAGGATAATGATGAGGTGGGCGATTCACCGCCGCTGAGGCAATACACTGCCCTATTGCGCATTGGGAACGGATGAGGGGATTATGATGGCGGGGGGAGCACTTTCAGAGATCCGTCACCAGACCAGTGGAGCACAAGTACTCTGCAAGAAGACGTTGCATCTGATGCGTAGCGTTCGACCACGGTCCGAGGATCTTCGCGAGGTTGAACGGTCGCTTGTCAATACGTTGCATAGCAATTTCCATCAGTGCACGCTCGTGGTGATATTGCCCACTAGCCAGGATGACGTGGCAGAGGTCGCCGTGCACTCCACAAGTGGGGCAGAGGGAAGACGAGGTCGAGCCGAGACGGTGTTGAAAGGCAGGTGTAATGGCAACGTTGAGCCTCATGTGGAAGAGTGCAGTAAAGGGGCGCGGTAGTCGTGGATGAAATACGAGAGAAAGCGTGGGATCTACATCCGAGAGAAGGCAGTGAGCTACGTCGTGTTGCCACTGAGCCTGCATCTTGGGGCCGGTGAGTGTCGAAAGGAGGTATCTTCGATCGCCCGAAGACATCATTATCGGGGAAAAGCTGCGTGCTGATGGGCGCGTAAGGCGACTCTGTCTGCTTCCTCATTGCCGCTGATGTCGACATGTCCGGGGATCCACTGTAATGCGACAGTGTGCCCTGTGTGTGTGATAACGGCCGCCTTCTTATAAACTTGCAGGATGTCAAAGACAACAGGACTGAGGGACCCACGTATCCCCAAGTTTACCACACAGGTCTTGGGGTCCGAGCGCGGCCTTCGGGAATTCCACTGAATCGCTATAGTCTTTCTATACAATCAACTCTACTGCAATGGAACGCACGTGGCCTGCACAGAGACATCATTTGTTTTTGCCGCCAGGCATCTCTTAGCTTTGAAAAGTGCAGTTTCTATCTCGTCTTGGAGAACTATTTTCTGCGTATACTCTTCGTCAAATTCGTCCTCGGTGAGAATCAATTCTGTCTCGCTGTCGATTTGTTGGAGATGGACGTTTAATCTGCGTATAGTTGCTCCATCCTTACTTGAAATACGATGACATCTTGCAGTTCTTCGGTGAATCATTGTCGTTCGAGGTCGGTCATTAATCCCACCTGCGTTCACTGCTCCTCTCGCTTGTGGATGAGGTGACATCGTTCCATTCTGCAAAGTTAGGGTCCTGTCGTTACCACTGCTGTCTTCCCTGTCGGTTAAGTCGTTCAGTTTGATCAGGTTCGTAAGGCGATCACGTTCGTCGTTGGTTCGTCGTTTGTCCTTGTTACGACACCGTTTTGTGGGGGGATGGACTGGACCTAACGACACAGATTTTGGCCCTGGTGCACAAGTAAAAGCAGGCGTGAATCGGCCGCTCCAACACCACGCTCTGCTCTCACTATGTTGTTTTGGCGGATACCAAGAATGTGCTTCTCTATTTCCATCGTTACAACTCCCATAGAGCTGCTCTGAAGTGTCACCCGGAATCGATCGCGGCCGCATAATTCAGATTGGCAACGATCCTCGGCCCTTGGTCTAACCAGATCGACCATAGTCAAGCTCTGGAGTACTTCCAGGTTTTTCTCCGGGACACCGATCTCCTCTCTATGATGTGTCTGCGTACCTGTGTACTGTGTATGTGTTTTTGCCTAGCGTTCTGTTGATGTTGTCTCACTGACTCCACTGACTGTCGGCCCCTATTTAGCGTCGTTCACCGTCTCATCATCAGGACACATCTCATTCCGTTCATTGTGCCTTGGGGTAGTGAGCCGCACCTCATTTGGCGAATTTCCCCAAACATCATCATTGATTTATCTGTTTTTTTTTTGTTTTTTTAGATACAATGTTGTCATGATGAGGCAAAGGTAATCCCTCCAGTGCCAGAAGTGCTTGACCCTCGGGCAGTTGTGACGTTCGAGGAAATGCAGACACAACTGCCTTCAGTCCTGTGAGCACCCGCAGAGAAGAGCCCCATGAGAAGGCACTTGTTCGGTGGTTGATGATGTTAACTGTCTTCTCGTGCCTGTTGCGTAAGTGCGTGTAACCTGTCTTGATGGGGCAGGAGGTATTGGGTGGCTGCATGTTGTGGGCTTAACCGTGATGGTGTTGTGCGATCTGCGTTCGCCTGGTGCAGATCACGGTGGGATTGCGGGAAATTCTTGTGCGTTTGGTGCAGACGTGCAAGTGACATTACCACCCCTGGGAATGTCAGACCTAGGTCGTAGTACCCGTTGTTGGTGTCTTTTCGTGGCGGCGGTCTTCACAGGACATAAGGAAAATGATACGGGAAGGCCGGATTTACAGTTAGCACACTTTTGCTCCCTTTCAGCGTTGCAGTCTGATCTTCGATGAGGCCCAGCACATATTCCACATTTTGTAGCACCGCAGCAACTTCGAGCGATATTACCAAACCTTTGGCAGTTATAGCACTGCATGAGGTACTCGGTGAACTCATGGGCTCTGAAGGTGCGAAATCCTAGAGCAATTCGGCGGGGACGCGGATTACGTGTTGAAAAGGCAGTGTGACGCTGCGAAATGGAATGAAAAGATCCCCGCCATCTCCCGTCATAGAATGCCGGATGTGTTGTTTTGCAGGTATGAGTATGACCCCCGTATATTTTTGGTTGAGCACGAGATCGTCGTTCAGGAACTGCTCTTTGGGTTATAGATGGGTCTCCTTGAACATAGGTCTCTGCTGCTTAACGAATTGGGGATTATTTGCCACCAGACGTCGCCCCGAGCAGTTTCACCTTAGTGGGGCGTGAACCCTAGCTCCCTCTGCAGAGGGAGCTAGTAATGAGGTACCCTATTTTACCTCACAGCCGTATATTGAAAGAGACTCTGGCCATTAAGGGGACCTGCCTATACCTGAAGCTCCACTCTAAAAAAGGGGGGGTGAAAAGATGGTAACTTAGTTACCACCTAGGTCGAAACAGCGTCTGATAAACAGTTTAAAAGGGGTGGTAAAAGCAATTGTCATATATCTCAATTGCTACAAAAAGGCGTACGCCCCCCTCGCTCTTCGAATCAGAAGCGGTAGCCCTATCATTCATATGTAGCAGGTGGCCGACTCCATGCCAAAGGATCCGGGGACGCTGCTCGCACATCCCGGAATTTTAGGGGAAAAAAAGGTGGATATTTACGGCCATACGTAATGACATACTGCAAAATTATAAATCTGCGACGCTTGGCCGCTAGACGTCTCCGAAGTGCGCCGTTTTGGTTGCGTCTGCGGAGAGGAAAGAATCCGTCGATCTGCGCATGCGCTCTTGCTACGGTCTCGCCTTGGCTAGAAAGCAAAATAGACAAGCCACGAATTGCTCGCCGCAGAGGGGTCGGACTCGCTCAAAATAGCGTGACCACGCGGAAGCTGCCATCCGTTGGTTATGGAAGGTGTTGCCTTCCGTTGGCTGCTTCATTCCGCTAAACTTGACGTGCTCGTTTTCCTAAATTCATCACTTGCTATATAAATTCGGCGTACTATGCGCTTATCTCATATGTATTCGTTTAACAAATAAGCAGTGAATATTTTCCCACTACATCACTTGTTTGTGTGGTGCCGTTCGTTCGTCACTTTATTATCACGAAACTCGACAGAACAAAGCATGGAATGGCGGGTGGTTTCGCTTCTGCTGTTTCCGGTTCCCGTTGGTTCGCAGAGCAGCATGAAAATGGCGGTTTACTGTGTGTATTCATCTTAGGAGTTCTATTGCCTTCGGAAATGCATGCCTACATTTGTTACGATGGGTAACGATTTATTAATTTGGCTCGCAAAGCATACAAACGCCACTTCAACACGTCATAGGCGGTAAACATCCCCATCCGTGTCGGTGGAAAGCAAAGGGTTGGCGGTGTCGCAGGTAATCTCATAGATAAGTTATGACTCACGTTTGATATGGCAGCGTGTACCTTGTGATTCCGATAGCACTACTCAATTCTGCACGTATCCCGAAGATTCGTGCGTACTCAACGCAATTACACGGCTGGCCTCGCTTCCTACGGGGGACGCCGTTGCCTCCATCGGCTCGTTCCCCCGTCTGTCATCCCACGTGACTGCACAGGGTTGGCAACAAACGGAGCAGCTCCGCTGTAGTTAGGGGGCTGAAATTCGTCCACTAACACTGTCCATGACCAACGGATCGCTGCGCCCGGGCAGTCACGCTCGCGGATAGGAGAATCCCATTGACGGCGCGCCAAGTACGTCCTCTAGAGTCTTCCTATATTAACTCTATGGCTCGTCGAGGTGAAGGAAGTGAACCGTGCCGCAATACATGGGCAGGCGGACCTCACTTCGTGCCCCCTCTACGTCACCCCCCCGCCACCACCACCACCACCACCACCACGCCGAGGTGGTGTTGGCCGAGTTGGGTTGTTGTGCTGTTGTGCAATGAGCTGTCCGACTCATCGTTGAGCCGTCTTTTCGTGTGTTTCCTCATCCGTGTGTGTGTGTGTCTTTTCTGCGCCTCTGTTACTCATGGAATATGATTCTTACAAGTCTACCGTTTGATGCGTCTTTTTGTATGGTTCGGAGACCGCTGCATGGGCGCGAGATCTACGAAGCCATGTGATGCATACAATCATACAAAGTATGCATAGTAGAACGGAAGAAAATCAACGAACCGGGGAAATGTTAAGGGAAGAGCCTCAGGCACGACAGTAGCAGATAAATACACTTGTTATTTGGGTGGTTCTTCCGCCGCGCTGCGTGGAAATGTGTTTTTTATTATTATTGTGTGCGCCACGAAGCACCTGTGGCTATGAGCGGCGTACAGGTGGGGGAGCAAACGGGGCGCAGGCCCCGGGACCTGCACTCACTACAATTGAATACAATAAGAATTGAACTCTGACATTTCCCAAGTCAACGTAAAGTTACCTTTGTAGAAATGGGTTCCTCGTGGTCACTTTACTCAGTGTAGCACCTAGTAAGACACGTATCGCAACGACAATTGAATTCGTGGGTCTCCTTTTGAGTGTTTTTGTTGTAATGACATCAAGACATCAATGACGCAGTACGTATTTACCTACCAAAAGAAAATTAGGTGAGTACTGCATTTTATTGACCCGCTACAGGAGGGTAAGAAATGGGAAATACATCTGTGACAATGATCGTAGAGCGGAAATGAAAAAGAAACAGAACGCATGTCATAAAAGAATCCGCGCGTAATGTGCGGGGCGAAAAGTCGAAAAAAGTCGGATCCCATGGCGCCTCTTGGCTTCTCTAACTCCAGCGCTATCCATGGCTCTGCAATCCAGAAAACGACTAGTCATCCACCCATACATGGCGCATGCGCACATGTGCGGATTCTTTCCTCTCCGGAGACGCAACCGCCGTTTGTACGAAAACTACCCACAGCTTGACAGGCAGCTTCGACGCTTTGAGACATCAGAGAAACGTGCGGTTAGCATCGTTTGAAAGGGGATTAAATATTTCGTATTGTAGATGAGATGATTTTTTTTGCTCAAAAAATAATATTTAAATTTTGATCAATGCTTTTCTCAAGCAAGTAGACGTTGCGTACCTCACAGCGAAAAATCGGCAGCTCGGCAGCTCGAATAGTCGTTGCGAGAAAATAGTTCCTCCCACGCCATCGCAAGGTCCCTTTCCATGGGATGTCGCGAAGAAATTCCAAGTGACCGAATACTTCACACTTACAGTTTGGACACCTAGTTGAATTCAGCTCAGGCACTCAGCTCATTCGAGGTCAATTTATCAAGCCTACTGGTCAAATGTGAACGAAACACGGACTGACGACATGTTGGTGACTGTGCATATGTCATTGTGTAATCACCATCAATCACATGTAATCCGTGCATAATTAATAAGCAACAAAATATTGCGTTTACCTGTCAGGAGTAGGGGACTCGCCGACGCTTCGTGAGGACCCTAATTCCGCCATGCCATGCACAATCGTACTGCCACCACCTTTTATGGTAATCCCCTAGCTATATATTGCAGTGACACGGTGTACATCAAAAACAGAGCCTAAGGTTAACTACAGCCGGTAAGGAGGTTCACAACACGTACAATACCAAACACACCACGGCAATCTGAGGATAAAGACACAGCCAGTGCCGGTGACAGAATCAATTGAACTCTTTCGTATCAGAGGCTAAAGTTTTGCATGGATCTCTTTCTTTCTTGCTATGACCCGACAAACGCAAGACGGCTTTTATGTAGGCGGCTGGTAATGTGACGAATGGCGTACGATCAGCCCAGTAGCGGTATTCAAAGATCGCAATGTTCCTATTTATTATGTCACCCTTCCGATGGAAACCGACTAGTAATCGAAAGAACAATTCTAAAAAATTGAGAAAAAGCGAAGAAGTGAATGGTCCCTTTTCGGGCATCATGCTGGGAACGCGCAAGGCGGGCCCGTCAGAGGCCCATTCGAAGAACAAAAATATTTCCTCAACTAAACAAAGAAGAAACACCCGAAAAAACACCCGTGGGTGCGATTCGCAGTTCCGAGGCCACCCAGGTAATTTATCAATCTCATGATACGCATATCAGGCAGGTCGTTGAAAGCTGGAACATAAAGAAAGAAAAAGATAAATGTGTGAGCTCCCCTACCGCGTTATTAACAAAAAACAAGAAGACCTGATAAATAAAGGCACGTGGTTTGGATGAAAGAGGGGGAGAGGAGGAAGCTTGGTGGGGCGTAGTCCTGTATCTTCATGTTTGTTTCTTTGATTCATAGTAAAAGTGGTTGAAAGTGTGCGACATCGTCTGTCTCGTCTTTTGTGTATTGCGTCGCAACTGTCAGCAGTATCCCAAGCAGCACAATGTACTGAAAGTCGAGTGCAATAGGGATGGACGGGTAGGTGGAAGGCCTTGAACACACTCGTAAAACTAAAGAACATTGATAAGACACATACAGTCCACCCCTATTGCACACGACTTTCAGTACATTGTGCTGCTAGAATGTACCAACCTGCCCGGTCCTTGTTCCAAAAAACACCCTCGAGATATTTTGATATTGTGTGCATGAAGGTTGTATCTATAAAATGGTACCGTTCTGAGCTCGCTACTCCGACCTCTTCATTCCGTATTTTTCGCTTCATTGTAGCTCATTTTCTCAAAAATGCTTACAGTTTTGCCCATTTTTCTCGTAACGACTATTCGAGCTGCCGAGCTGGCGATTTTTCGCTGTGAAGCACTAAATGTCTGCGTGCTTGAGAAAAATGTTAATCAAAACTTGAATGGTACATCTCCAGCAAAAAAAAAAAAAAAAAAATCTCAAATTAAAGCAAAACATTTTTTGTGGCTTCCGCAGACCCTCACTCTTCGAACATGAGAAACTGAATTTCGGGCACAGCACGAAATATTTAATCCCCTTTCAAACCATGCAAACCGCGTGTTTCTATGGTGTCTCAAAGGCCTGTCAAGCTGAGGGTAGTTTTCGTACAAACGGCGCACTTCGGAGACGTCTAGCGGCCAAACACCGCAGATTTCGTAGAAATAATTTGCAGTATGCCATTACGTATCCTGTAAACATCCAAAAATTTTTTCGTAAAATTCCGTGATGTGCGAGCAGGGTCCCTGGATCCCTTGGCGTGCAATCGGCCAGGTAGAACTTTGCAACCTTTTAGGCACAACATATGCGACAACTATAACCTCCTAAAAGGAGTAACTGCTCAACCCTTTCTACTAAGAGTGCACTCACTTTTTGAGCACTCTGACCAATGACGGATTCAAATACGGGGCATTATCAATCAACCTGCCTTACATTATGTCCCCGTATACTACACGACCAGCGCCATTTTGGGTGCCAAGTGGATGGTGTAGGATCGAAACGGATTACTTCTTGCGATTTGCAAAACTGATTTGACGGAGGCCACCTAGACGGCGCAAGGCACGTTGGGAACTGCCGTTTGCTGTCCGTCGTTGTACCGCTGCCGGCAGAACCACTATGGTGAGCTAGAATGAATGGTGTGCTGAACGGCGACTGAAACCGGGTCGTGACGACGGGCCTGCCGATAGGTGGCTACCAAGGGCTCGGCCCGCTGCCGCTTCTTGCGCCCTCAAGGCCGCGTTACCGCATGCGCAAAGAGCACCTGGGAGCGCCTGGGAGTTCCCGCGATGGCTGAAATTGAAGCAATCTGGCAGATACAGGGGGAGAGAGAAAAAAATGTGGGCGTGCTGATACGTCACGCTTCGGAGATATGATTACGACGGACGGAGGAGTTCGCGTTTTGGAATGTTGTGGTAAAGGCAGTGTTTCAATGCCATTCCGATTCCTTCTTGGGATAATCGGGAGATAATTTTCTTCAGGGGATAAGGAATATCTCTGGTTCTGCTACATCGCTTCTGCGCGAAATCCCCTAATTAAAGAGGTTAATTAATGAATTTTAGGTAATTGGTGACCTTGTAGATACATACTTTCTTCGAGAGGGTGTTAGCCTAGCCATATATAACTCAAAGGAAAAAAAATAAATAAAAGGGATGAATGGAGTGGACTTTCACTGCTGCAAGCTTGTAGAAGATACTAAAAAAGTATTAAAGTCAAGATACTAAATACTGCCTTTTAAAAGTGTTCGAAGATACCAAGTTACTCCCAAAAGCACTTAAGGTAAAGTAACTCGAGTAGAGTATTTTTGTTGTGTACAATTCTGTGTGAAGCTCTCACATGTTTTGTGAGGTAGCACAAAGGCATTCCATTCCAGTCTCCTTGGGTACATCACACAGATACGTTATGTACAGATTAATGCATATGGAAGTGGCTTCGATAGTCATAAAGGTATACTCAGGTAGTTTGCATTCACAGCAGAGTACATAGTCGTTTGCTGCTTGCTGCTTGTCTGTATATGCCCAGCCCCTGTTTACCTCCGTTTTGAGACATGTTGGAAGGCTGCTAACATTTTGGCTGCAGGATTTTTTACATGCCATTGTTGTACAACCCAACATGATGCGCTTGTGGTATAATGCAATAATACACTGGTGCACAATGTATAAAGTTTTGTGCGCGACAGACTGACCATCGTGGCACACGCTCTGAAAGTCGCACAAATCCTTCCATACTCATGCTCCTGAAGTTTTGTTTAAGACGCCATTTCCAAAAACAGCGTCATGTACTAGTAGATGCAGAGTATTTGGAAAATCAGTCAGATACCTCAGCCAATTCTTGACACCAAATTATGCAAGCTGAAGAACATCTCCTTTTACGTCATAACATGTAATCGTGTCGTTTGACAAGCAAAAGTCGGGGTGTACTATGTATTTGTCGCGAACATCGTAGTTAGCAGTACAGCAGAACAAGCAGTAGTTATGATGTGACTGTGAACAGCAGGCACATTATCGCCGAAGTTCTTTCCACTTGTACGTACACCAGCTAAGGGGGGGGGGGATATGTTTAATGATAACAAACAAACAAACAAAGAAGAACGAGGAACGAGGGAAAGGTCAGCCAGCTAAGGGGTTCAGAACAGGATGTATAGAAAAGCAACGAAACGTCGGGTTGCTTATTGTTAAGGGATAACAAGTGAAGATAATGTTGCATGCTTAGATGTAATTTATATCGCATCAAATACATTGCGGTATAGTACATATGATCGCGGTATTTGATGAGGCAGTCGTCTGTAAAGCACTGCGCGGTCCTACGTTTGTTACCCGGTCAGTGTCCGAAGGGACGAGGGTTTATCTGACCCGTGATTAAACCGTGGAAAACTGTTTATCCGCACAGTTGGTGCGCTTCCCTACTTATCCCGGCCACTTACCGGCCTAATAAAACGCGAAAGAATACGCATCACAAACCCTTAATTCTTGCACTACGCACGAGTCCGACTCCTGCGCTCTAACCTGTGAATCACTGCGACAAACGGTTTCTGAAAACTATGTGAAATGAGAAAATGTCCGATTTGTTGCTGCTGCTTTCTCTATTGAAACCGCGCTGTCTCGGGTAATACTGTGAGGCCCTGTAGTGGCCCTTCCCTTGCCTTCGATACACAATCCTTGCATACTTGCGCCGGACGCGGTCCTTATGCGATAGCCGATTTCGAATGCGAGAAAGCAAGCACTGTTAGATTGCAAGGAATAGCCATTGCACTTCGTCTAACCAACTGTACGCGTATTTAATCATTGATTTATGGAGGCCCCCTTACTGAAACCCTCAGTTGCTTGGGGTCAGGTTGTGGATTCAATTCCGGCTGAGGAGGCTATCAGCTTTTCGGCGGGGTACAAGTTGTACAAGTTGCTTGTACATTGTGCACGCGCTGCGAGCGAACGCCCAACGCATTGCCAATCCTACCCGAAGGGTTCCCCGAAGCGCAAATATCCCTCACGTCTGAGCGAGAATACGGCGATATGCACAGACCGACCACTGTTGCATCGCTTATGATCATTGTTGTAAGCAACAAATTATCAATTGCAAGAGAGTGAGAGATAACATCAGCAAGCAACGACCTTGCACTGAGCTCGTGATGCTCTTGATAAACTACCCATCGACACTGTTCCGTTTCTCGGCCGGCGCGATGCGATCCTCTGAATTTCACGGAAAGGGCACGTGTGTATGATTTCCTTGTATTGGGGGGGGGGGGGATAATGGCAGGATCGGATCGCCGTTGTTGGCCACACAGAAGTGGGCGTCGTCAGGACTCTCTAAAAACTGAACTCCACCGCACAGCACGCTCTGAGCCAACCATCGCCACGATTGATAGGGTTATCGCTTCTAATTCGAAGAGAGAAGAGGCATACGCCTTATTGTCTCAGTTTGGATGATAATTGACACAAAAAGGCGTACGGCTACCTCTCTCCTCGAATCAAAAGTGATAACCCTTATCATTCGTGGCAATGGTTGGCGCGGAGCGTGCAATGCGGTGAAGTTCTGATTTTAGAGTGTAGGCCTCACAACGACGTCAAAACCTGTTACTTAGGATAGATATCGATAGCGGAGCATAAGTTGCAACAGGCTCTACATATGCAGCGTAAAATCAGATCTGTTTGTGAAAATGTTTTTTCATGAAATTCCCGCTTCCCCGTATTTGCCTACGTCACCATTTTGGGTGGCAGCCAGGTGTCAGGCGGCTCGCGTGGTAAACAGCAAACCAATGAGGCGGGACTGACAATTAAACATGGGACACCCTCACAAGGTCTCGCCACGTACTTCCAGCAGGCTTCCAGGAACCACCTCCTGGTGGCCTTTCTTCAACTGCCATCATGAAGTGGTGGTTGCCATCATGGTGGTGGAGTGGTGGTCGAGCCTCTCTATTCGCCTGGAGAACGAACACTAGCGGCGCTTCGGTACAGTGCCCTGAAAGGGCACTGTAGCTTCGGCCAGCCGTATCACATGACGCTTTTACGTCACGGGCTGGATAGATTCTGGCGTGTGCGGTATAGACCGGTTTCGAAATACTGCCACCTAGCGGCCGTGAGCAGCTGCGGCCGCCATGTTGCGGGAGACGGAGCGCATCAGACACTTGGGCTGCGTTCCAATACCCCGGTTAGCCGACTGCCTAGCGGTCTAACCAGAAGTGCCGCCATGTTAAGTCTCGTTCCAAATCTCGCCAAGTCCGCTATTCAGTCGGCTACCGCCTAGTGCGCATCGATGCAGTCTAGTTATACGCCTGACCATCTGACAGCCGGGATGGAGACGCGCGTTGACGGTACCAGCGTGCCCACTGTTTCTGCTGGCTCTAAATGTGAAGTTGCACATAGTGGTATGTTTTTTTTAAACTGCGTAGAGAGTTGCAACACATGTTTAGTTGTGAATGCGGCAGTTTATGCACGATGTCCTACAAACTTAGCGCATTAGAGTCGTGCTGCGCTTGCGCCGTACGCATTTCTTGCGTGAGCAACGAGATGGCGCCACAGGCGCCTCGGCTAAGCAAGCCTGTTCCAATAGTGACAAGCAAAGGGGTCTACTCAGCTGCCTAGTCATGCGGCTTCGCGGGCGCGAGGTATTCGAACGCAACCTTGGCCTTCGGGAGAGGAAAATCAGTTGCGCTGCGCATGCGCTAGAAGTGATGTCACGTGTCTTTCTTTGCCGCCGCCTTGGGCCTTGCCAGCCTTGCCGTATGCTCGCTTCGCGTACGCATGCGCCAGCAGACAGCGGTTTGTTTCCTTGAGCGGCTTCGGCATGGCTTGAGGATGAGATTTGTGGTAGTGGTGAAGCAGCTTTACCAAATATTCCGTTCAAGTTCCTCGCTGGATGTCGCGCTCGTCCGTCGATGTTCAACAGGTGAGGGAACGTTTCAGCAACGCCTGCGAGTTTCATGCTCGCGGTTCGAAAGGTGAGGGCGTCTGTACAAAATTGCAAAATGGGCCGCTCTGTTACTACGGATGCAACAAGAGTCCACTTTAGTAGTAGGGGGTGGGTGAGAAACAACTTGCGGTCCACTCAGCAACCTGGACCCCTGACCCCTGCCCTGAGCCCTGCGCGTATTTCTCCCTGCGCGGCGCGTGTGCGGAGGGTTGTCCACGTGATTATCGGCGGGGGAGGGCTGCGTGCGCGCTTACCCTCTCACATTTTTCAGCCTGGGCAGACTTCTTTGGCCGACTTCACATATTTTTTCGATACAGCAGGTGAGCGGTTTACATGCAGAGACATGCAAAGAAGGATCATACACAAAAAGTACAAGTGAAAATATATTTATTAATGCCAATCAAGTTGAGATATATTTATTAAAGCCAATAGTGCTGGGAATTGTGCCAATTGTGATGTCAATCAGGTGAAGGAGAAAAACCCAGCCGAAAAACCTTCACCACCTGTAACAGGGCAGTGCTCGGGTGGAGGGCTGCTGTGGTGGGCGGAGCGTGACCGGAGGGCTGCGTGAGCGCTTACCCTTCACCCTGGGCTGACTTCTTTCACCATTTTCCTACTTAGGCCGACTTCCTTCCCGCGACAGGTGGGCGGCGCTAGAGTGGAGGGCTGCTGTTGTGGGCGTCGCGTGGCTGGAGGGCTGCGTGCGCGTTTACCTTTCAACCTGGGCCGCCGACTTTCGTCATTTTTCAGCCTGAGTCGACTTGAATCGTAATTTTTCCAGCTACAACAGGTGTGCAGTAGGCTGTTTACATGCAAAGGATAGCCATACACAAAAGTACAAGTGAAAATATATTTATTAAAGTCATTAGGAATTATGTTATGACTCTGCGTGAATGGGAAAAACTTAGCCAAAAATCTGAAATAGAAGGAACACAATACACGTAACAAAGAATATACTTATTACAGGTATGATACATTAGCATTGAATAGGTATCACAAATCAAACACAATATTTTTATTAACAGTAATCACAAGTTTTCAATGAATCAGAAGTGATAGCGCATTTAATCAAAGAAGATATTCTTAGTCAATACGATTACAATCAAAATTACAAGTGCTATTATAAAAAGTCTGAGATGTTAGAATCTGATAGGTGTAAGTAATTTCGAGCACAATAGCTAGGTTTAATATTCCAATATGACACAAATTTAATTAATCAATTTCTATTGAAGTGAATAGCGCAGACATAAGGCAATAATTCGAATCAACACATAGCATTAATATAGAACCAATCATCCAAACATGTAGGGAAATAATAGCTACACCATGTCAAAACGAGAAACGATCACCACATTTAATCAAAGAAGATATTCTTAATCAATATGATTATAAACAAAATTATAAGTTGTATTATAAAAAGTCTAATATTCCTATACGTGAGAACCATCAGTGCAATAGCTGGAAGTTCTGATAGTTGTATGTAATTAACTGTGAACAGCAGAGACCCTGGAAGACTATGGGACACGAACACAAGACGAAATAAAATCTATACCACTGCATTGGTTAATCAAAACAACATAGTGATCTATCATTCAGAAAATCAGAAGAAAAAATTGAACTCATCAGAAAATAGACATGTTAAAAACTTCACCACATAGCACGATCCTAGCCAACAAACAGAACAAGGAACGACACGAACACAAGAGGAAATAAAATCTATACCACTACAAAGAAGATATTCCTAATCAAAACAGCAGAGTAACCTATCATTCAGAAAATCAAAAGAAAAAATGAGACTCATCAGAAAGTAGACTTGTTAAAAATGAACTTCACCACATAGCACGCCCCTAACCAACAACGAGATCTTATGATATCTGCTCCGATTTGTTGAAGACTGGTGCCGATAGGTGTATGGAAGACCGCGGAACACGAACGACAAGAGGAAATAAAATCTATACCACTACAAAGAAGATATTCTTAATCGATATGATGACAATCAAATTACCAAATTGTATTAGAAAAAGTCTAATATTTCTAT
Organism: Ornithodoros turicata; assembly: GCF_037126465.1. Classification (NCBI taxonomy): domain Eukaryota; kingdom Metazoa; phylum Arthropoda; class Arachnida; order Ixodida; family Argasidae; genus Ornithodoros; species Ornithodoros turicata. The sequence continues at coordinate 29,122,924 of NC_088205.1, forward strand.
ACGTGATAACCATCATTGCAATAGCGTGAATATCTGTCATAACATTTCGAGCGCAATAGGGAATCTCAGTTTCATATTCCAACATTCCTCAATTTTTAATTTCTTATTAAGTGAACAGCATAGACGTAAGGAAATAACAAGAAACAACACAATCAACAGCTACAATTAATAGAGAGCCAAACCTGCGCACCATCCAACACATAGAGAAATAATAGCTAGTGAATCTATCAAAGGAGAAATAGCACAGACTTAACGCTGAAGAACAGAGGAACACGCGGCGACACGTAAACAACAACAGAGGAAAATAATCTATCATTGAACCATTATAAAATCGACCAATATACAATTTTCATTCTAACAAACACTACGAACCTTGATGGAGGTATCCAAGACGTAGAAAATATATACTGTTTTCACTCTTTTGCTCAAAGCGAGGAGACTTTATGTCTCTACATATGTGACCATAGCACCGCGCATGCTTTATCACTCAAAGGGTTAGGGGCTATATTACTTCGCCCAGCAAACGGGGCGCTCTAGAGGTCAGATAAGAGAGTTCAAAGGCGATATATTTTATTGTGCAGTGCAAATAGATGTCGATATCACTCGCGGGGGTCACCAACTTTTCGCATCCTTTCCCTGAAATGGAAATCTTTCGTCAAAGTGGTTGACAAATCGGTTAAGTTTGTAGAGATGCGATATTGTTATTGAAGATGTAGAGAAAGTCCAAATTATTAATTGGTAGCAACGATACTCAATCAAAAAACGAGGAACAAATTTAATTACATCAATTTTTGTAATATCTTGCAACAGAAATTTCTAATGAACCACACAGAAATATCAAATGTGAAATGCAACTCAGAGTTATGAGGCATTCCCATCTTAGAGATACTTACTTATGTATATCGAGTGAAGAATTGAAACAAAATCAAAACAATAATTCTCACGACAGGTGGAGATTATAGCATTCTAAACCAGATAATAAAATTTTAATCAATAAAATAAACATAGATATGCTTTTAATTAAGTGTAGCTCTGCACTTGAAAACAGAAGAGACAATTGCTCTACATTGAAAAGATGGACAGATTTTGTACTCGATACCATAAGTCATGGGAAGATGTGACAAAAAACTGCTTCGAAAAGGGGGAGCCGTGAAACGATTTCATTATCTCTGCATTTCAATACGTCCTAGACATGGTCGTATTCGGAGATATGGTACAAACTACAGAACTGAAGGTGCAAGAATTTATATGCCGAATCTACAATACTTATAAAAATATCTGCACATCAACGTCGGAAGGGCCACTGGGATTGATGGCGGAGTTTTTGAGGTTTGCCAACGAAGAATTGAAATACACTAGACCAGATGTAATTGTAATCATTGCAATGGGCATTGCGTACATCAAGAAAGCAGTCGGATCAAATTATCATATACAAGCGGTCTATATCGCACGATTCATTACGGATTTGTTGAAATTACACATATCTGAGATGGAAAGTACATAAAATCTTGTCACGTGATATATTCCACTACCACGGCAACGCAATTATTTTCTTCTACCAGTCTCTGCAACGATGTCGAATCAACAGAAGTTCAATATTGTCGTGCAAGGTCTGATGTATTATCACCTGTTGAAACTCAACAAACATATCAATTGCGGTGGACCACCGGACGATTTTCATCTAATACTCTCTTGTACGCCATTCAAGAACCTTCATACAAAGAAAGGAAGCATCAATAAGAGACTGTACAAATTCATCGCGACAAAGTGCAAGTTGTTGAAGCAATACCAACACGGCGACAACATAGCGCCTGCGTTAATCAACGCTGGATTCAAGCGCCCAATAATCAGAATAAACTATTTAATGTCTTCGGAATTCATCAATGAAGACAACAAACGAAAACTTCAGAGTTTGAAATAGAACTGTAATTTATCGAAATAAACAAGTGTATAAATGAAACAATAATTGTAATCTTTGTCATCATTATAATGAATTCTTCGCATCACAATGAAAAACACTTTACATTTAGCATGGCTAGACTGAGAACAATGATCGCTAAGGAAACGAATATTCCACAATTTGTGTAAGAATTCTCATATGGAATGAGACCTGACCACCAAATAGGTTTTACTCGACTACACTCTGTACAAATTCAACACCCGATGGATAGAATTGCCGGAGAAGGATCGGTCATTGAAATTTAGAGACATGATACATCTGTCTATGATTACAACAAGGATCACTAATCTCATGTGAAAACTTGTCATATTTCATGAATTAAATTCCACAGTGCATGTATATTTCTCAATCAGTTGCACTAGCCCAGACGTAGTAAAAGAAGAAGAAAAGGCGTCTTTGACTAGAGTCACTAAATAAGCTACGCTTCAGAGTATCGACACTGAGCCGCCATGTTGTTTCGGATGACCTCCAGCCCCACCTCTATTTTGGGAGTAGAAATAGAAGAAGGCGAAGTTCAGTAGTGGAAGAAGACAACACTTCGAAGAGCGCTAAATGGATGGCGCTGGAGGTCATCCGAAACAACATGGCGGCTCAGTGTCGATACTCTGAAGCGTAGCTTATTTAGTGACTCTATCTTTGACAAGCAACCCGATTGGAGTGCGGAACAAATAAATAAATATTTTTGTCAACACAGTTGTCCGTTTGTATGACTGGATAGGAAAAATGAGCCGCCCAAGACAGAGCAAAACGGGAAATAAGGCAAGATAACAGATTGCGGCGGGATAACTCAAAGCGTTCGCGACACAGTGTCATCGACTTTTACAATCGCATTCGGGGTCAGTGCCTGGGAGATAACACCAAGCCTTCGCGAAAAGCGAATCTATTATCAGATGCCACAATGCAAACGAAAGATTTTACGAGCATGACGTGCAGGCCAAGTCTACATTTCTAATCACGTAGTCTTCGTAACACACGGCACACAAACATATATGAAATAATTTCCAAGAGGCAATCAGATGGGAGAAGTGGATCACACAACCGGCATATACAATGAAGATGAGCGTTATGCATAAACACAATGGAAGATATGTTATATTAATTATAATAACCAGATCAGCGCAGGTCACACATAAATGTAGATCCAATTCACAAAATATACTCGAGATTTCACGTAGCCATACAGAAAAACTATCATATTATTTTAATGTCATAGCATCCGAGCACTACAAATGGAGAGACCATACTTTAATTTTATAAGTCTTTAGCTCATAACGTTGTAAAACGCAAATTCCACACTGAAGATCATTTTCTTCTTTAAATTTTCAAACTCAAAACTGCACGCTATTTCTTGCATTTCTCTAAAGATATATAGATTAAAAAGTTGTGCATATACTCACAGATACTATACATGATATTCGATTGCGGATTAAATGCTAAAATTTATCTATTCACATTCAGGAGTAGTGGTGACTACCACACATCAGTAAGAGTTTAATTAAAATTTGAACAGGTGTTGCGATTTATGATCAGTGTTGTAGAATGTGTAATTTCACAATAGCAAGCTTTAGCTCGATCACTTTGACGAGCACTCTTTCACGATGTCAGAGAATTTAATCGAATGAATTGATATTTTCTGTATACACTATAACATAATGCGAATTCTTTATGTCGTGGATATTAAAAGTTACGAATATTTTCCGAACGAAATTTACTTAAGACTCGAAGAAAGGGTCACCCGCGTCGACAAATCCGTTTCCGGAAAAAGCAACACGCTCGCGTGCGGTACCGCGTTAACGCGTCGGGCGCAGAATCGCGTTCGGTTTCGTGTACGGCGTTCGGGAAACGCGGCCCGGCGTGTTGCCGAAACGTCTTCGAGGACGCGGGTGACCCTTTCTTCGCGGGTGACCTAATTAATATAACATATCTTCCATTGTGTTTATGCATAACGCTTATCTTCATTGTATATTGGTTAAGCACTTCTGATGCCGGTTGTGTGATCCACTTCTCCCATCTGATTGCCTCTTGGAAATTATTTCATATATGTTTGTGTGCCGTGTGTTACGAAGACTACGTGATTAGAAATGTAGACTTGGCCTGTACGTCATGCTCGTAAAATCTTTCGTTTGCATTGTGGCATCTGATCATAGATTCGCTTTTCGCGAAGGCTTCGTGTTATCTCCCAGGCACTGAACCCGAATGCGATAGTAAAAGTCGATGACACTGTGTCGCGAACGCTTTCAGTTATCCCGCCGCAATCTGTTATCTTGCCTTATTTCCCGTTTTGCTCTGTCTTGGACGGCTCATTTTTCCTATCAAGTCATACAAACGGACAACTGTGTTGACAAAAATATTTATTTATTTGTTCCGCACTCCAATCGGGTTGCTTGTCAAAGACGCCTTTTCTTCTTCTTTTACTACGTCTGTGCTAGTGCAACTGATTGAGAAATATACATGCACTGTGGAATTTAATTCATGAAGTATGATAAGTTTTCACAGGAGATTAGTGATCCTTTTTGTAATCATAGACTGATGTATCATGTCTCTAAATTTCAATGACCGATCCTTCTCCGGCAATTCTATCCTTCTGGTGTTGAACTTGTACAGAGTGTAGTCGAGTAAAACCTATTTGGTGGTCAGGTCTCATTCCATATGAGAATTCCTACACAAATTGTGGAATATTCGTCTCCTTAGCAATCTTCAATCTAATCATAAGCTGTTTTCGTTGCGATGTGTAGAATACATTACAATGATGACAAAGAATACAATTATTATTTCAATTGTATGCTTGTTTATTCCGATAAATTACAGTTCTATTCCAAACTATGAAGTTTTCGTTTGTTGTCTTGATTGATGAATTCCGAAGACATCAAGTAGTTTATTCTGATTATTGGGCGCTTGAATCCAGCGTTGATTAACGCAGGTGATATGTTGTCGCCGTGTTTGTATTGCTTCAACAACTTGCACTTTGTCGCGATGAACTTGCACAGTCTCTTATTGATGTTTCCATTGCGGTGGACCACCGGACATGAAAATTGTCCAGTGGTCCGCCGCAATTGATATGTTTGTTGAGTTTCAACAGGTGATAATACATCATACCTTGCACGACAATATTGAACTTCCGTTGATTCGACATCACTGACTGGTAGAAGAAAATAATTGTGTTGCCGTGGTAGTGGAACATATCACGTGATAAGATTTTATGGACTTTCCATCTCAGATATGTGTACTTTCAACAAATTCGTAATGAATCGTGCGATATAGACGGCTTGTATATGATAATTTGATCCGACTGCTTTCTTGATGAACGCAATGCCCATTGCAATGATTACAATTACATCTGGTCTAGTGTATTTCAGTTCTTCGTTGGCAAACCTCAAAAACTCCGCCATCAATCCCAGTGGCCCTTCCGACATTGATGTGCAGATATTTTTATAAGTATTGTAGATCCGGCATATAAATTCTTGCACCTTTAGTTCTGTAGTTTGTACCATATCTCCGAATACGACCATGTCTAGGACGTATTGAAATGCAGCGATAATGAAATCGTTTCACGGCTCCCCCTTTTCGAAGCAGTTTTTTATCACATCTTCCCATGACTTATGGTATCGGGTACAAAATCTGTCCATCTTTTCAATGTAGAGCAATTGTCTATTCTGTTTTCAAGTGCAGATCTACACTTAATTAAAAGCATATCTATGTTTATTTTATTGATTAAAATTTTATTATCTGGTTTAGAATGCTATAATCTCCACCTGTCGTGAGAATTATTGTTTTGATTTTGTTTCAATTGTTCACTCGTGTTCTCCTCCTGTGTTCGTGTCGTTCTTTGTTCTGTTTGTTGGCTAGGATCGTGCTATGTGGTGAAGTTCATTTTGAACATCTTTATTTTCTGATGAGTTTGATTTTTTCTTCTGATTTTCTGAATGATAGATTACTCTGATGTTTTGATTAGGAATATCTTCTTTGTAGTTGTATAGATTTTATTTCCTCTTGTGTTCGTGTCGTTCCTTGTTCTGTTTGTTGGCTAGGAGCGTGCTATGCGGTGAAGTTAATTTTTAATATATCTATTTTCTGATGAGTTTGATTTTTTCTTCTGATTTTTCTGAATGATAGATTACTCTGTTGTTTTGATTAGGAATATCTTCTTTGTAGTGGTATAGATTTTATTTCCTCTTGTGTTCGTGTCGTTCCTTGTTCTGTTTGTTGGCTAGGATCGTGCTATGTGGTGAAGTTTTTAACATGTCTATTTTCTGATGAGTTCAATTTTTTCTTCTGATTTTCTGAATGATAGATTACTGCGTTGTTTTGATTAACCAATGTAGTGGTATAGATTTTATTTCGTCTTGTGTTTGTGTCCCATAGTCTTCCAGGGTCTCTGCTGTTCACAGTTAATTATATACAACTATCAGAACTTCCAGCTATTGCACTGATGGTTCTCACGTATAGGAATATTAGACTTTTTATAATACAACTTATAATTTTGTTTATAATCATATTGATTAAGAATATCTTCTTTGATTAAATGTGGTGATCGTTTCTCGTTTTGACATGGTGTAGCTATTATTTCCCTACATGTTGGATGATTGGTTCTATATTAATGCTATGTGTTGATTCGAATTATTGCCTTATGTCTGCGCTATTCACTTCAATAGAAATTGATTAATTAAATTTGTGTCATATTGGAATATTAAACCTAGCTATTGTGCTCGAAATTACTTACACCTATCAGATTCTAACATCTCAGACTTTTTATAATAGCACTTGTAATTTTGATTGTAATCGTATTGACTAAGAATATCTTCTTTGATTAAATGCGCTATCACTTCTGATTCATTGAAAACTTGTGATTACTGTTAATAAAAATATTGTGTTTGATTTGTGATACCTATTCAATGCTAATGTATCATACCTGTAATAAGTATATTCTTTGTTACGTGTATTGTGTTCCTTCTATTTCAGATTTTTGGCTAAGTTTTTCCCATTCACGCAGAGTCATAACATAATTCCTAATGATTTTAATAAATATATTTTCACTTGTACTTTTGTGTATGGCTATCCTTTGCATGTAAACAGCCTACTGCACACCTGTTGTAGCTGGAAAAATTACGATTCAAGTCGACTCTGGCTGAAAAATGACGAAAGTCGGCGGCCCAGGCTGAAAGGCCACGCGACGCCCACAACAGCAGCCCTCCACTCTAGCGCCGCCCACCTGTCGCGGGAAGGAAGTCGGCCCAAGTAGGAAAATGGTGAAAGAAGTCAGCCCAGGGTGAAGGGTAAGCGCTCACGCAGCCCTCCGGTCACGCTCCGCCCACCACAGCAGCCCTCCACCCGAGCACTGCCCTGTTACAGGTGGTGAAGGTTTTTCAGCTGGGTTTTTCTCCTTCACCTGATTGACATCACAATTGGCACAATTCCCAGCACTATTGGCTTTAATAAATATATCTCAACTTGATTGGCATTAATAAATATATTTTCACTTGTACTTTTTGTGTATGACCCTTCTTTGCATGTCTCTGCATGTAAACCGCTCACCTGCTGTATCGGAAAAATATGTGAAGTCGGCCAAAGAAGTCTGCCCAGGCTGAAAAATGTGAGAGGGTAAGCGCGCACGCAGCCCTCCCCCGCCGATAATCACGTGGACAACCCTCCGCACAGGGAAAAATACGCGCAGGGCTCAGGGCAGGGGTCAGGGGTCCAGGTTGCTGAGTGGACTGCAAGTTGTTTCTCACCCACCCCCTACTACTCACTTTTTCTCAGCTGCACCTTCTCAGTCCAGGCAGCAGCACACAAGGTGAATGTACACAACTTGCAAGTGAATTAAGACTCACAAGTGCAATTCTGAAGCTGGTAAATACGTCTCATGCTCTGTTACACTAGTACACACATACCATTCGCGTTCAACGCACTTATTTTGCATGTGTTGTAGCAAATGATTCAGTGGCATAAACCGGCAGACTGGTGCGTAATGTACACCCATAGTGCCGACTTGGACTAATTCTGGTGGCGTGTTCGTAGTCTGTGCAATCGGACTGTCTAATTATCACCTGTTTTATCTTAACACCGAAGTCGGTATATGGATATATGAGTAAGAAATATCGTGGTTATCAGTAATCGTTCGTTGTGCTTAATGGTTCCTATTATTTTGTACTTGTGTTTTTACTCAGAATTCTCATACTGTATCTTAACTGGAGCAACAAAATTACGAAACACGTGAGGATTGTGTTAAAACTGAGGAGATTGCTTACTTTTACTGATTTCAGATTTTCAGACATGGAGAGAAGAAATGCGCAGAAGGCAGCCAAGAGTCACTAAAGGCACAGGGGTACAAAGATTAAAAGATGGAGGTTTAAAGTGTTATTATGTTTGTAACTGATCGTGTGCTTTTGCAAAGAACATCAAAAGAAAAAGGTCCATAAAATCACAAAGTTCAGTCAGGCGTGGGGTAACCTGCATTGATGATTCGTCTGCAACGTTCCAGACTGGCAAGGTTTCAGTACATAACGGGACGTATGCTCCGAGGCTCCCTACCATCTCGCTCATGATCAGAGCCGACAATTAAGGCATAATGGTTTCAAATTTCCAAAGATTCTCTAAGAAGTGGCATGCAGTTCAGAATTTGTATGAGTACAACACAACAGCGTGTACAGCCTGAGACAAAAGTTCACGGCACTGCGCTTTTCTTCATCAGAGCGGTCCCCTGCCAGCTACCAGCAGAAGATCGAATAAGAAACGGGTGACTATCTATCTCTCAGTATGTGTGTCTGCTCTTGTTTGATGCTAGGGTGTCACTCCAATGGAGAAATGTGACACCATGGTGGTCCATAAACATTTGTACCAAGCTGTATATTGTACAACCCCGACAACTAACAAACACTGCTTAGTAAGGCCAGTGTTCCAATTTGAAATTGTGCTGCCTATTTCTTGACAAAAGGCTGCTCTTGCAAAAACGCTTAAGAAAGTCATTTGGGTGAACTCCGGTGTACCAAGACAAGTGCAGAACATGAAAAAATTTATAGTTAGACTTTGAAGGCAGTAGTCAACATAAATAAGTTTTACCTCTGAGCGATGATTGCCCATTCAAGGCAACAACAAAGTCATAGGTTCACCACATCATCTAAACTTCCTTGGCCTGTTACAGCTTGTTTCTATCCACAACGGCATCTTCAAGGTGCATATCCTGTGCCATGCAAACAGAGGAGTAGTTACATGAACTATCATTCATCGAGTATTTGTGAGGAGATTGTTGAGTCAGACAGATGTGTCTCAGATGATTTTTTTTGTTTCATTTTTGAGGTTTTTATTGTTATTCCATGGCAGTATACACTGATTACTGATAACGGGACTAAGAGGGCAAGCCCTGTTGAACAGTCCAAGACACAGTCAATGCAAATGTCTACACAATTTGAGGGGAACAGAAATACCGAGAACACATGACATGTATAAGAAACAAATAGCAAAGATATTGCACAGCAGAGAAATGCACATAATCAAAAAGTATTTGCATGTCACCCAACGTATCAGCAGTTTGATGGTGTTTTTGAAGGATGCCAGATTATTGTTGGAACGAATGCGTAGAGCAGTGTTTCTCAAACTGTGGGTCATGAGCTGTTGAAAGATTGATTGTTTCACGCCCAACCAGAGGCGTAAAGCTCAATTCATGTTCAAAGCAGTAATGGACTATCATGTGTTGTCACATGGCAGTGCTGCATTCATGAGTAAATGATGTAGATGTGAAGGTCCTTAAGCATGAATTCAACAAAAATCCTCTGGCTGGGTGTATTTCCTGCTGCTTGGCACGCTCCTGGAATCTGGTTGAAAAGCTGCTTCTGAAAACTGCCCTGCGTCTATTGCTTTCTTCACACCATCTGTGCATCAATATTCGAACAGATTGGGACAAAAGTTTACGGAGCACCGGGTTGTCGCATTTCTTCATGCGAGCGACACCCTCAGCAGCAAACAGGAGTGGCCACACACACTGAGAGGTGCACAGAACAGCAAGTCACCTGTTTCTTATTCGATATCTTCCTGCTAGCCAGCAGGGGGCCGCTCCGATGAGGTACAAGGCAACAGGCTCATTGATATGGTGTCCAGCTGGAATTTGTGGTATTTTGGAACGATGTATTGCTAACGAGCAAACGAGACCAGTAAAAATATCCAAAAGTGGACCTGAACTGCGTGTTTGGCTCACTGAGGTTAGCACAATACAAAAAGCAACACTGAAGTTTCCTTAGTTTAATATATACAAGCTTTCGCGTGGGGGCCCACGCTTCATCAGGTACAAGGTGTGAAGTTCGCGTATAGAAGTATATAAACATATATATACTGAGAGAGAGAGAAAGTTTACAATAAGCAGACCCCACAAAAATTGCGGGGAAGTACATACTGAAAACCAAGACAGATACAACTGGAAAGCTACCAGTTTATCACTACATGAATGTTGGGGGTCAACGCGTTGGAGGGGAGAAAAGCGGAACCTCTCATAAAGGACACAAAGGTCATGGTGACGCATCTTCGCGGAAGTCAACCTCCAAAAGTGTGAGAAATCTGTGGGACTGTCTGAATGGAAGGGTAGACTCCATGTGTTTCAAGGGGAAAAAATACAATTCAGATATGTTTTGAGTAGCTAAACGACGGTGTACGCATCAATAATTAAATTAATTGGTACAGAGATCCAGGGCTGAGATTTAGACCATGGGGTTGAAGAGATTTGAATTTGGATATTAGATAGGATTCCTTATTTTTACGTTTAATATCGGTGCTAAATAGACATTCTAAAATAATAATTTTTAGGTCATTTTCAAAGTTATGGTCAGGAAGGTTGAAATGGATGGATACTGGAGATTGGCGGTTGTTACGAATATCGAATTTATGGCCGTAGAATATCTCTCTAGTGGTTTTAGAGGTCTCTCCAATGTATAGGACATTACATTTGTGGCAGAATATTAAATATAAATAACGTGCACTGGATGAATTACAATGGAGGGATTGGTGTATTCTGAAAATAAAATCGGAAACTGTGCTTCGTGCACATGGTAGGATAAATTTTAAAAAATGTTATATATATATATATTAAAAAATTATAAAAAAGTTTGGCAGCGCGCACCACCGCATGGATAACAACCAGGCTTGTTCTGAGTCATACAAGAAGAAGTAAGAATATTACGTAAGGTACTGGATCTGCGGAAAGCAACCTTTGGAGGGGATGAGAATATTTCTTTCAACTTATCGTCACCATGAAGAATATTAAGGTGTCGTTTGAGAATGGAATTAGTATTAACGGGTGCCTTGGTATCTCGTGGCGAGAATTACTTCATTTCTGTCATTTTTGGGTTTAGGAGTGAATAAAGACTCCCTGTCTACTGCGGAAGATTTAGCGAAAGAGGCATGGACGAGTTGAGGGGGATAATTTCTTTTTTGAAAGTCGGAGGACATTTCTTGAGCGTGTTTAATAAAATCGTCATTTTCTGAGCAGATTCGCTTAAAAGTCAGCTATGCCGATATCCCAAATAGTCGAAACGGTTGTGATATTCTGAAAGCCCACATCCAGCTCTCCCCAAAATGCACCTTCATTCTCTCAGTTCGGTACAGTACCATGCCAAAAAAATAGACCTCTACCTGTTTGTAAACAAATTACGTCATAATGTTCGACAGCGCCACGAGTTTGGTAGAGTTGAACTACGGTCAATGCTAGTGGCGAACAAGGTCACGCCCGAAAGCCACGGTCTTGAGGGGATTACGATGGTCTCTGAAAAGGACGCGACCTTCGGTCGTACTTTTCTTTCAATAGGAGGCAGCGAACAATTGCTCATTCGTGGAACCCAGCTCTCCCCTTCCGATCTGTTTTGGTTTCGGTGTGAACGTCATAATGACAAGAGATAAACTGATGTTCTGAGGCTGGGAACAACATAGAAGGGACAGATATCGTTCTTTCGTCATAATGACGTTTCTCGGGTAGAGATTTATTATAGATAATTCATTCCGAAACACACATGGGCGCAGCCATTTTAATGACGTAGATGCACCCGAACAGGCATTGTGACGTGTACGCGCCTTCGTACTTGTCAGTGGATTTCAGCTACGGCTTCTCGCGGCTTCACGTATCTGTGCTTGAAGATGGCGGACAGCCGGGTTCCACCGTTCCGCGATAAGTAAACAGTGCAGCAGCTGCGAACTCATTCGCGAACCAACCTCTGTGCGATGTTGTGACTGGAATTCGTCGTTTGTGTTTTGTGAGCACGTACAATTTGTATCAAGTCGCGTCTGCGTTAGCCCCTTTACAGCACTTGCCCATTGTAGAGACTGACGTTTCGACAGCCGTGTTAGCAAGAAAATGCCGACAGCGTTTTATTCCTGCAGGAAAAAAGTGTGCTATGTATTTGAGAAACCGCATACTGCTATGGGACAAGTTTTACGTACGATTTATCAATGTGCAACAGCGTCGACGATGGTATGTAGCGACGAGAGACGTAAAACGAAATACAAATCACATTTTAAACTTTTTATGGGATTCTGTGCATTTTCCAGAAGATTTCTTTGAATCACACACTCCCATGTCACGCTGCGTTGTGTGGCACGCTACAAACTACTGCATTTTATGTCTAACATCTGGATGTTGTTTGTAATGAGCACCGTGCACAAAAACATGCACACGAAAGCTCCAGTAGCCATGTGGTTGCACACTATGCAGACGCAAAAAAAGTACCAGAGGACATATTGCCACTTAGAAATGGTGTTTTTAGAAATGTGAGGTCTGAAGAGTTAGGGTATAGCATAGATCCATGAAATCAGGTGCACCTTATCCTTCTGTAGAGTGCTCTTTCAATTCACAACTCAGCCCATGGGGTGTAAAAGTGTTAGAGGCAATTATGTGACTTGTCGTCCTGGGTGACATCACTGGCCAGCCTCGGAATTAATTCCGTGCTCAGGAATTAGTGTACAAATCACTTTGTATTTCGGACATGATAAGCAATATGTAAGTTGCAACCTTGTCTGCAGCATTCTCGATTGCCTCTTACCTTTACAGTTAGAGACACGTTACCAAACCATTTGCAAAGGGCACTCTTACAGGGGCCGTCTAACTTGAGTTTTTAATTTATAAAGTTTATAAAAATATAAGTATACAATATGTAATATGAAATTTATATAAAATAAAAAATAATATTTATAAAAATAATTTATAAAAAATAAATAAAAAGGCTTCATGGAAGCAATGCGTTAGCATACCCATTGCACATGAAGCACAATTATATATGCTTGGACATCATCTAATTCATCTTCTGAGCCATATGTGTGGCTGCATACGAAATTTTTTATGCGCATGCTCTACCTTCCTATTCTTACATGTGCACACGAATAACAGTGAATATATGTGAAGTGGCAAAAAGCAACGCTAGACTCTACCATCATTGTGCCCCTTTAACTTTTCCACATGTATGTCTGGTGAACAGGGAATATCTCACTAGAAAAGAAGACATTTGTGCATTGTTTGGCAAGCAAATAAATATATTTATTTACATTTTCCATCAATCAACAATGTTGTGACCTGGTGCAAATATTAATGTCAACAATGAAAGTACTTACAAATTATTCCTATGTACTCAAATGCAGATATGACAATTCTCTTTTTGTACCTCAGCACAGTACAGTTTCAAAATTAACAAACTGCACAGCATCAGCAATCTTAAAGTATCTCAAGAGGGGAATCACATAAGGCTCCAATAATAGACTGTGCAAACAAAGCTCCAAAAAACAAAGTACTTCAAGAAAAATCTGAATAATCGGTTCTGTTGTGATATGTACTACTATGCACAGTTCATGAATGGAACATGTTACCTCATTGCATTGCCTCCATGTGAGCACTAGAACAGGCAGCTGTTTAGGTCGCTCTTTCCGTGTTTTTTTATTGTCCTTTTTTTGTTTTCTGTTTTTGCAATAGCAAGCATGGCCATAGTGAAACACAAGCAGCCAAGAACAGGATGAGACATCTACAATGCGACTGCTAGCTCTAAACTGATATATTTATTAGCAGACTCTGGAATATACACATATATGCTGCTAAGCAAATGACAATTTAACCAACACAATAACAAACAAGAAAAAAGGGTTATATATCTTCCCCTCGCCTCATTCTATTTCACAGGAAGCCCTAGTATCATTCTGAGCGTGTCCGTGCGTTCGCTTTGAGATAACGTATCTCGGACAGAAGCAAATCCAACAGTGGACTGTTTACACATGCAAGGTACGGGGCCATTACATCCAACGAGATGTTACATCCATCGTGTCGTTACATCCATCGATGGACGTAATGGCACAATGGATGTAACAGCTCGTTGGATGTAATAGCACGGTATGGATGTAACGACGCGTTGGACGTAACAACATGATGGATGTAATGACACGATGGATTTAACGACACGATGGACGTAACGGCCAAAAAATCTGGGTCGCCATGGGAGCGATGGGAGGTAAGAAGGTCGACGGGAGGAGAAGCCCGGATTAGGAATGACAGGAGTGAACAGGTAACCTGCCTGTGTTCAAGACGACTACAACCCGCAGGCGGTTGCTGTGTGTGTGTTTCCTTTCTTTCTTTTTGCTGAAACTGTGTAGGAGTGTGTCACGAATTACACCATGGTTTTATTCATGGGCGGCTGTGTCACGTCGCCTGGTGAGAGCAAACACCACAGGGTGACGCTCTCCTCGTATCGACACATGAAGGGTGTTACTCGACCGACAAAAGCGCTTCCAAGTCGCTATCTCCGCACAAGACGATCATTTCGCTGTCTGGGGTAGAGTCTCTGTATCGGAGGAATTCTTCTCCATGGAATCGTCCAGGCAGCAACAATAACCCGTTTCTGGGTCAACCCGTGGTTTTTCCCGGATTGAGGAAATAAAATCCTCGCTGAACGGAAGACGGAAATGTTCGGGGAGGAAGGACAGGTGCCTTACCGCCCTGAACCACTCCGTACTTCATTGTCCTGCAGACGGTTCTCAAGCAAAGCTAGTCCCGCTTTTCATTTATCGCCGTCGCATAATGAAAGGCGCAGGCACTTATTTTTATCGGCTGATTCACACGTACAGCGCTGAACACTGTCACTGCTGCATTCATAGCTGCAACTTCGAAGTGAAACATCCAGTAACCTGAGCTTTGTAGTGTTCCCAAGCGGCTGAAACGGTGTAGGAGTGTGTCACGAATTACACCATGGGTTTATTCATGGTGAGAGCAAACACCACAGGGTGACACTCTCCTCGTATCGACACATGAAGGGTGTGCAACGGGATTCATGAATTTTGCTCGGCCGACAAAAGCGCTTCCAAGTCGCTATCTCCGCACAAGACGATCATTTCGCTGTCCGGGGTGGAGTCTCTGTATCGGAGGAATTCTTCTCCGTGGAATCGTCCAGGCAGCAACAATAACCCGTTTCTGGGTCAACTCGTGGTTTTTCCCGGATTCAGGTGACCAGGTGTGTGCACCTTCCCAACCCTATCTGGTATTCACACCACGTGATTCACACCCAGGACGGTATCTCATAGGTGAAGGAGATCATTTGCAATAAAGCGCAGAACCGCGACATTCGCACGGGGACCACTCAGTTTCAAAACAACTAAGTTTCCTAAGTTTCAAAAACAACTAAGGAATTAACGACCTCAAGACTTCCTGGCCACTGACGTAGGTGCGACAAAAAAGTACAGAACAGCGATGTTGGAATGAACCGCGTTTGAGATGGTCGATGGAAGGCGCTGCGTAACAAGCACAGAACAGTGACGACAACATTGACAGAGTATTCTGTGTCCGTGGATGTAATGGCTCGTTGGACGTACTGGCCCGATGGATGTCATGACTCGTTGGATGCACTGGCTCGTTGAATGTAATGACCCGTGGATGTAGTGGCCAAAAATGGATGTAACGTCTCGTTGGATGTAACGGCACAATGGATGTAACAGCATGTCGGCTCGGTTTTTGGATGTACCGGCGCGTTGGATGAAATGGCACGTTGGATGTAGTGGCACGGAATTAATCCACATGCAACTGTCTTGGATTTCTCTAACCACTTGTTATTTAATCGCTGCCTTGAGCTGTGTGTTCTGGAAATTTAGGCAGCATCCAGAGTCCCTGCAATGTGTTGCCATGTTTCTCGAGGGCATCAAAAGTCTGTCCTTGGCTGCCTATGTTTCACTATGGCTCTCAGATACAAACTGCCTCATTTCAACACAGTAGAAAACACATATTTGTAAATAGCATCTGTTGATTGCACTGTACATACCCCCCATTTAAAGGATCATAGTGGATACTACATCTTGTGCAATAATGTGAGGAACACAAAAAAGCTAGATTTGAAACCACTCTTACGTCGTAGTAGTAGTATTTGTGTGAAGCTACGCAATTCCTGTTCTGCAAATAACTTAAACGATATGTTTCATCTGCCAGCGTGATGATCCCCTGAAAAGCAATTCACACTTGGCCGGAACTACCGGTTCTGAAACCTATCCCTGACATGTGTAGCCATCAGGGAGGAAACCCAAAGGCTGCGGTGGAAAAGACAAACACACATGGGCTATGTTCTCACTGTGTACCAGCTGCTCTGGCTACTAAGAAGAACATGTTCCAAATTAATATAACATGGCTTGACATGATACGCCGGCAAAAGCTAACCAATAAAATTAGTAGTTAAATGTACAATACGTAAACACTTGCCATAACATGACCGTTTCCTTCCTGCATTCATGCCCTACCATTCAACCCACATAAACAGTGTACTGAATTTTTTTATAGCATTACACGTCATTTGACAGAACTTGAACAAGATTATACAGCACACGATAAAAGTAGAGTGAACATAATGTGCAGAAAAAATGGCTAGGAAGCAAGCAAGCTGGTGAAGATGATGCATATGTAAAACCCCAAGACTAGGAAACACAAAGGGACGTGTTTGTGTCTGTCCCTTCGTGTTCCCTAGTCTTGGGGTTTTACATCACGCATAATGTGCAGCTTTCCATTCACGCTTAATGGCCGTAGCAGTAATGCATGAAGGCCACTGCTAAGTTGTGTTGAGAAACACCACTTTATGTTTGCCATGTCTAAATGAAACGTACCTGACCTGATCCAAATTAACCGTTCTGAGTCTGGAACACACAAAGAGAAAAACGCAACACACGCCACAACATTAACAGATAGGCAAATGAGCTGTGGCGAGCTCCACCTTGGGAGAAAGTGAACAAGTAATTCACCAAAAGTCAATGAGCGCCTGAAATGTAACATCTCTGACTGGTAGCAGGACGGTCCACGTTCAATTCCTGGTTCACTGACTGGCTTTTTCATGAATTATTTGTTGAAGTTTCGATGTGCTTGAGAACCATTCGTCAACCATTGTATCCTCATGAGGTGATGAGGGTTTGTCATCTCAAAGAGACACTCTTTCTGGCATGTGTCCTTATGGATGCTCATCACTGCGGGAAAAAAAAGAAAAAAAAGCATTTAATGACAAGAAATGGATAGTCGTATTTACTGTATAATGATTGTGCACAACAGAAAGAAGACTTTCGCACAGAAGGCTGTACTTCTTGAGGTCTAACATCAAGTTACAAAATTCCAGAATATATAAGACATGTTGTAAGGTAGAGAACAAGTAGAGTTATTGAGTTGTCGAGTTGAGTTGAGGGGGGAGTTGTACCCCCTTTTTATTTTATTATATATGATTGTATAATTATTTTAATGTCTGTACCAACCCTCGCTTTCTACATCACAACATGATTTATATATTTTGGGATTTTGTAACTTCATGTTAGACATTAACAAGAGCAGCCATGTGCACGAAAGTCTCGTCTCATTAAAATTTAGATGCTCTCAACAGTCTTCTTTCTGTTGTGAATATCTATCGCAGCATACCTGCACATTGCTGTTCTACGTACTGTGGCTTTGCAGTAAGAGTATGGACTTTGGGTAAAAAGACAACACAGCACTGCTTAGGTATCTTTGCCTATCGAACAGTATGTATGTATGCAGTATGCACACAGTATTTGTGCACCGGACCTACTAAAATGTAATGAATGTGGCATTGCCCACGGTAACGCACCAGGTTCAACACAATTATTGTAGAATCCAGGTATTTTAGCTTACATGTCAATCCAGTACCACATCCAGTGTGAAGTTGTGACAAATAAATAGTTTCCATTTTTCTTAGCTCTCAGAACACAGACAGTGAATTAATAAGAGTAGACAATGTTAACATGAATTCTGGGCTAGTATTCAATTAAAGATTCACAGATAGTGAAGGCACCTTCCTCAATGGACGTTGATGACACTGAAAATTCTAAGACGTTATCAGAGGCGACATCAGCTTCTGTGTGTAAAAGGATTGTATGTCCAACAGTAATCCAGCTAACAGTAACATCGTGGTTATATCAGAGTAAGCGCAGTACGACAGCTGCACAATGGATTCATTAAGCTTGCTATTTTTTTTATATCTGAACCTCGACTTACCTTTTTTGCTCTCGTTTTTTGCCTTGATCCTCCCGTGGCACGTTCAAAATGTTGTGTGTCGGGCACCTCAGATTTCCATCAGACGATTTCGTGCCGAGATTCCAAATTCCAAATCCCAAATCTGGAGTCGCGCGTAACCTATGATAACATTCGTGGACGAAATCAGCTGCAGTGGAAATTAGCAGGCACCACTGTCAGCCAAGAGCTTCCCACTGCTTGGTCTTTTGGCAGCTTACAATAGGTAACACTTGAATGCTCCGATGAATTGTTCTAACAGCGTGCCACCGTCGCATCTTCGACAACTTCGCCGTGGCATATCACGTATCATATCGCTCCATCCCATAAAAGGCAAGGTCAGAACAAGGAAGTGCACTTTCTAAACGACGCCGTGCCCCCCAAAAAAATATTCACATGCTTTGTTTCCGGCTTAGCAACAACATAACAGCTGTTCGCTTATGTACGATGCACAGAGGACGAAACGAAAGAAGCCAAGCGGCCAAGCCAAGAGTCCATGCCAAGCCAAAGACAGATAAACCGAGAGCAGTGACGTCGGTGCGCCCGTGCGCAGGGTTTGCCGTCGGTCTGACGGCCGGGCGTGGGAACTAAAAAAACTGTTTTCTAAAAAACTACGAACAGTTGGAGCAAGATATTTCGCACACATATTCAGTGTTCGGTAATGAACACACAGCGCGAGTATCGCTCAGGTCTGCGGCACTTCAAAATCGGCATATCTGACCTTTAAGGCGTAGAAACTGGCCATGGGGTATATTTCTTGGTTGGTTGTTGGGATGGTAGCTGTCATAGTGAAGATATTGTCCCTTATCAGTAGGTTTCTTGTAGAGGTTAGTGGTAAGCTGACCAGACTTGAAAGAGACTGTCACATCAAGAAAGTTGATGGATGTTGCAGAATAATCACATGTGAATTTGATCTTGTCATGGATAGAATTGACATGGTCAAAGAACGATTGCAAAGTTGATTCACTGCCAGACCAGAGAATAAAGATGTCATCAATGAATCGGAGGAAAAGCAGCGGTTTAAAGGGGAATGAATCCATCGCTAGAATTTCAAATTGGCCCAGGTAAGGGTCGCCAGCGAGAAGTGGCGCGAAGCACGCGTCCGGAGTTGTCTCCCCACGTGGGAAGGGGGAAGTTGGAGTTCCGAGAACGCCAAGGCGTCGCGGTAGCTCCGGAGGGGGACACCAGAGGCCCAAGCGCAAGGCCCCCATTGGCAATAAATCTGTTGAATGACCCAGAAGTTTACACTGCTGGAAGTTACGAAGTGCACGGCTTGACAGCCAGGACCGTTGGCACTAAGTAACCAGCAGTGGGCGGACATTTGGGAGGTCCTGGTTCAGCTGAGATTTTAAATTAGGCCAATTACAAATTGGATGGGTGAGGGCCAGGACCGTTTGATTGGTGAAGTTGCCAGCGGGGGCACGGGTCAAGATGTCACCTCTCAAGGGCCTGCACGGCCAAAAGTCTCAATCTGAATCTGGGCTCCGATGCGGAAGGCACGCTTGGAAACATTACATCGTGAGCCCACCAGATTTCCTGTCTTATATGGTTACCAAATGTCAAACGTGTAAATAGCCATATGTAAATAAACCCTTCGCATACATCACGAAAGGGTGTTCAGTCGTCGGGGCTCCGGGAGTGGAGACAAAGAACAGGATCGGTGTGAAAACCTCGGACCTACGAAAGAAGCCATCAGCCATCGTCACGGCGCAGCCTCGAGATATTCGTTACTGCCCATAAACAAATTGGCGTAGTTAGGGGAAACGCGAGAACCCATGGCTGCGCCATGAGTCTGGATGAAGTGTTACTTGTTAAAGACAAAGTTATTGTAAATAAGAACTAACTCTAAAAGAGGAATGATTGCAGAGACTGGGAGGATTTCAGAGGGGTGAGTATCAAGAAAAGAACGAACTGCTGAAAGGCCTTCGTCATGGGTAATGTTTGTGTATAGCGAAACCACATCCATGGTGGCTAAGAAGACGTTACTGTGATTAGCAAATTTATCCTGAATGGCGTTTATTTTAGAAAAGAAATCATTCGTATCTTTACGCCTTAAGCGAATCTGCTCAGAAAATGATGATTTTATTAAACACGCTCAAGAAATGTCCTCAGACTTTGAAAAAAGAAATTATCCCGCTCAACTCGTCCATGCCTCTTTCGCTAAATCTTCCGCCAGTAGACAGGGCGTCTTTATTCACTCCTAAACCCAAAAATGACAGAAATGAAGTAATTCTCGCCACGAGATACCATAAGGCACTCGTTAATACTAATTCCATTCTCAAACGACACCTTAATATTCTTCATGGTGACGATAAGGTGAAAGAAATATTTCCATCCCCTCCAAAGGTTGCTTTCCGCAGATCTGGTACCTTACGTAATATTCTTACTTCTTCTTGTATGACTCAGAACAAGCCTGGTTGTTATCCATGCGGTGGCGCGCGCTGCCAAACTTGTAAATTTATCCTACCATGTGCTATAGCACGAAGCACAGTTTCCGATTTTATTTTCAAAATACACCAATCCCTTCATTGTAATTCATCCAATGTATGTTATTTAATATTCTGCCACAAATTTAATGTCCAATACATTGGATAGACCTCTAAAACCACGAGAGAGAGATTCTACGGCCATAAATTCGATATTCGTAACAACCGCCAATCTCCAGTATCCATCTATTTCAACCTTCCTGACCATAACTTTGAAAATGACATAAAATTATTATTTTAGAATCTCGATTTAGCACCGATATTAAACGTAAAAATAAGGAATCCTATCTAATGTCCAAATGCAAATCTCTTCAACCCCATGGTCTAAATCTCAGCCCTGGATCCTTGTATCAATTAATTTAATTATTGATGCGTACACCGTCGTTTAGCTACTCAAAACAGATTCCACGTCAAGAGATCCAACGGGTCAAGAGATCCACCAATGGATCTCTTGACTCCACCAGTCCAAAATCATCCACCACCAATCCACCAAACCAAGAGATCCACCAATGGATCTCTTGACTCGACGGATCTCTGTTCGCTACAGACTACACAGCCAAAAAGCATTCAAGATTGACGGTCAGAACATGCTCTGGAGTCACTATGATAGGCTGTATGTCAAGGACTCGCAGACTACTGGATCTCTTAGGGTTTGCCCCAAGCTAACCTACTCTCACCTCAATCCTTCGAACACGGAAAAGATGAAGGTAAAGCTGGCGACTCAATTATTCAGCAGAAGTGTGGCGAAAGGGCTTGAATTTTATTCCTCCAGAAGCATAGGTGGCTTGGAGGACACCAAAGCGACGGTTAAGTTTACGCTACGCCTGAATGACCTCTTTGATGCTTTAAATCGACGATATCCAGGTGAGGGATTACGACGTGGTTCTAAAGATTTCGATGTACTGCGTTCTGCTGAGGAGTGGCTCAACTCTTGGGATATGGAATTAACATCCGGGAAAATTGGTCGACACAGTTTTCTGACAGAGTCCACAGCTGAAGGCTTACGTGTCACTATTCAGTCTGCAATCGATCTCTCTACGTACCTGCTGGAGAAGTGCAATTTCAAGTATGTATTGACAGCTAAATTCAACCAAAACGTTCTTGAACGTTTCTTCGGCGTTGTGTGTCACGTGAGTGGACAAAGTGAACACCCTAGTATGCCAACATTTCTGCAACTCTACAATATGCTCTCCATATACAGTTTAATCAAGCCCCCTAAGTATGGGAACTGCAGTGTCGAAAGTAGTGACCGTCCAGCATCATTACCGTGTCTCAGCTTAGAGGATGTGCAAACTTGTTTTAGAAGCACGGAAAAGGAGGAGACAATGTTGAGTCAACTGAAACAACGACTACGTGGACACGTCACGGAAGAAGTGGAACCAGATACAGTTCTGGAACATTCCTATTCTGCCTCAACTGTTGCAGACTATATAATTTATTATGTTTCTGGATTCGTGTGCAAAAGGTTTGCGAAACCATCCTCCTGCAAAGCATGCCGTGACGGCCTTATAGTGCGCGTTGCATTATCTGAATTACCTGAGGCAGCTCTGGTAAATTGCAGAACACGAGGAGGCCTTTACTTTAATCTCAGAAGAACTTTAATCTGGCATTCCCGTGCCCAGTACACAAAACAGACATCGTTGTGCAGCTGTTGCATCACTATGTAGCTATGAGGATGAGGCACCACTGTAAGCAGTGGAAACGGGACATTGAAGACCGCACCAAGAAACTACGTAAACTTTCTAAGCTTGTGCAATGACTGTTCTACTTAGTTTTACTCTAAGTCAACATGTGTTTGCAAGAGAGGCATTGCGTTTCTTTACTGATGGGCAGCGAACATTGTACTTAATTTTACTTCGTCAACATGTTTTTGTCAGTACAACTTAGTTTCCTTTATTTTTGTGGAGTGAGGATTTTACTTAGTTCTGTTCCTGTAGTCAACATGTTTTGTGTAAGCAACATTGCATTACTTCTACTGATATGCAGTTAACATTGCACTTAATTTTACTTCTAGTCAGCATGTGTTTGTGAGAACAACTTTCTGTTGCCTCCACTTATGCGCAGTGAACATTGTGCTTAATGTTACTTCTAGTCAACACGTTTTTGCGAGAGCAACTTCACTTTATTTTTTGCAGTGAGTATCTTACTTAATTTTATTGCCATTCAACGTGCTTTCTGAGAGCAAGTTTGTGTTACCTTTATGTACGTGCACTGAGTGTCTTACATAATTTTACCTGTTGTCAGCGTGCGTTCTGCACAGCAGCTTTGCGTTTCCTCTGTCCGGAAGCAGTGAACACTGCTTAATTTTACTCCCCTCCAAAGGCGCTTATCACAGCAACATTGTATTTGTCATGTCCATGTGCAATAAATAGCTCCATTGCTTTCCCAAAACGACGTATGCAACGAATACGAATTTATTTACTCGGGAGGCGTCGATGATGGCGCCGACATTCGAACACATAGTTCTCCGCAGCAACAACTCACACATCTCTCAAAGCTGTCGAGGAAAAGAAAGCGACAAGCGGATAGGAATTCGATCGTTGTGCTATACTCAAACTACGAAGGGTGACCGTGCAGGTATGTCCTTTGACGTGCAAGGTGTTTCGTATGAGTTGCTTCTGACAGGGAACGATAACCATTACAGATCGATGAAAACTCGTGCGCAGGTCAGGCGGAAGTCACCGTCAAATCAGACAGGAATTCCGTTGCTGCCCATGTCCATGTGCAATAAACATGTATTGGATTTCTGAGAATGGCTTAGGTTGTGCATGTTCCTTTCCACGGGAGGCAGTCTGAGGCAGTCACCATTCTCCTGAAGCAATGACGCCGTCGAGGTTCGGGTGCATAGCCCCTTGTAGAAACGATTCATACGCCGTAGAACTGCAGTTCTATTCGTAATCAGTCCTCCATAAGTGCATTACGAAAAGTTGACATAAGTTTGCCAACAACCTGTGCGCTGAATCAGTATCTTCTCCACGATCGGCAGCATGAGATCTCACGCATCCGGCCCTCAACCGCGCAGCGCCTCTGGCGTCATTGTGGCGAACAACAAACACAATTTCGACCGCCGGAGGAGCTCCGTCCGGACACCTCTCCCTCTTCTTACGCCGTGTATCAGACACACGCACGCGCCTACGGGCGGCAAGAACGGCGTACGCGGTGCCTGTTTTTTACTTTTCTTTTTCGTCATGTCTCTGGAAATTTTCCTCGTGGCTGGATGGGTTGACCGATCTATCCAAGTTGCCAAAACTTTCGGAAGAAAGCATGGTGTGGTTTGGCTTGTCACGGCTAAATTTCAGAAGTTACAACTTCTACATTGATCAGTTTGTAGTCGCATCTTCAATTCAAGGAAATTACACAAGGGGAGTGAAGATAGTATTTGGCTCGCAGCCTGCGTGTTCACATTTCGGAGAATTCAGATTTTGTGTTCGGGCTATTCACCTGGATCAGATTTTGACAGGTGCATATTTGGGGCGCTCTACACTAAGAACAGTCAGTTAATTCGTTCATTCGTTCGTTCGATCGTTTTTTCTTACAAACAAACATTATTATAGGCAGGCAAGGTGTGTACTTGATCAAGGCATCGTGCTACGAAAGTAAGAAAAAGGCTCATGACCCCTACGTGTCACTGACCTGTTTGGATCAGGTGCAACTGTTCGTGATGGCGTGCGTGCCATTGATGTGCTGTTGCATAGTTGCTTCACCGAAGCTCATCTTTACTACAGGGCAGCAACTACTTTTTTGTAGTTTAACTACAACTACTTCTTGAAATTGTAATTTAACTACTAGTGTAACTACACCATAGCACCAATAGTTAAAACTACTTTGTAACTACTGCCGGCCCTATTTAACTACATTTTTAACTACCTCAGCGTTTTGTGCGCGTGGCTATACAGGGTGTCCACTGTCCCGCCTAAAGTACACCGACCGTTTAAACAGGACGATGCGCTCTACATGAAGCAGAACTGCTGGAGTATTCGAAGCCCTGTGTTTTAATCGCTTTTTTTTTTCTTAATTATTCAGACATTTATATTGCCTCATACGATTACGTTTTTTTACGTATGATTACGTCGATTATGTTTTACGTGATTACGTTTTCAAGCCTTTTAGTGACGACCCGATGTGTAAATTAGAAATTTGTAGAGCGTGCCGAGAAACAGCAAGTGCAGCCCTTGCCGCGAGTACGGCTCACGTAGACCTTTGCTTCAGATAAAAGAGACTCAACCTTTTCTCCAGTTAACCGTGCTGTCGGTTTTTTATACCCGCATGTGACGCGCAAAGCAGAAAATTCTATTTCTCCCATCCTAAATAATCTTGGGGAGGGCTCCGAAGCAGGTTGAAGAAGAAGTCATAAAATGCGAAGTAGTTGTAGCCCGCAGTAACCTAACTGCTGTAGTTAACTACCGAAAAATGTAGTTTGACTACTAGTTATAATTACATTCCCAGAGACAACTTCTAACAACTTTTTAACTACTATGCAGTAGTTTAACTAGTTTAACCAAATGTAGTTAACTAATTCCCATCACTGTCCACAACTGTCCTGAACCCCCAGCACTGGGAGTTTTAACGATTTTATGATGTTGTAACAACCCGCCCAAGTTTTATCGCTGATTCATTAAACAGAAATCACGAGAACAACAACCAAGTTATCGGGCAAATGGCATTTTCAGGGACATGGTGGGTTGATTTTGTTGTGTATTGCAAAAACTTTCTTCTCAGAGTCTGACTGCGCTCGTGCAGAGCCTCGGCTGACACATTTTGATTTTCAAACACTGTTGCCTATATTTATTGATTGTCAAGTACAAAATAAATAAACACTTGAAAAGAAAGTTTCCAATGTGTACCTTTTTACATCATGTACACATTTCAATGAAGAGAAAAGGAAAGATAAATTCACAACAGCTCATAGGTTGATTTAGTTCGCAGTCTGCTGCAGTGATAATAGTGGGAAGCACAACGCGTCGGCTTCTCCCGCAACATAGCCGGCGCAGCTCAGTTCGACGAAAGCGCAACAGGTGGCGCTCATTTTTGAAATGGGTCTAATTCTGCACTTTGCTTTGATAGCTGTTTTGTCTGAGAATTCTAATGTGACGGTTTTTTTACTTTTTAGTGCTGCAGTGCGAAACTTACGTGACAGTAAAGTTTCTTCCGTTGTTGCTGGAAGATGGTCCGTTGATGTAGCTCACAGATCGGAGATATTCCCAAGAGACGTCCGACAGGCGGTATTCTCGAACAATAACTGGGCTTTATTTACATAGTCATTTACATAACTATATACAAGACAATACTATAGCGACTGAAGTCACGGGGCTTTCGCCTCGTCTTCATCAAGTCGTTGCGGCTTCCACACACGAATTTTCGTGTGTCCTCCGCTTAAAAGGGTGACATTTGAGACACAACCCCCCGCCAGCAAACACCAATCCCAGAAGCCCGGTTCAAACGTCTCGAACTCATGGTTGGCCTAGTTTGAATTTAGAACGAACCAGGCACCTCCTAATTGTCCGCCCACTACTCGGTATTTATGGGTAACGGACCAAGCTGTCAATCCGTGCACCATGCAACTTTGGACAGTGCATCTTCCTTGGCCCACTCTACTGATTTATTGCCAGCGAGCATCTGGTCGCGAAGACCCCCTGAGGCGTCAAGTGTCCCCCGTCCAACGTGCCTTCCCCGAATCTCTGTCGGGTGGCTATTCCACTGAGGTGGAAATGTACAATATTCTCGAGGTTTGTAAAAAGTACAACTCTTACATCTCCCCCCTTAAGTTACTTGTGGGGCACAATTGCGACACAAGGAACAATATTACTAAGAGTTGTGTAGCCTAGTCATTTGGATTACGATAACAACAGGCTGCAAACACTGTATACACTGCAATGCACTCGAGTAAGAATATTCCCTCTTATAGTCGCAGGATCATTAGTACACACGTCGACTTAAATACGGGCTACGACACTGTACAGTACAAACGTAACTGAAGATAGAGTTCACAAGCAAAGTCCCACTGCATTTGCACCCTATAGGTGCCTCATTGCCCAACCCGAAGTGCACTACGATCAACCACGGGCGATATGCTTTGCTTCTAATCTACTGTGTCGAACACTGTCCTGTGTAATATACATGTATGATCACTGACACTCCTCTCCCACGAATCTCGCGAGGGAGCTACTTCTCGTGCACGTTTGCCACTTGAAACTGAACATGCGCTCGTGCCGCGCCCGCCAGCTGACCGTGACTCGAAGTCAATCTGTGTCTGACTTCTCCCAAACTCAGGGCCTGTGGGCGGCACGTTGTGATTCCTCACACTGATTAGGGACACTTCAGCGCCTTCCAAGTTAACCACGAGCAATCCTATGCCATGTTCTGCCTTTGGTGTCGCTGCGGTTCCTGTTCCGCGATTATTTCCCATTGGGACGACTCTGCCAGTACCGTTTACACTGAACGTCCTCGCAACGTCGTTGTCTTTAGTTGACTGATTTACGGTGACGTTGACGTACCGATCATTGGCCTCTACAGAGGCACAGTGATCATCAGAATTCCCCGGGCGTTCAGCCCTTGTTTCTACTTCTGGCATGCTCCTACATGCGCCGGAACGATCGTTGCTATCATTGCACTTTTGACAAGGTCTTTCCTTTGCTACTGCCTCTGGTTCTTTTTGACTAGTGTCCCGCCTTGCGGCTTGTCTAACGACAACCAGATCAGTGTTCATCGACCGCTTTACTATAGCCTGTGTCAATGCCTGAAAGTTGCTTTCCTCGTCGGATGACAGTCCCGCAAACAGTTGCTCGGCCCGTTTATTTAAAAGCGGGTACAGAAATCCCGTCTTCCACTGGGCAGGAACGCCTTCGTCGTCAAACGTCCTTTCTACGTCTCCTAACCACTGGCTTACCAATGATTCATCTTCTGGCATTTTTGGAAGGGACACCCTTAATCTGCTCAGCATGTTCCTGATATCCACAAACTTTTCGTTTGAACATACACTGACCTGTTCCCGTCGCTCGTCATGCTGAGACAGGCGAGAATTGTAGGCCCTAAGTTGCGCCAGCTGGAGTTTCATATCCAAGACCTCCCACTTCTTGGCGACTGGTGCGCCGCAACTGAGAACGTGGCGCTCATACTCAATGGCGTCCGTAAGCGCCGCATCTACTTCTAGCTCCTCGCTACTCCTCATCTCCCTGTCTCTACGCTCGTTACTAGCCTCGATCATAGTGCACACGGGATGTAAGCAACGAAACACCTACCTCGTGTATCTTGCTTCCGGAGGATGCGTTGAGGTTCTGTCCAACAATCCAAGAACACAGTTGACCCCGGTGATGCTGCCGCTACAACGTCGCGTCACCGCTGCTTGGGTCTCTGGGTTGTCCTTGCTACTCGTCGCTGGCACAGACGCCTTCACTACAGTCCGTTGCAGTTAGCTTCCGCTGTCCGTCGCGGAGCTGCTTCTGGGCTTGGCTAGCACTGCTTTCTGGTCACAGCCGCTCCAACGGCTGCAGCCGGCAATGCTCCGCCTGACTTGCCCCGAAGTTCTTTCATGTTGCAGCTGGTCGTTGGTCTTCTTCGCAAAGCTGGGATCCTGACGATGACTGGAGCTGTCCCTTCAGTTTCCTGGACACTCCGATGGTCTGCCGCTGTCTTGCGCTGATATGCCCTCGTTGTTCCGACTCGAAATATCGTCCGTCCGTCCGGATGGTTCAACTCTCCGTAGGTGAGCAGTCTGTCGTGCTGCGCCAGTAAAGTTTCTTCCGTTGTGGCTGGAAGATGGTCCGTTGATGTAGCTCACAGATCGGAGATATTCCCAAGAGACGTCCGACAGGCGGTATTCTCGAACAATAACTGGGCTTTATTTACATAGTCATTTACATAACTATATACAAGACAATACTATAGCGACTGAAGTCACGGGGCTTTCGCCTCGTCTTCATCAAGTCGTTGCGGCTTCCACACACGAATTTTCGTGTGTCCTCCGCTTAAAAGGGTGACATTTGAGACACAACCCCCCCGCCAGCAAACACCAATCCCAGAAGCCCGGTTCAAACGTCTCGAACTCATGGTTGGCCTAGTTTGAATTTAGAACGAACCAGGCACCTCCTAATTGTCCGCCCACTACTCGGTATTTATGGGTAACGGACCAAGCTGTCAATCCGTGCACCATGCAACTTTGGACAGTGCATCTTCCTTGGCCCACTCTACTGATTTATTGCCAGCGAGCATCTGGTCGCGAAGACCCCCTGAGGCGTCAAGTGTCCCTCGTTCAACGTGCCTTCCCCGAATCTCTGTCGGGTGGCTATTCCACTGAGGTGGAAATGTACAATATTCTCGAGGTTTGTAAAAAGTACAACTCTTACAGTGACAGTGACTGAAAAGGCTCATCCCACCCGACATGGGAAAAGCAAATTACCGTCACAGTCGTGTCTGCAGTAAGTACTTTGCAAGCACCAGTCGCTACCCAGTGCTCGACTTCACATTGTGGGCGCTATGCAGCGAATGAAGGTTTTTTTTTTTTAGATCTTGCAGCAGAGACTCCGCTTCGACATCCTAGCCATGGGGTAGCGTTCCAGTCCTAGAGTTGCGTTCCAGTTCTCTTTGACCTCTTGCCGTATATTAGTAACACTGTCACAATTACTGCTGAATTGGCTAAAAGCAATAAAACAATATCTGAGACTGAGAGCAAGGTTCTCTTCACCTGAAAGACGAAACATCAGGCATGTTGTTAGCCGGTTGCTTGTATTTCTGGATGTGTACAGATGCAGGTTCAGTACAGGGATCCTAATCCCTTTTGTACCTGGCCCTCATTTCCTTTGGAAATAAAATAAAATGAAATTTAAGTTATTGTCCTGGTTATTTATAAGAAAGTGGTGTGTCACAAGTGCAGTGCCGCACTGTGTACAAGATGTTTTTATATTAGTGTGTGTCTTCATCCACATAACAGTTTTCGTATCCAAATATTAGTGAAATTCACATCATGAACTTTAGTGCACAGCTAAGAGAAGCTCCTAAATACCCTTGAACCCAGTATTTGTTATATTTTTGGCACTTTGCTGTTGCTATGCATGTTGAACCTACCTCGGTACATAAGCAATTCTACAGGTATATGCTAAAGCAAAATAGACACTTGCTATTAATTAAACAAAGTGACCTCATCAAAGTTCCTACTACACAAAGTGACCTCATCAAAGTTCCTACTACAGCTGAAGAAATTGCGTTCTTTCTCATACACAAAAAGTATGCTGACTGTACTTTTGTCATTCCTGTCTGACGACGAGCCATCCCTTTAATGGCAACTACACGTAACAGTTATAGCGAGTGCTGATCGAATGTTCACAGGACGGCGACGCGTGAAAGCTCTGTCCACTGATCCAGTGGCTCTTTTTCGGAAACCATATAAATATGCGAACGTTAGCAAACGACATGACATAAGGCGCACCCACCACACATCATTGAACAGTATTTTTGCAGAGGCTGTAGTTATCATGAATAAATACTGTAAAATCATTTAATTTCGCAGCCCTAAATTTTCGCGAATCGAGTAGGGATATATTCGCAACAACTAAATTTCGCGCACTCCACGAGTTCCTCGAATTTTCTCGATTCGCAAAATTCGCGAAAATTAAGGTCTCGCGAAATTAAAGGGTTTTACAGTATAAACTTGTCCAGAACGAGTGGGTTGAGTCTGCCATGCTTCGCGCGCATTATAAGCCCCGCAATTCTGCGATTGAAAACACCCTCTCTGACTGTGTGCTTTTCGCCGGCACACACAAAATGCACTATTTGCTACGCACTTTTCGAGCGCAGAAAGAGCGACGGGCAATCCACGTGAGAGGACCAAGTGCTTTGGAGCGTTCGAGCTGATTGGTGTAGGCGCTAATCTGTTGGTCAGATAGACCGCTTTCCAACCCAGATAAGGCGAAAGTCGCGTCATTTCTGCGCTCGGAAATGGCGTACTTCTTGTTTCGGCTCATTTGCATAGCGACATTCAGCGTCAGATACTTCAACACACGCGCGCGTTTAAGAATTTCTTAAACATGGAATGGCTTTCAACGATGAGTATCTTCCGTTCTGCTATCCCGTTTTTACGCGAGATTCCTTAATTAAAGAATTAATGAATTTGAGGTAATTAATGATCTTATAGTTACATACTTTCTTCGAGATAATATTCGCATGACCAACTCAAAAGCGGCATGTATTTCGCCCCGCTATTTTTTAAACAAAAATTCTGTGACGAATAAAAAACAAAACCCCCTATATATGGATAATGACCAGTGCTATGGTGTTGGTGGATGACCGGCAAACAACCTGCAAGAATTGAATGACAAGTTTTCCTGGAGATGTGTGCTTCCAGGGTCGACTATGAAACGAAACTCTAAAGCATAAACAGCATATCAGGAGATGAAATTGTCACCGCTAAAAACACCACAAATGAAGCCTGGAACGTAAGATGAAAGAAAAACAAACAAAATATTAGGTATGGGAGATATTCGTTTATAGAAAGTGGATCAAAATGGGCACATTACACAGCCGCGCCGATTTTTCAACATCAGCGGCGCGCCGACAGTTTTGGTACGGCGGCGACGGCGAGGCGCCGACCTCCGGCGGCGGCGCTTCGGCGCAGCGGCGCACACCTCTATTGTCCGGACGAATAGGCTCCTCCCAATGGCCAGACTCCCTCAATTTTGCTTGTAAACTAAAAATATTAAGCGTTTTCCGTCAGTTTAACTCATCACGTTGGGTTTACAAGCAACAAGCTGTTCACCTACGTAGTCAACATAAACATGCCTGTCTGCTGCACTACCTGAGACCCAAGTTCGGAAGCGCATGGGCATAGTGCACTAGATTTCTACAAATATTTCTACACACCAAAATCCGCTTCTCGCCGACGTGATAAGTGGTCGCGGTCATGTCAGACGCTACTATAGTAATGAATGAAAGACACCTTGTGATATATTGCTCCTTTATTCGTCGACTGGAGTTTTTCTGTCTTTTGATTTGGATGGCCTTCTGTGTGCCTTGTTGGCGATGTTCCCTTTACCAACGATTTCTCCGCCCTCGGGCTTCGCGGTTTCTGGCGACGCAAGCGGCGACGCAAGCGGCGAAGGAAGCGGCGAAGCCTTTGTGTCGCCCTCTTGTGCTTTCTGCCCTTGCCCCAGATGGTCCTCTCCTGGAGGATCTTTTATAGCTAGTGCAGAGCAGAAGAAGAAGAATATGGAGGCAGTCTTCACGAGTATCATCAGCCGGAAGATGTTCATCCCCATGAGCCCATTCTCGTAGATTGCACATGCCCCTTGCCCTTCGCATGTGTCTTGCCAGAGGATACAGCTCTTGTCTATCAGGTAGCCAAATAGTATGGGTCCTGGTATTGTACCTTCGAAAGATAGTAGTCAAATTAGGTGTCGGTATTAGCGCTTTATGCAATCCGTCCGAAAGGCCGTTGTGAGGTGCACCTATCTTGACAGTGCTATTGGTTCTACGAGTCAGGTGATTTTTTTGTCAAGGATTACGAGAGGAAAACTCTACAGCGGTATTACCGAAGAGCCTAATTGCAACGTAGTTGACCCCAATACCGGTTGACTTCAGGTCTTCGTCGAGTGTCCTAAGAGGTTCCATCATGAATGTAAGCGATGTACATTAGACGGCATTATACTTACCGAAGCATAGCTGTGAGGGCTGGTACGATGAGTAGAAAGGTACAGAAGAGGGCAATGAATATTGATATACAAAATATAATTACGAGGCTGCAGTGCGAAGCACACGGGTCACGGATGGCTTGGTACTGTAGCGCAGTTTCGTTATGATCCCCGAGTTGAAGTATAGGACCTGTTATGCAGCTGCATTGCATGTAGATCTGAAATATATTCGTGTTGAAAAATACGAAGGAATGAAGGTACACATATCCGCAACCTCAGGCAAAAACGTCAGCATCTTGGTATCTTTCTCATCCATTCAACTACCCAGTTCTTACTAGTACACTACGTTTCCTAGCATATGGTATCTCTGTGCTTCCTTCATCCTTGGAAGAAAAATAAAATTGTAAATGGTGTAAGTGCCTACTTTACAAGGTTGGTGGTAAGACCCCCCGCGTAGGAAGGCTGCATGGGGTTTAACGGGGTTAGTTTCCTCCTCGACAGCAGCGCGCCCTCTCGGTTGAGAACAGATACGGCATGGGTGGTAAGACAAAGTGAAGTCGGAAGTTCTCCCGTCGCCATTTCTTAGGGGCAGTCAACTTCGTCAAACCCTCGCCCCCATAGCATTGCTGTTCCAAGTGTTTGCTCCTCGACCAAGCTCGTTTGTCCGTGACAAATAGCGTCGCCCAGCGTCTGTGAGTGTCTACTGGTCTGTAGCGCACAGAATGACGTGTAACATCTATTCTCAGCGGTAGGGGAACGCGGTGCACGGTCTCCAAAGTATTCTTTTCTCCAGGCACGCACCACTACCCAGAGCTTTATAACCAGCTTGGAAAAAGTGGCCATCTTCCGTGTACTGGGTGTTGCACGAGGGAGTGACCCCTAATTACTTGAGATCCGCTGCTTCGTTGGAAAATGTCTGTCGGTGGCCTTTTGGGAGCTGCTGCGTTCGGAACGATTCCTAGACGCTATGTGCGTCGCATATTAGGGAGTTTTACTTGGCCACTTCTGCTCCGCCGATAAGTTTACGACTCAGGTTTCCGCAAGTGTTCATGCGTAAGCGGAGTCGGAGATCTGACTACGACAAATATCGGAGTCCTCGTGCGCGCTTCCGAGCTCCCACTCAGCTGCAGCATGCGCAGAGCGTGCGCTTACAAACAAGATGGCTGACACCCAGAGAAACAAAATCGTTTGCTCGCGGCGAGCACTGCGAACTATTTTGGTCTGCAACTTCCCGAAATCATGTCTGGGCGACAACCACGGGAACAATAGCGGATGTTTTGAAGCAAGGACACCGGACTGTTGACGTGGCGTAGTGTTGAAAATAGACCACAAGCCAGGAGTGATGTTTATCGTTTTGTTGCACTGGCTTCAACAAAAATTAAGTGATAACAAAAAGGACGTTTCGACGCCTATGCGGGCGTCCTTATACAGGGTGTCCACGCTAAGTGTGAACAGATTTTTTAAAAATATATCAATCCCTTTTTCCGAGATGAAATCAATAAAATCAATTGCAATATAGCATATGCTGAAGGGAACTCCTTAGGGGGGCATTAACAGACTCCTAAGGCAATGTCTTAATTAACTTTCAATAATTAACTTTTTAATTATAAAAGCTACGAAGTTGCTCCAATGAGAACATCTGATCTCTTCGGTCACCAGATACCAAAGCCGTTTTCAGAACAAAAATCCGTTCGATAGATCGCAAAAAATTCGCGAAGGAACGCCATTTTTTTCTTTATTTTATTCATTGCGCATCTCTGGAGACGCATCTTTCCTTCGCCCCCAATACGAGAGAATGAAAGAGCACACTATCGCCTCTTGCGTCCTGGAAAAAGATTAAAAGAAAACAGAAAATGCAGCCCAAGATAAGGGCAGTCGCGATAGAGTCACCCGATAGATTTGTGTTTTTGTTTTGTTTCCGCAAGTTAAAGCTAATCTTCGACGCATGAGGCGGCACTGTGCTCTTTCACTTTCTCACACTGGGGGTAAAGGAAAGCCGCATCTTTGAAGATGCGCAATAACCCAAATAAAGAAAAAAAATGGCGTTCCTTCACGAATTTTTTGCGGACGATCTACCGAACGGAGTTTTGTCCTGAAAACGGTTTTGGTATCTGGTGACCGAAGAGATCAGATGTTCTCATTGGAGCAATTTCGTAGCTTTTATAATTAGAAAGTAAGACATCGCCTTAGGAGTCTGCTAATGCGCCCCTAGGGAGTGCCCTTCAGCATATGCTATATTGAAATTGATTTCATCTCAGAAAAAGTGATTGATATATTTTTAAAAAATATGTTCACACTTAGCGTGGACACCCTGTATACAGTTGACACACAGCTACATATATACAGTTGACGGGAGAGTCTTAGCACGAGAGGGTAACAGGGTGATGGAAACAACGCAACATAACGCAAGCCCAAGGAATTACACGTACGTTCTCGCTTCCTGTGTAATCCCTTGGGCTCGCGTTATGTTGCGTTTCTGATACCCCTGCTTTTGTATTTATGTTCTTTGATTTTTACCTGTATTTGTATCCTTTCCATCACCCTGTTACCCTTTCGTGCTAAAACTCCCCCGTCAACTGTATATATGCGCCTGTACCATGTTCATATTTTTCTAACCTGAAGTGCAGCCTCGTGCACGAATGTTGTGTTTACCATATGTAAATAAATAAGTTGCTTCTGCCGTTTAATATCACTCTTATGATACGAGTAAATGACGTTAAGACTTGTGCAGGCAGATTGCGTCCCGCTTGATTTTCCGAATTGGTGGGGTCGTTCTCAGTGAGTCTCAGGTCGTCTGGAAACTAAAACTGCGGACAAGCGCTTTACAAGGTCTTTACAAATCATTGAGCGTTGAGCGTTTGAGTTGTGAGCATCAAGGAGCTTTACAAATCATTCCCACCAACTCGTCAGTCGTATCTGTTTTTCGGAGATCGTATAGATTGGAGCGTTATCGTAATAGGAACTCCCTAACCTCTTCCTCCATCGCTGAGAATTTGTGTTTCGCCACATTTCTAGTGATTTCGACGGCAGATATACGACGTCGTTGTCCAAACCGAAACCATGCACCCACGTAGCCCCGAGGTGTGTGTGCTCCCGGCCGTCCACAATAGACGACCTACACCACTACGTCATCGATTACGTCCTCCCGCCGCGCAAAGCATGCTGGTGCGCATTATCAGCTTTATCGGCCTATCAGCCGACGCGTTGTTCCGCTTCTTGCCCGCCACAGCAAAATATAACCTGGAACCGGTCTTCTCGTGACGTCACATGTTTGTAAACAGAGGGTCGTCTATTGGCTCAGAGGACGACATTGATGACATACACCCGATACGAAGGGATGTATCCGGCGGTCACGCCCCGCTATTTTTCGGGGTGACTGCGCCCCCGGTGCACTGGATACGGTTAAAAGTCCATGTGTATATGATAGTGAGGGATCATTAGGACCGTTTCCGGTGGAGTAATTCGCCAAAATCATTTCATGGTCCCTTTAAGGCGGACTCACTTTAAGAAAGTCTACAAGGAATTTTTGTTCGCAGGATTCTCGTAAACCTCGCTAAATTTCTACAAGACACAGGTACAGACGTGCTTCCCTCGAGTTTACCGAGGCAATGGCCCTCGCCGGAAGCGAACGTTAACTAGATCTCATGAGCCCGCCTCAAGTACACAAGGGTTGCAAAATTTCCCACAGAATATGGAGCAAAAAATTGCGCCCTATAAGGTGTTGAAGCCCAGGGATACCACCCTGCAAACAGTATATAGCGTTGACACATTGGACTAACGGATGTCACAGGTCGTTGCCACGTCAAGGGTGCGACCACTAAACTTTTTTTTCTTTTTTAGTGTTAATTTCATTTGTCTACCAAATTCAACGATGTTTGCCTATATCTCACCTGCGTGTCATTCACTTGTTTAGCTGATGCACAACCAGCGATGCATGGTGAAAAGAAGGTGAAATTGTCTGTACCGCAGACAGGGTCAAATTTATACCCAGTGCAGTTGCAATGCTGGTTACATGGTTGAACCAACTCCCGCACTCGCATGGGTTCACGGCCGGTTCTGCAAGTCAATCAAGACTCGGGAATCACGTACGAAATACCCCATAATTTCTACATCAGCCGCCGTCATCTGGGTCACACGGTCCGTAGCGGCAAACCGAAACGATTTAGCTCTGCCCCTGTTTTCTGACATCGCTGCAGGAATGCAGGAGGAACAGTACTGTATATGATTTTGAATATTTTAGGCAAAAAAGAACCTAACTGTGCAGTACCCACAGGAGTCAGTATACTTATGATATCAACCATGAAAGTTGCAGTGGCTGAACAGAGACCTGCACCACAAGAACCATTGAAGTTTATTTGCAGAAGGAGACTATCAGATATGCCACTTCCATGTTTCAGAGCCTTTCGCACATCTATTATGCCGTGGTCGCGAGTAACACTTCGTCAGGTGTGAGGGGCTCCTCATCTATTTGTTGGGCTCAAGCTATAATATTACGGGTCAAGACTCACTTCGGTCGACTGCTTCCGTTCGCTACGATATCCTATACCTTAAACGTGTCAGCGCAAAATCGCGTGAGCTAAATAAGGACCGGTATGTGGGTGGAGAGGAGAAGGTATAGTTGCGTCGATTGCATCTGCTCCGGCATAGTCAGCAGCCAGAAATTGTGGAGGTTGGAATCTAGGTTGTCGTTGCAATGTAAAAATCAAAGAAAGTCGACGTGCTATTCATAATTAGGAAAGTTGGGCATGCATACAACGTCTACTACATTTCGGTGCTGATGCCCAATGCTTGCTGAGTCAAGGCTTCACCCCCTACGTCCCTGCCTTGTAGCTTTGTGAACGTTGCCCTACACGAAATCGTAAGTCCAATTCCACTGGTATATGGGGCACCGTTTAGCAACACTGACGGGAGGTCATCCTTGAAGAGAACATAGATGCAGACATTGAAAACATACGTACTGCAACCACATGTCTGCAACGGTTGTGTTTCCAGCAGCGTAGTTGATGTTTGGACAAGAGTGCATGAAGACGAAGATGGTGAACCAGGTAACGAACGAAAGGATGACGCAGTAACGCGCGATGGTCGATGACTTCACGGTCAGCTTGGTTACAATATATCCTCCCAGGAGTGTCCCACCACAGGCGCTTGGGACGGATACGGCGCCTGCACGGTAACCAGAAAACTATGAGGGAAATCGAAAATTTCCGCGTGCACACATTTCGGTCGAAAGATAGCGCGCTACTCAGTTTTGTTTTATGCGAAACTCCTCAATCATCAAATAAAGTTGTTGCTCTATGCTCTACACGGCTTCCTTGCACACATTGTCAGTCGTTGAACACATCGTGGCTGAACAGATTGCAACATTTGTGGATACTTGGACTGATCGAAAACCCTGGAGTGCGCTCACATACTCGTTCAGAGAAATATTCTGTCTGGCTGTGCCTATCAATCAGTTTCCTATTTTTGTATTGACCACAGCCACTAGCTACGCGCTTGTTTTCTTGCTACCCCATAAGCACAAGGTCTCCTTGACGGCAATGGCGGCACACACAAATCCTACACCAGCTAAGTCATTGTTTGAAGACTCAATTCCCTTCGTAAGATTAAACTTGCGACCAGCGGCATGGCCGAGCGCGTTAAAGGGAGACTCCGCACCAAAAACGTGTTGAGGTAACAGTGCGACATCAATCCCTACCCTATGATATTTCAGTGAATACGATTTCCCACCCCCAAGTGGCCCAGATGATTAGAAAATGAATATTTTGCTTCGAGTGACCAAGCGCTCCTCCACGGAAAAGCAGTGAAGCAACACTGTGCTTCACCTCACCGGTATTCCTCATGTACGGCTTTCTGTAGGTCTTGCTTTTACAGCTGGCGAATATTTTAGAACGAAGTTCGAAGAACCAGACGACTGGTCATCCACGCGACACCAAAAAGTTACAATGCGCGTGCCCGAAAAACAGCCGGTGGCCCACACGAGACTACCGGTGACGTCACACATGGTACAGGAGGTAGTAGAGGGAACCTGCAGAAGTTTCGGTTTCGTTTTGAGCTTCCCAACTCTTTTGGTAACTAATGAGTCCCATATTGCCAAACCAACTGTATTTCTCATTTTGGAAGAATGTATCGGACATATTTACACAGCCATTATAATAGTTTCAGATTGTCCCCGCGGGGTCTCCCTTTAGCTTGTAGCCAAGGTCGTGCTGAAGAGGTGGTGGGTTCGAATCCTACCACCGTATGTGTTGTCCGAGTTTTCTTCTGGGTTTTCCGAAGACTTTCCGGCACAGTCCTTTACCTTCAATTCGGCAAAGGACGCATACTGACCCCCCCCCCCCCCCACACACACACACTCCTTCCTGCTGCCCCAACTTACCCAACAGACCGGAGGCAACACTGGATGACACGCCAAACATTGAGATGAAGATCTTCGTGGCGAAACCAGTGAGGCCAGAGGCTATGAAAGCTGTAAAGCAGAACAGGCGATTAATGTTCGGCAGGTTATACGGGACACCTACTTTCCGCGCAGGCTGCGAAGGTGAGACACAAAAAGGTCTTGTTGGTGAGCAACCGTTTTAGGAAGGATAAAAAGCTTCGGTCTATTACAGGTTGCCCTTCAGCCGGTTCCTTGTTCGCTTTGATTTGCTGTTCTCTTTCTTCCTTCCCTGCAAAAGAAAGGACCCGCGAAGGCATTGTTTGCCAATAATCCAAGTCGATGGACCATACCTGGCAGTTCTTTGGGAAAGCTAGCCATGGGTCCAGCTATTCCAAGGGCTACGATGGACGCTATGAAGAAGCCCAACCACCATCGACCTACCCATCCTATGCTGACCTTGGACATACCCAGTCTGAAAACGGGCCGTGTCACACGTGCGCATCGTAGTGCTCCGTAAGATTCTTACTCGCTTGCGTCAGCGGTTGCGTCCGTGTACAACGAAAGGAAATAGCCTCCAAGAATGAATCCGAGCGCTGGGCCCAAGACCGATGTTGCGTAGAATATGCCTGAAATTGTCATCTCTTAGGGACCAACAAGTCTCTCTTAACATGCAACACCACAAATGAAGAGACACGTTCTTGGCCTAAATGACTCAGTGACTCTGCTGAAGAGGTCCTTGGCGTACTCACTCCGCCTTACGCTTTAAGCTTACGTTCTAACATTTTGCGAATGAACAATTAACATTATCCAAAATAAAGCCAAATACGTCGTACGGTTCAACGAGACATGTCACGAATACACGCTAGTCGTAATAGTCTTCTTAGGCTCGATAAATAAACTTGACATGTCAGTCCCACCTACGCTATC
The DNA here is from genome assembly GCF_037126465.1 of Ornithodoros turicata. Taxonomy (NCBI): domain Eukaryota; kingdom Metazoa; phylum Arthropoda; class Arachnida; order Ixodida; family Argasidae; genus Ornithodoros; species Ornithodoros turicata. The sequence goes on from NC_088205.1 coordinate 29,162,783, forward strand.
GACGCCAAGAAATGCAAGGGTTAGCGCGGGATAATTGGCTACCGAAAGCTATTCTTAAGAGGGGTCTCGATTGTGCCCAACTTGTGAGCTTTGTCGGCTGTAATAATAATAATAATAATAATAATAATAATAATAATCCAGGGCTTTACGTCACTAGACAACTGCGATCATGAGCGTGCCACAGTGGTCGAATCTGTGGATTAATTTTGCCCACCTGAGGGATTCTTAAAGGATCGAGAAGGTGACATTTAACATTGCTCGAAATCCTGCCCCATCTGTAGAGTTGTCCACCTGCAGTCACCACGCAAAATATTTTCGCTCTGCCACGCGTTATAGCTGTGCTATCGAATTTGGAGTCTGAGAAAGCAGCCGCAGACGGCAGACACGATTCTAGCTTGACGCATTGGAAGTTCCGTGCCTTGTTTCTTCGTATTTTCTTCGCAGCTCACGCGACGTTTATACATACTTGAGCTGTGCCGCTGTAAGTCACTCATCACGTGATGGGGGTAGCATATGTCACGACGTCCTCTCGTTCTGCGATGCGCTCGTTCTTTTCTCGAGGAAAACGATTTTTCCAAGGTGCGCGGAACAGAACCCTCGCGCTCGCGGTGTAGGTCACCTACGCTCATCCTTCTAGGAGAACACTCTACACAACCTTTCACAGTCTCTCGCGGAGGACGGCGTGTCTGAGCAGCTTGTAGCCTTCCACCACGGATCACGCTGACACCGTCCTCGGCCGGATTTGAGCCCGTGATCTTGAGATCCACGGGCAGACAATTTACCGACTGAGCCACCGAGGGCGGCGCTCTTTTATGTGCGCCTTGTATTATTACATTAACGACCATGAAAATGCTACTCTTTACCCATGTAGAGAGAAGACTTTTGAGTCGGGGTGTTCTCGTCAAGGTAGGCAACACCCAGCGTAAAGAAAGGTGACGAGCCAACGCCGTGTAGCGCGTGTCCGACCATGAAGAAATACTTGAACCAGTTGAGCCCTCCGATGTTTCTTTTGCAGATGTCTTGCAGAGGGTTCGGGCAGACGGAGGCAGAGTCAGCTTTGTCCACCCTGTAGCGCGGGGCTACAAAATGCGGCAGCGAGAACAGCATGGAGCCTGCAGAGAGGATGATCGCACCGACGCCGATAATGGCCGGCTTGTGCTGCACGCCACCGATGTAGCTGACGGGCACCATCATTATGCATGATGCGATGTTGAACATGCTTTGGATAATCTGTGAACGATAATGCATGTATAGATACCGAAAACAAATCGAGGAGACGAGTTTTCTCACTTACTAGTACTCTACAACAATGTGAGCTTTCACTTGAAGTGATATCTCGATAGCTATTTACCTCTGGATGCACTGTTCTACAGCTAACCATGTAAAAATAATGCTGCTTATACTACTTAGCATATTAGGGTAAGGCGAGACAAAATGAGACGTGGGGCAAAACGCCACATTTTGTTCTCCACGCCATCTATATCTCAGAAGCCGCTCTTCGCGATGAACTCGCCGTTTGTCCACTTTTGACTTGGGAATTGCCATGATTCGGGATGCGTTGAAGGGAAAAATAACCGAAAGAATCGCGTCTTCATGCCTAGCAGATGCATGCAGACGCAGACTCGTTAAGAAGGCGCGAGTTTCTGCAGTTTTTTCTTTTGAATGCTGCGGCGGTTTAAATGCCTACCATGTCAAAGCAGGTCCGCATTCTATTTCTTTATTTATCTAGCTATATTTGCGCAATATAGGCTCTCCAGGCGCGGTTGGTTGGCTTTCAGGAGAAATATTGGTTGGAAATATTGGTTGGCTTTCAGGAGGAGGAGGCGAGGATATCGACGGCGCACAACGCGACAGCGTTTCATTTAGAAAGGCATAAGCCAATAATTGAGTAGTTTTACGTTTGTTCCTGATGTATTTCTTTTTACTCTGTCTGGGAGGTATCATCATATACGCGAAATAAACAGATTTTACAAAGCGAAATATGACAACGAAGCACAACCAAAGCGCCCAGCAGGTCACGTTCGTCATAACAAACTGGCAGCGTCTTGTTTACACGGGAACAGTGGACAACACGTGGAGAATGGACTACGATCAGGATCGCATTGGAAGGAAGTCCACTTTTGCTTGCTTCCATTGCAAAAATAACCAGAGCGGTTCATTTTGCTCCAAAGGCCGGGGAGGGGGGGGGGGAAGAAGACGAATGGGACTTAAGTTTGCTCGAGACACCTAAGAATGCTGGTATGGTTATTTTTTGAAATACAAAAGATTACGCCCAATTGTAAATTTGAGACTCATTTTGCACCAGCTTACCCTAATGCGCCTTTAAAGACACGGGAGCTTTCTCACTGCTCAGGAAAAGATTCCGCGAATAATACAGCTTCGGATTTATGATTAGAATTCAAGACAATGAGCCGTACTATACTTTTTTTTTTCAAGGAAACTAATAGAGTTGAGCTCGGACGGGATGCACATGGGCTACTTGTTCCCTCCCGAACAATTTACTGACCCGACGACACGTTGCGTGGAACGTTATCCTCTTTGTCACACTGAAAAGCCTTACCGCCAGCAATGGGGTAGAGTATCGCCCCTGGCGATGAAGGTCCACAGTTGTTTGAAAACCTATTTCATACAGGTCCACATAAAGCCTTTGCAGAATACTATATCAAAGAACATAACTTCGCAAACACGCATTCATTGATCGAACGCAGGGTTTTTTCCAGCACCACCTAAACACCCACAATGTACACTAAAATCCACAAAATACGGGCGAGAAGGGGCACTCCCCCTCCCCCAGATGAAAATTCTGGGAAAACCCCTGCTCGAACGTCATCCCGGACTGCCTACACCCTAGCAGCAGTTCCTTCCCTAATATGATCACAAACCAGATCAATGCTATCAGCAGTACAACAACCCCATTGTATTAGTGCGCGAGTTCTGCACCCAGTTACCTTACATCTACTGAGCTCTGCAAAGAATAGTGAACATCCTCATGGAAAGTACTGTGTCTGGAGTTACGTACGCCCACTTCGATGCCGCGCAGCTGGAAGCGCTTCTCGAGGGTCGGAGTGACGACCGAGACGAGTCCGTTGACAACGAAACCCTGTGTCATGCCCAGGATGCAGAGGAAGACCAGATAGCAACGTGGCGTCCGCAAGCCCTGCATCCAGGACGGGTAAAAGCCACAAAGACCGCAGTAGACGTCATGGCCCACTCCAACCAGTCCACCTCCCCCGTACTTCCGAGGTGGTACCCGTACATGCGGTAGGGTGATCCCAAATGAGGAGACCGAGAAGTCGGATTTCACGTACGGGTCAGGTGTCCACATTATTACCAGCAAAAGTACACGACGGAAGGTCAGTACCAATGAAATGTTTCGAGGGTTTGGTTGTCCCTTCTGCTCGTGGCGTGTAAGCACGGAGCGCGTGCTCCGTGATCATCTTCTTCTTCTTCTTCTTCCACCACTAGGAACAGTGGCCGCCAGCCACACAGGGCGATTGGCCAGGGTTTGGTGCGGACTAATCTCTAGAGGCTCATGAGATCCACGGTGACATGTTAGTAGAAGGAAGCCATAGCAGAGGAAGGAGGAAGGAGGGGAGGGAGGAAGCGGGAGGTACAAGACGTTTCAGAAGCGGCCGCAGCACTACACTACACTACGCGGAAGCTACACTACGAACTGGAAAAAAATATATACATATTTTACGTTGTATACATATTTTGTTTCATCTCATAAATCGACCTCACTCAACAGACTGAGTGCGAAAAATATTAACTCGGTGAAAATTGCGCGCTTGCACGAATTTGGGAAGAAACCCGCAAACTTTCATAATTTCAGATTATCAAAGAGTAAATGACGTTCTCTCGGTGCACATCTTACTGCATAAAACAGTACACTATACTTGTAGGTCACACGCATATCTCCTTGGAACAGCGCTTTCCGCTTCGGGTTTGAGGCAGAGTTATATAGAGGACACACAGCAGCACGCTAAAAGCGGAAAACAGTGGGTTCCGTCGTCCGGTGGTCCGTGTGCATGATGCTGTGGTCTTTTGTGCACACTGTTGCCAGCCCGAGATGTGGTTTTCAGTAACTTTGCGAATTGTTGTGCGTGCGATTGTCAAACACAAATTCCAGACTCTCACAACATACGTTTGGCCTTTCAATCAGAGTTGTATAGAGGACACACAGCCAGCACGCTAAAAGCGGAAAACAGTGGGTTCCGTTGTCCGGTGGTCGGGTGATCCGTGTGCATGATGCTGTGGTCTTTTGTGCACACTGGTGCAAGCCCGAGATGTGGTTTCCTGTAACTTTGCGAATTGTTGTGCGTGCGATTGTCAAATTCCAGACTGTCACAACATACGTTTGGCCTTTCAATCAGTGATTATAATAAAATATAAGGAGATAACCATTTGTTGACGCCGGACAGCGCTCACAAGAAATGTACTCAGGTTTCGGTTTTTACTTTGAACGCTCCTATCTCCCGCTGGAGCGTCGTTTTGTTTCTTCTATCAGAGCAATAAGCTGTGTTACAGGCGAATAATTGTGGTCTGTTCGGCTCTGTCCTTCAGTTCAGATGTGCACAGAAACCCTACTTATCCAGGCTGATGCGAACGCATCAAACACCGTCAATGTTGCACCTGACGAATGACTATGCTCTACTACCAAAAAACACAGCGACGAGACGAACGTGTTGAGGTTAGGGTTCGGAGCCCGGGATCCCGAAATCCCGGGATTTCAGCATAATTTCATGTCCCGATATCCCGGGATTTCGCAAGGCCGGATTTCGGGATTATAAATTTCGGCTTTTCTGATAACAAATATTCAGTGGTGCGAGTGAAAGGGAAAGAACGGTGTCCAACCGACATTCTGTTTCAAGCGTTCCTTCCCCGAAAAATATCATTTGCAATCCGAAACCGAACAAACCTTGTCGTCCACAACACATTACAACGACGTTAGCTGCTGACTCATGTGAACTACGCAAGCGAGAGCGGAGAACAGCCCTCAAATAGCATAAAGCTCCCATGAAATCAGAAGGAGTTTTCCAATCCTACAACGAGAAATATTACAGAATCTCTCTCTCTCTCTCTCTCCCTGCAGAAACTCTCTTTTTGTTTCTTTGATCCGCACGAATACGTGTATATATATATACAGGGTGTCCCAGAAAACGTGTCATTGAATTATAATAAAAAAACTACACCACCTAGAGTCATGCGGACAATGGCATTTGTTCTTACTGGGTTTTTGCCACCTCCTCATGTGAATGTCGTGTAACGTAAGTTTAATTATGTAAATTTTTGCGACCTTAAGTCGGAAATTTGCCTAGTAAACGTCACTTTTTTACCCCACCAATGTGAAGAGCGTGTCTAATTTAGTCAAATTAATGATAATTGACAGGGATATTCAGGAGCTATCACATCGGAAAAAATAGCCGAACATCACGCTCTACGGAGGTCGCACAGAATGGCGCACGATGAATTTTTCAGCGCAATCTTTGTCAGTCCGACGAAAGGAGGTTGGAAACCCAGCCCTCCCCGGCATCGCAGAAGAGATAAAACAGGCACGGCTTATCACGTCCGACTTTTGCTGGGATAATGCTTTCCCTCTCCCAATTTTAGGAACTGTTACTTTTTCTACTATCACTCTGTGGGCTGCCTTCGGAACCTCCTTTCGTCGCAATGAGAGCGATTGCGCTCAAAAAGTCATCGCGCGCTATGGTCCGGTGCTCCGAAAAGCATGATGATGAGGAGGAGGAGGAGTGTCGTTGGGAGGAACCCGAGAGGTCTGCCTGCCTGATTAGGCGGCATGTTTCTCGGGAAGGGAAAGATGGTGGACAGGAGGAAAGGGTGAAGTGGAAGACCGAGCGGAATCCGCTCGGGGGGAGGATAGCTGCGTCCATGGGCCGACTTCAGGGGAACTGTGCCGGCATACGCCTATTACACATCTGAGGGAAACCCAGGAAAAACCCCAGACGGCACAGCCGGCCCGCGGATTCGAACCGCGGACCTCCCAGTCTCCAAGCGCACGCGTTACCGCTGCGCCACCGGAGCTGGTAAAAGCATGATACTTCGGCTATTTTTTTCCGATGGGATAGCTCGTGAATATTACTGTGAATTATCATGAACTTGAATGAATTCGGCACGCTCTTCATATTGGTGGGGTAAAAAAGTAACCTTTACTTGGCAAATTTTCGAGTTTAGTTCGCAAATATTTACATAATTAAACTTGGAGTACATGACATTCACATTAGGAGGTGGCAAAAACCTAATAAGAACAAATGCTGTTGACCGCATGATTCTAGCTGGCGTAGTTTTTTTATTATAATTCAATGACACGTTTTCTGGGACACCCTGTATATATATATTTGAATGTAAAAAGAGAAAATGGAGACAGCCTTTTCAGAAAACTATAATTCGGCTATTAGAATAGAACACAGCAGTCACTGTGGGTGAATAAAATACAAAAAGAGCAAAACGCACCATTCCATGTATTCACACAAGGGACATTCTCCAGAATACTCCAGCGGATGATGCGAAATACGTCATTGATTTTGGCGGCTGCGAAAGTAGAATTGCTGTACGTCATAAGTATGCATCTTCTTGTGCACTAGCTGCGGGAAATATACTTGGGCGCAGCCAGAAGATATTACATAGCAGACGACAAGAAGCGACGCATTTCATTGCAAGGTCGACATTCCGGCACGATGCGAATGCCCAATGCTCAATGCTCAATTGCCCCGTGAGCAATTTTTTGCGCTTTTTTTTCTCACTAGAATCTTCCGTGGGGATGATAGAAGACGCGCAATTTGTGATAGCATGGTTGTGCAAGTGGATACAGGCCTATACGACATCCTGGGTATAGTTACGAAAAAATCCCGATCCCGTCCCGGGATCTCGGGATCCACATTTCGAAATCCCGAAATCCCAGGATTGTAAAAACGGCTCGGGATTCCGAACCCTAGTTGAGGTGTTGAGAGCGAACATTAAGCAGTGGAGGATGGCGGCGAGATTTTTATTTTTATTTCGGTGTTAGCGCCGCGAAGCAACTGTGGCTATGAGCGGCAGACGTGGATAGGTTAAGAGAGGACAGCAGGAAGGAGTAGGGGACGGAGGGGTTAGTATGCATCCTGGGCCGACTTCAGGGGGAACTGTGTCGACATTCGTCTGCAAAGTCTTCGGAAAACCCAGGGAAAACCTCAAACAGTACAGCCTGTGACAGGATTTGAACCCATGTCACCTCCCAGTCTCGGCGTGGAAAGCGATCATCTTAATCACTATGCCACGGGAGCTGGTGGATGGCGGGGAGACTAAAAGCCTTGACACAGCTAGTTTTATCCTAACGCAGTGTTTCTCAACCGGGGTTCCGCGAGCCTTGACCTCCCCTCCCCACAATGAAATTATTTGCGACCAACTAGTCCAGAAGACCTACTGGAAGGAGATAAGAGATCGCCTCCTGTTACAGCCCGACCTAATCTTGGATTCGGCTGTCGTTATTGCTCGGCAGGTTGAACAGGCCATGCACGAATCAGACTTACCTACGGGCGCAAGCCATCCTCAAGTTTCTGCCATACGAAGGACTACTCCCGCACCAGCGGCAGCCAGGTGTTACAGATGTGGATCTACCAGCCACAGAGCAAACAGTGATTCATGCCCAGCCAGGACAAGCTTTGTCTCAGGTGTTACAGTAAGGGACACTTTGAGTCTGTCTGCCACTGGGGAGCGCCCCAATATCGGACAGTTGGTCAGCTTGAAGCTCCAGTACTTGCGGTCACATTCCCTACATCTTCACCAATCTTCTGCCAAATCGAAGTAGATCGTGTCGTGTTGAGGATGCTGGTTGACACAGGAACGTCTGTCTCCTTGCTGCCAATTTCGCTGTACGCGCAGCACTTCAAACATCATCAGCTCCGGACCACGCAGGTCGAGTTGAAAACCTATTCGCAAGAAGCGATTCCTGTTCACGGCACGTTCACCGCATCGGTCACTTTTGCTAACCGTTCGGAAGTCTGCACTTTCTACGTCATCGCATCGGACACTGATATCCTGGGCATCGGCACTCGACGTGCATTGGACATAAAACTCGAGGTCGCTCAGCAGCGATGTTTGAGTCGCTGACTCAAGTCAACCATCGACATGCAAGCAACCGCACTATTCCGCATCTCTTTTCTGACGGATTTGGACTCGCAAAAGGGTTCTCCCACAAAGTCACTTTCGGTACTCCGGTGCAGCAGAACCCACGACGACTACAGTTAGAAGTCCGCCAGAAAGTCTCTGATGAACTACAAAAGCTGGAGCAGGCGAACATAATTGAGCAGGTGAATGCATCCGAATGGGTATCTCCCATTGTTGTCGTTTGGAAAAAGACGGGTGGACTACGCTTATCCGGCGATCTACAGATGCCGAACGAAGCTATCGTCGTAGATAGCCATCCTCTTCCGCATCCATTTTTTGCAAGTTAGCTGGAGCGCATTTCTACTCAAAGCTAGACCTGTCTTCCGCATACCACGAACTGGAGTTGGCCGAAGAAAGCAGGAATCTCACAACATTCATCACCCACGATGGTCTGTTCCGCTACAGGCGGGTCTGCTTTGGCCTCACTTCAGCTGCAGCAGCTCTCTAGAAAATGTTGTCGACCGTGCCCAAAGGCTGCAGCGGAGCGATCCACTATTTAGACGACATACTGCTATTCGAAAGGACCCAGGGGGATCATGACCAAAACCTCTCCCAGGTTCTACAACGGCTAGATGACTCAGGGCTACGCCTGAACAAGAAGCAATGCATGTTCAGTGTCCAGGAAGTACAGCTTTTGGGGCACATGCTGGTCGATAGTACTCTGAAGCCATTCCAATACACGCCCTTACGAAAATCAGTTTCTAGTTTGTATACAGTTCTCATGAACAGCCTATCTACTCTATGCAGTGCCTATGCACCACGTAGAAAATGCATTGAAAGTGCATACAGCTCTAAACTAGCAGATCGTATCTAGTGTGTACAGGCGAACCGCGATTAAGAGTAATTCAACCTCTGTATGCAATAAGGGGATAAGTCGAAAAATCACAAACCGAGAAAAGGGGCCTGGTCTGACGGCCCGTCCGATTGACACGCACGCATTTCCCGTTTTTTATCGTCCTGTAGCGGGTCAATAAATAGCAATACGGTCCTAAATTTTCGTTGGCAGGTACATACTGGTATGTATATGTCATTACAACAACAATAGTAAAAAGGGGATAAATCGACTTATCCTCTTATTGCATACAGAGGTTCAATTATATTTTCTATTCACATTGTACAGGTCAACTCTTTTGTATATCTATATTCGTACATAAAAACTGTATCGAGTTTTCTAAATAGCAAATGTATGCAGCTTTAATGCAACCCTTAATTATCACCCTGTGGGACCATGTCGTAGACATCGTGTGTACACAGTATAGATAGAAAGAAGCAAAATATTTTCATACAAAAAATGAAAATGACTTTTCCATTTTTACCTACTGCGTTTGGAGATTTTATGGAATCAGCTGTACCCGCCCAGAATAGAACCAACATTGCGCCTGTATATAAATACGTTATTCAAGAACCCTTTAGAACTTAGTTACAAATTACACACTTATTTTACGAATTCTAGAGAATTTCTTAACGACTTTCATAAAATTTATTTAGAAGAAATTATACTACGCTTACAATTCTGTTAACAAATGCGCTGTAAAGACTGTACTGTAACTGACTGTACTATAGCCGATTTGGTAATTGTTTAATTGCCATATATACCGTGCTACCTCATTATTTTTCTGTTTATTCCTTTTATTATTGTGATGTGATGTGCTGAACGTGTATAACAATCGTCACGCTGAGCTTTTCAACCATGGCGAAGAATATATTTTATTCACGAACACTGAGAAATATCTGCTTTGATATGAGGTCAAAGCGCATGTAAAACTTGTGCATGTGATCGTTATTGGGCTTCCAAGGCACAGGCCTTATGCACGCGACACAAAAATTATTTCTCATCACTTTCCAGCGCAATGCACTTTTTTGCATTTTTTTATGGTGACTCAACAATCGAAGTACTTTCAGCAACCTGCATAATTCCGAGAACGCCGAAATTCCTGCATACGGCATCCAACACGTCATCGCGTGGCGTGAGCTTCATGAATTGGGACACCAGCTCCTTCATGGAAATGCAACCGCTCGCACAACCACTTTTATATTTCCAAAAGATATTCAAAATTCTTCCAACCACTCCGTCAATTTCCACATACGAATTCAATCGACGGGATTTGTCGCATTTTCTTATACAATAAGTGAACCCATTCACTGTGACCTTTCTGAAAGACAAACCTTGCGAGCTCATGCGTCCTTTCCCATGAAGTACAACGTCAGATGTGGCTGAGGAGTGTTTTCTTAAGTTGTAACCTTTGACGAAGTAGGCCATTAACGCGTTAGTGGAAGGGTCCCTTTCGGGTCTGTGGCATGCGTGCCAGACTCGTGGAAGTGACTTCAGGAGAAACAATTTCTCAACAACCTGCGTTTCTGCATGCCTTGTGCCATTGATAAGCCTTAACAGTCATTAAACCAGTCAAGCCATTCAGGTCCTCAAAGGTGTATGCTGAGTAATTCCATATGGGACCCCAGCTCTCTACGGAGTCAACGAGATGATTCAGCAGATGTGCATTATAGGTCATGTTTTCTCGACCATACAGCATCTCATATTCCTTCAAGAAGGAACGCATTTCCTTTCGTGCTTCGCGCAGTTTATAGAGCGGGATAGTTTTTGCGAGAAAGAAATGCATGAGCTTACAAAAGTTCAGCCAGTTTCTGTAATATGCTGATGGTATAAAGCCACGCAAAACTATAGGAGAGAAAAATAAAAGCCAGCGTCTCCATTATGAAGCCTTCCAATAGTGCCGTTCCTCAAGTGACCGAGGAAGTCTCATGACAATTCCCAAATTGTCCGTGGGTTTAGGAGAACTCGTCACAAGCCCGGTCGTCACAGGCCAACTGGTCATAGGTGAACTCGTCAAGGAGGCCAACTCGTCACAGGGCATCTCGTACGAGGAACTGCCGTCACGCCGGAATAATCGTCGCAGTGAACCTGCCACCTGCTCACCGCACCGTACTCCCCAACGTGTGAAATACGTAAAAGGCTCTCCTGACCTAACCTTGGTCAGTCTCGACGGGTGCATATTCTACATAAACTGACCCACTCTCCAACGTGTGAAATAGTAAAAGGCTCTTTTGACCTAACCTTGGTCAGTCTCGACGGGTGCATATTCTACATGAACTGACCCACTCCCCAACGTGTGAAATACGTAAAAGGCTCTCCTGACCTAAACTTGGTCAGTCTCTCAACTTTTGTCCGCGCCCCAGCAACGGAGCCCCACGCTGAGTTTTCGTCACTTCCATGCTCTCCGTGCCCTTAGCAAAGACGTGAAATTTGTACGGTCAGCCGTCTTCGGAATCCGGATTCGCGGAAGTGCGGGTCGGGCACTGGACTAATCCTTTCGGTAAAACACGGTGAAACGCATTCCCTTTGGAACGGGGTCAACCTTGCAACCAGTGTTCCGGTGACGAACCGCCCCCCTTGACAAGTGTTCCGGTGACAAAAGGACCTCGTACTGGTGCACGACCTACTTAGCGACCAGTTCACTTGACCCCCGTCCCAGCGCCGGCTTTTTTGTTTCACATGTTTGCCGCAGGAGCATTGGTGGCGCTAGCGACATTCCCTACTTCAGTGGGGTTATAGTGCTTATGAGGTAACTTTCTTCGCATCCGCGTCAGCTATTTGTTCCCTTTTTTCGACAAACATGTAGTAATCTTTACGCACCAAGCCGTCACGAAGACTATCAGTTCACATGGGCATGGTTTATTCCGTAGTGCCCTTTTTGCAAGGCAAGATGCCCCCTCGCGCGAAAAGGTGTGCTGTCATCTGATATATTTCTCTAAAAGCTTACAGTCCAACTGCGATGACTTTTATGTTACCTCTTAAAATATTGTTAACATTATTTCCTTTTCGTTTTGAGCAAGTAGAAAAGATTTGCAACAACAATTCACTTTGGAGACGACAAGTCAGACCCACTTGTACAGTGATGGCACCAACTTTAAATTCATTTTAAATTTAAATAACGGCTTATAGAAGCGTATCGCCACAGGAAGAGCGGCAGGAACTGCTGTTAGCCTATGGTCCAGTGTTGTGTGATCTGATGAATATTTCAGTGACGATACTTCCTGTCTCGGTTCAAATGTTAATTGGTGCTGGTGAAACCGGACCTTAGTCCATCACTCAAGGACTGAAACTGAAGCGAATGTCAGTTCGGTTACGGTTCAGTGTCAGAACTCTGAAAGCGGTTTCGGTGACAGTTACGTGGTTCGCCGTTTTAATGCTTGCGGTTACCGGTAACCAAACAGTTGAACCGGTACTTTTTCGGTTTTCTCTAGGATGTATCCGCAGGCCGCGTGGATGTCGCAAAATGAGCTACAAGTGCACACGGGTAAAAATGAACATATAAGTCGCAGGAAATTTTATTCGAGAAGCTTAACCGGCACTTTGCATGGCTAACCTTGCCTTTTTTTATATGTAAACAAGCCCCCTCCCCCATTAGCAGGACTGCACTGCAACTATATATTAGCGAAAACGTTTTCAACTGTTTCCCCTTTACTTTGAGGAGAAGTGTAGCCATTATATGACGAAGAGATCTAGTTCAACAGAAGCACGTTCAACACCACTAATCAGAGTCGTAAAGCAATACAAATATCGCATCCAAAGTTGATCGCGTTCACGCTTGAACAGATTCTTGCGATCCAGTAACTGCAATCACATGATTCTGTTCAGGATACGGTTTCAGTTAATTGCGAATGGTGAATTGCAGATATGGATCTGGAAGAAACTTGGGTTCCAAGCGGTCTTCGGTTGCGTCCCGGTTTCAGTCCATGCGCGCACTTCCACGTGACAGAGCATGATTGGTTCCGGTGCTGGATCGCCAATGAACTGATTGGGTCTTTACAGCGATACCTGTATAGGGGTGGGGGTGATTGGGGGGGGAGGGACCAACTTCTAGGGGAACTGTGCCGACATGCATATGTCTGAAAGCGTCTGACGAAAACTCAGGAAAAAATTCAGATAGCAAAGCCGGCTCTGGGACTCGAACTCGGGTACCTCCCAGGCTCGACCAGATATGGGGGAACTTGTTTTGCAAGGACGGCGTGGTATCAAATCAAGTGCCTTGTGCTGTGTACCAATACGAGATGCGCTGGTGTCACGCACTGCATATGCTTATGCCATACCATACCATAGCACGAGAAAACAAAATAAGCAGTATCCCTGTGAAGTATGCCCCGACAAAACGAGTACAGCAGTCGATATTGTACATTACAAACCAATATACACGTCGAAAAGATATATACACGAGTCAATACGAACACCCTGTCGTCACATGTCCCAATACGGCGTCCCGCTGTTTTAGGGAATGTGGGCAGCGCGCCAAGCGGACCTTTCACCGGTCAGAGAAGGAAAGGGCGAGGAGGCTCAGCGGACAGCCGCCCTATAGGGATTTGGGAAAGTGGTCTGGTCGCTCTGTAGCTCGTGTACTGGGGTGACCAATTATCCTGTGACGAGTCTTCCGGTGACGAGTGGGATTGTGACGAGTGGACCGGTTCCCCCGGAGCACACAGCGTACATGTAGTCAACCACGAACCCACTCGGAAACGTGAAGAACGAGAGAAAGAGAAGCACTGTTGTACCCCTAATGCCGAACTGGGCTTCACCAGTATTAGCTGCTTTTGTCGCATTAAGGCGGAATGAAGTGTCAGTTCTCATTGAGGGTTTAGGTCATACCGAAGGGTATACACACGCGAACATGACCGCTTCCCTTTCCTACAACTTCGCCTTCATGGCGGCACCATGCACAACCGTGAGCCCCGTTGAACTGGGTCATATTCAGCAGCATTGCTCTTGCAGGTGTGTCGACTGTGGTTGTGCCTCATATGCACCAAATGCTCATAACCTCCAAACGCTCATATGCACCGAAAAAAAAGTTGGTGGTTTTGAGCGTTTGGTGGAAATGAGCAGGAGGGGAGAACCTGCTCATAAGCACCAAACGTCCAGAACATCCGAATGCTCATATGCACCGAAAGGCGGGCGACCACAAAGGCAGGGTCTTCCTCTCCCGCATTTGGAAGAAGGTCATAGGGTGAGAAAGGTGGAATGAATGGCGCTTCACGACGCAGACTTTATACTGTGGAACTTAAACTTGTGGAAGCAGACTTTAAACTGTAGCGAATGCTACAGAACCATTCGATGACGCCAGTGCTTGACTGCGACGCTGTGCAGCGTCAATCTTCCTTCCTGCACCGCGAGTTCAAGCTCACTGGGTGTTATCGTTGAACCTCTAACATATATTCAGCTTAATGTTATTTCTTCAGTTTATTTTTACTACTCGTTTTCTCTTGTGTTTACTCGTTTATGTAGCTTATGGCGCTATGGAGTAGACGGCGTTCCATGTTGATATCCGTTCATCGGCCACATTTTCTCTTACACGTTTTGTCAACCACACTCTACCTCAGGTAGGCGAATTTAATTCACTGTGGTGACGATGAAAGGTCTCGCCGTTGCTGACCTCACAGAGGTGGGCAACGTCACAACTGACGGTCTGGGGGAATGTGCATCCTGGTCGACTTCTATAGGAACTGTGCCGACATATGATTTGGTCGAAAGATATTTAATCCAAGATCGAAACGGCAGCGGTCGTTTGATCGATTTTTTATTGGTTCACTTGGAGTGTTGAACGCCGGAGTTCTAAATGCCGTTATCCTAAGCAACATTTAACTGCGTGTAACACGTTTGCTCGTAAACACATTCCTCATGCTAACCCACTTTGTCAAATAATAATTGATTTCAAGTATTAAACCTTCCTGGCAAATAAATAAAAATAAATTAATGACATTTTGATTATTTATTCCTGTTGAATGTGGATAAATTTTAACAATGTATTATTGTTTCTGACAATCAACTGGCCATTGTATAGGAGAAAGAACAGTTTTAGCTTATTTACTTTTCGCCTATGTGCAGGTGAATCTAAATTTAGTTCTTGCAACAGACATGTAACCGAAGAAGTCCTTCGAATCCTAGACAAGATAAGCAGGGCAGCAGATCTTTGTACTTTCTCTATTTTATCGGATAGCGTGCATGTGTAGTGACCCAGATTGCAGACGCATACACTAAACGAGGTTGAGCTAAGGTTTTATATGCTGTTAATTTAATATCTTTCGTTGTGCCATGGTGAAATTTCCTTCTTAGCATCCACAGGCTTCGAGTGGCTTTCGCTCACATATGGCTATCCCGTTTCAGACCGTTCCCTTTAAATATGTCACCAGCAATGAGAAGGGTGCTCAGAAGAAACACAGACTATCGGCTGCTCCCAACCTGGGGCAACTTTCTTCAACATGCGTCCGACTGGTTCGTAAATTACAAACGTCTGCAAGTAACCAGCGGTCTCCGTGCAAAAAAAAAGAAAGAAAAGAAATAATAATAATAAAAATGAAAAAAAAAGCAGGGTACCCTGATTGCCAGCTCCGTATGCTCGAGTCAAAAGTTACAGAAAAAGAGGTGCGGATGACACAGTGCATGCAGTTTTGAACTCCCTTCGAACAAACGTCTTTCGAACAAACGGCGTCGATCAACCGGCTTTCGATCAAACGGTTTTCGGCCAAGCAGCGTTCGATCAAACACCTTCGATCAAACGTCACTAGACCAAACGGCGTTCGACCAAATGGGCGGACACTACGGCGTTCAAACACCCATTGACTCACGATAGATAAAAATAAACTTCCATAAAATTCGTTCTGACTACATACAAGCAGGACCAAGCTGTTACATAAACTTCAAACTGACACATTAAGCGGCCTTGGTAGTCGCCATTCATTCCACCTTTCTCACCCTATGACCTTGTTCCAAATGCGGGAGAGGAAGACCCGGCCTTTGTGGTCTCCCGCCTTTCGGTGCATATGAGCATTCGGATGTTCTGGACGTTTGGTGCTTATGAGCAGCTTCTCCCCTCCTGCTCATTTCCACTAAACGCTCAAAACCACCAACTTTTTTTCGATGCATATGAGCGTTTGGTGGTTTTGAGCGTTTGGAGGTTATGAGCAGCTTCTCCCCTCCTGCTCATTTCCACCAAACGCTCAAAACAACCAACTTTTTTTCGGTGCATATGAGCGTTTGGTGGTTTTGAGCGTTTGGTGCTTATGAGCAGCTTCTCCCCTCCTGCTCATTTCCACCAAACGCTCAAAACCACCAACTTTTTTTCGGTGCATATGAGCGTTTGGTGGTTTTGAGCGTTTGGTGCTTATGAGCAGCTTCTCCCCTCCTGCTCATTTCCACCAAACGCTCAAAACCACCAACTTTTTTTCGGTGCATATGAGCGTTTGGTGGTTTTGAGCGTTTGGTGCTTATGAGCAGCTTCTCCCCTCCTGCTCATTTCCACCAAACGCTCAAAACCGCCAACTTTTTTTCGGTGCATATGAGCGTTTGGTGGTTTTGAGCGTTTGGAGGTTATGAGCATTTGGTGCTTATGAGCTACTACCAACTTTCTGACCTCATCCTTCCCTATACACATATAGGTCAGTTAGCACTACTCCCATCTAGGGTTGCCACCTTTCGTAGTGAAAAATACCGGCTGAGGGAGAGGAGGTGGAATAGAGAGAAAGGAGGAAAGGCTTGCGGGAAAGGGAAGTGGGTAAGGGGTGGCCTCCACAGATAGAGAGCGAGCGTGCTCGCTCAAGAGGAAGCATGTTCCTGGGTCTGGCTGTATCATTGATGCTAGAAATTGCTATAAACAGGCATGAACGCTACACTGGATCGTATTTGAGCAACCGGATTGGACTGCCACTTACTTTGAAAAACACATCGATGCAGACAAACCCTTCTTTGCGGGCGGAGATCTCATGATGGTTGTATACGGCCTAAGTTCTAGCTGGCTCGACACAGCCACCAACAGCTTTGCATAATCACTGATCTTGTCCCCACCGAACACAAGACTTAATGAATAACAGTGATAATAATAATAATAATGAATAACTAAGAAAACTACTGGCGACTGCGGAGTTGGGTCTGTGCTCCACACTCTAAGAAAAAAAGGAGTAAAACGGGGAGTAATTGCAGCTTCTACTCCCCCAGTCTGCAATTACTCCCCATTTTAGTCCCCTAACCCAACATTTAGCCCCGACATTTACTCCCCAGGACTGCAAATTGTCACTAAACTTCGCGAATGGTCTCCTGAATGCGACAGTCTACGTAAGTATGTGCCCTTGGTCAATTTGAACGACATAAGGCTGTATAACTCAGACAACGTAGCAATTTTCCAGACACACAGAGTAAGAAACAGTTAGCGCATCTTTCTTCCCAAATTGTGCCCTAGTATGGCGCAATATTTTATAGCACTCGATATATCACGGTTGACGGTTTGCTTCAAAGTATTTTCATGCATGCTCACCAATTATGTACCTGGGACTCTTACAACAGCGCGTGAAATGCGGTCTTCACTCTGTGACATTCATTTACTCCCATTCATTTACTCCCGAAAGGGACTATTTTTTGTGGCAATGCAATTACTCCCCAAAAGGAGTAAAAGTACTCATTTTTTTCTTCGAGTGCAGATTTATTCGAGCTGTAGTGGAATGTTGAAGGGAAAACCCCGCAAAAGCCCCTATAAAAGGTCTTGAGCCACAAATACCGGCAGAAGGCTGCCGGTATTACCTTCCTACCGGCAACCGACAGAGCGAGCAAATAGAGAGTTTTAGTATACCGCTACCGGTGCCCGGTAGGCTACCGCGGCTACCGGTGGACTTGCTTACCGCAGTCCCCGGCTCAGGTATAACAGGCTCGTTTAGTATAGCGCGACTCTACCGCGACATTTCACCGGTAGCGACGCACGGAGACGGGAAGGAGAGCGGCGGCGCTGCTGTCGATCTCGCCGGTGAAGCGAGCGGTACGCTGGCGGTAGGCTGCGCGGTATTTCGCCCCTCCAACCGGCGGCCGGTAGGACCGGAAGGCCGGTATTCCGCTCGCGCTTGCGCAGAGAAGGCATGACGTCAATACCGGCCCCACCGGTAGCCTATGGCCGGTATACTAAAACTCTCTAATAACCGGCCGTGCCGGTATAATACCGGCCTGGTGGCAACCCTACTCCCATCTCGCCTAAGCTCTCGTGCTTTCCTTCCCAGCTCGCCGAACGTTCTTGACCTTCCCCCTCGCAGATAATCCGCTTATTTCCATTCGGCCAACTGAGATTCCGCAGATTGGGCTGTGACCCTACCAAACAGCCCGGTTTTTAAACGTTTTAACCTATTCTCTTAAATACTCATAAATGCCCTCAAGTGAGTTCTATGCCAGTTTGCATTGTGAGCAGTCATACATGCAATGCTGATAAGTTACTTGAAGATGTTGATTACTTGATATGTTCGAAAATGTTCAATTAGCAACACTTACCCTATTTATGAGGAACTTTTCTTGCTGAGGACCTATCTACGGGGTGTCCCAGAAGACGCGTCAAACTAGACCATCTAGAATCGTGGTCAACGGCATTAGTTCATACTAGGTTTTTTCCACCTCCTGATGTGAATATCATATAACATAAGTATAATTATGTGAATTTTTGCGAATTGGACTCTGAATAAACGTCACTTTTCTTATCCCACCAATATTAAGAGCGTGCCAAATTCACTGACATTAATGCTAATTGAGAGGGATATTGAGGAGCCATCCCATTAAAAAAAAAGCCCAACATCATACTTCACGTTGCTGTTGCATGCAACAGATTTCTGAGCGCAATCATTGTCAGTCTGACGAAAGGAGGCTGGAAACCAAGCCCACACCGGCACCATAGGAAAAAGATAACACAGATGTGGCATATTGTACCCAGCTTCTGCTGGGATCCAGCCTTCCCTTTCCCAATTATAGGAACTGTCACTTTTTCTGCTATCACTCTGTGCGATGGGTACGTAACCTCCTTTCGTCGTACAGCGATTGTGCTCAAAAGGTCGTTGCGCGTTATGCTTGGCAGCTGAGACAAGTGTTATGTCTGGCTATCTTTTCCATTGGAATAGTCCGGTCAGTTATCATGAATTTGACTAAATTGGGCATGTTCTTCACATTTGGGGGGCGGGTTAAAAGGTGGACCTTCACTTGGCAAATTTCACAATTCATTTCACAAAGAAGTACATAATTGAACTTGGGTTATATGACATTCACGTCAGGGGGCGGCAAAAGCCAAGTAGGAACAAATGCCGCAGACCCGTTCAGTTCAATGACACGTTTTTTGGGGCACCATGTATATGCTTGTCAACTTTTTTTCATACTGCTATTTTTGTGGCTATTTGTATTTATAAAGTATACCTACTGACAGCAACTTATTTTGTTATGTGAGATGCCTGCAGCAAAAGCTCTTTATATATATGACTCATACATCTCGTTGGTCTCAAGAGCACAGCTATGGTGCCAACATTTAATGTATTTATGAGAAATGCTGACCACCCCATAACATGTCTATGCTACTAGTCCATCAGGTGACTGTGACATCAGTTTTATTTCAGTGTGCTGTATTGAGAGCTTTACTAGGGTGTCGTTAGTGCAGACGTCAATTTCGTTATGAGCTGATCACCTCATAACATCTCTATGCTACTAGTCCATCAGATGACTGTGATATCTTTTATTTCAGTGTGCTGTATTGAGAGCTTTACTAGAGTGCATTTCTTGCCGACGTTCAGTTTTGTTATGAGAAATACTGGCCACCTCATATATGTCTATTACTAGTCCATCAAATGACTGTTTTACTTTAATGTGTATTGAGTGCATTGCTGGGACGCAGTTAGTGCCGAGATGCAAGTTAGAGAAATGCTGACCACCTCATAATGTGTCTGTGCTACTAGTCCATATCAGATTACTGTGACATCTCCTTTGCTACATTGTAGTGTGTATTGAGTGCATTGCTGGGGTGTAGTCAGTGCCGTTCCTTGTGAGAAGTGCTGACAACGTCACAGCTTGTCTATGATACTAGTCCATCACATGACTGTGATATGTTTCATCCCTGTATGTTTTCAGTGCATCACTGGGGAGCAGTTGTTGCCAACCTTCAGTTTATTTTTGATAAATGCAGGCTACCTCATTATGTTTTCAGTGCATCACTGGGGAGCAGTTGTTGCCAACCTTCAGTTTATTTTTGATAAATGCAGGCTACCTCATCACATATATTTGTGCTACTAGACTACTAGATGACTATGGTTCCTATTGTACCTGTGTGGTTAATTCACTCAAATTGCTGGAAGCTGCTCTGAGCAATCTACGTGATATGTAGTAGTTTCAGCAAATACTTCACGAACTTGAATAAAGTAGACTTTTATAGGCTTAACAAGCCACCTTCCTTCCTGTGACCGCTACTCCTAATCAGGACCATCCTTATTGCAGAATGCTCAGAATGGCCAACTGCAAACACGTACGTGCATTAGCAAACAAAAAAAGAAAAATCGATGCCATGGCGGACACCCAAAGCATGCTTAATACCTGATCGGGTCAACCAGTTTTTTAAAACTGGCCCATAGTTGGCCCATTCACGAAATTCGCTTATGCGCCATTGCATAGCCGGCCCTAGCCCGACTTTTTCCGAAGCTTGGTTCGAGGTTGGCCCTATGTTTTTTAGGTCGGCTGTATACAATTGCCCGACATCGGGTGAACGATGTTGGGCCGGGTAAGGCCATTGTCAATCGCCAGGCTTGGCCCAACCATTTTCGTGTAGGTTGGGCCAGCTGTTTTTAGGTCGGAAGCTGACGTTGGCCCGATTTCAGACAGATGTTGTTTTACCTCTTGGGATGTGAGTCGCTTGATGATGGTCCTTTAGTGCAGTTGTCAAATGATTGTGCCGGGAGTGATCATTAGTAATAGTGAAGATAACCAGCAGGACTGTTCTGGAGCCATGACAGCTCGCTCAGTGATGAATCACATTCACAGTGCGATACGGTACTTCCAGGACCAGGCGGACGAGTCAAGTGTAAGACTTCAATCGTCTCTTCTGAACAGGATAAATACAGCAGAAATGTATGGTGCAGAGCAAAATTACGAAGAATTTTCAAAAATCAACGTACACTAGTGGATTTGCTGTCGTGTCCCAGTAAACCACTAATATCCCTAGGACATCCTTACAAGGTCATGAACGTCCTGAATATCTGGACATCCACGCAATATCTGTGGGATGTCCCAGAACGACATTCGCGTTTCTATTTTATCGAGTAAATCACAGATGTCCTAGGCACGTCTGCAGGATATCGCGCTTTGGACATTTGAATGGAGGAAAAGCTTGGATACCCATGAAAGGTCCAGTAGACGAGATTTTGGGCACTGGTTGAACGTCACAGGAACGTCGCCAGGACGTTGACTGAAGATATGCGAATAAACGTGAAGTTTATGACATCTTGTTCCGACAGCCACATTTTTGTTCTGCTGAGAGCAAGCAAAAACTTCCGTAAACGTTAACTGGATGGGGGAACAAGCAAAATCGCTATATATTTCTATCGTTCGCGTGCTGCTA
Organism: Ornithodoros turicata; assembly: GCF_037126465.1. Lineage (NCBI taxonomy): Eukaryota > Metazoa > Arthropoda > Arachnida > Ixodida > Argasidae > Ornithodoros > Ornithodoros turicata. Next base: position 29,184,346 of record NC_088205.1, read on the forward strand.
GCCATGAAAGTATAGTATTTATCCATATTCGTAACGATCGTCAAGCAACAGTGGAATTTGATCACTTTTATAGCTCCACTCAGCAGTTAATCCCATTTTAGACAATAGCTTGAATTAAAAACACAGTATCTGGCATGAAGGAATGTGAGAGACGTTATTGGTTATACCATGTCTCTGCAGATTCACGGGTTAGCTGCAGAGAAGCACTTCCTCATCGTTACAGGTGTATCACGGCCCAAATACGTAACGAACTTGCCCCAACGGCCTTTATTTCAGTATAAGCTCTGGGCATTTTGTCAGCATAAACCGTTGTGACTCCATCGGTGGCGCTTCTGCTTGATGACAATACACAAACCGTTGTGAATGCTCCCTTCAAATTCGCGTACGCGGTGGTGGGGACAGAAAGGGAGCCTGCCCTTCTTTTTAGGGTGGAAGCACGTGTGGTAACATGGTCGGCCTTGGTGGACCGTGCGTAAAAGTTTGGTCGAACGCTGGCGGGGCTTACCACATTCCCTGAATTTTTGACCTTTTGTTGATGTTCGAGGCATTTATTTCAACACACACAAGTAAAAATTAACATTGTACATAATAAGTATGCAAATACATATATATTTACATACATATCAGAGTGGTGTTGTCATGTCAGATATGTATCAACTAAAAGCAAGTGCATGTTTGAACCTGCTTGCATGATGTCCCACGTACGTTCATATATCCTAAAAGGACGTTCCCGGGATATTCGCAGGATCTACAAATGACAAAGAAGTGCAAGTCCACAGAACGTCTCGGGGATGTAAATGGGCTCTGTGGCAAAGTCCGTGGGATATCCCAACGTTCGAAATAGGATATCCTGTAGACGTTTTCTGGATATATATGGTTTGCTGGGTGTTCCAGCCCATTTCTCTTCTGTGCCCCTTGTACCTGGATTTGCGAATCCCTCGATCTGTGAACGATTTTTCGAGAAACAAAGGGTGTTCATAAATCGATGGCTGGCTGTTGTTCTAGATTCTAGATCCACACAGGCTGAACATGTCCGATATTTATTTCAGGTTTCTCGTCCACAACACCACTAACTGATGTTTGCCACGAGCATTCTCGTTATCTCTCGCGTTTCGCGTTAGTGACGTCATGTGAGACCTGCGACAAGTTACGGCAACACAGCACGGAAACACGCCAATAGTTTAAAAAATGAAAGAGCGATAGTGATCGGACCTGCGTCTTCTATCCTGTCATATTCCTAAGGACCAGCGGCATGTATCTCGCTCGTTGGTGTCGTGCTGACTGGGAGGTGGTGGGTTCGAATCCTACCACCGGCTGTGCTGTCTGAGGTTTTCCCTGGGTTTTCCGAAGACTTTCCAGACGACTGTCGGCACAATTCCCCCTGAAGTTGGCCCAGGACGAATACTAACCCCCTCTGTCCCCCCACTCCTTCCTACTGTCCTATCTCCATCTGTCCTCATCTGTACGCCGCTCATAGCCACAGTTGCTTCGCGGCGCTAACACGAAAAAAAAAAAATCCTAAGGCCCATTTCACACTACTGTTTTCCTTGTCTGTATGGTTAAAAAAATTCAGTGGCGATTTAGCGCTAAATGCGAAAGAAATGCGTTAGCATTAAGCGCCTTTTCCAGTCTATAGTTGACTTCCAGTTGTCCACTTCCACTCCAACTCGACTTCCGGTTGCCGGCTTTCGGTCAAACCTGACTTCCAGTTGTCCACTTCCTGTCTATACTTGACTTCCGGTTCGACACTCAATTACTATATGTAAGACCATTTAATTAACTTCAATTAGCCTCAATTACCCTTTAATTACAGAAGGTAACGGCAGTTAATTTCATTTAATCTTTGCTTAATTACTAACTATATCTTAAATTCATTACCTTCAAACTCCACTTTCGTGCTTTAATTATCTTTAATTGCTCTTACTCCCTTTAGATACCTTCAACTACTTCAATTTTATATCATTTACCTCCTATCTCCCCTCTACATCTCCACTTATACCTCTGCCTCCGTGAGGCTTCACTCTCATACACCACACACACACACATACATACAGCTTTTCCACTTTGACACTCCTAATGCTAACGCATAAAACCGCAATAGAACCCAGAGGCAATCGAGCCCTGTAGATTCCAATGGGTTCGACTTGCTTCCGTGAAAAACACGGACGAGAAAACCGGTACTAATGTGAAACTGGCCTAATCCTTCCAGTGGCGGAGATCTTATCTCTATCGTGTTATATTGCCTGGCCGCAACAGGCAGGTGACGAGCTCATAAGCTGTTTCACCGTTCAAACAACCCCCATGTCAGGAAAGGGTTTTCTAAGAGCAGGATACCGGCTTAGCGTATGTAAAACAGAAGCGAAACTGTACGAATAGCAGACGCGGCTACTGTCCCGCAATGACTTGCGCTGCCCGCTGAATGGACACGCGCTAAAACGACCACAGGGGCTCAGCTGGAGGCTTGCCTTCGCTTGTAACGGTGCAAGCGGATGTTTGGCGCAGGCTTGGCACAGCTTGCTGACATTCTGCGAAAATGTAGCAGGGTGTAGCAGGATTGGCCCCAAGGAGCAGTAATCATATCACTGGCTCTGTGCGATACGACTTGAGAGGTACGGTATACGTGGCTTAGCTTTGAACTTATTGACCAGTTATTTGGAAAACCGGAAACAATACGTATCACTCAGCGTAACTCTAATTCTTGCATTAGAGCACTGACAACAGGCGTTCCTCAAGGCTCTATTTTGGGACATTTCCTATTTCTTATCTATGTTAATGATCTCCATGATTACCTACATGAAGACTGTTTCCTTTACGCAGACGACACTAACATTTTTATTGACGCATCTAACACTATGAGCTTGTTTGCAAAGGCAAATAACGTTTTACGTCGGTTCTCCATCTGGCTTTCTGCCAACAAACTGGTTCCAAATATTGACAGGACTTCATACGTAATATTTCGCCACCGACAAAAATATTTGGACATAGACCAGGAAAAGCTATACTTCGCAGGCCGCCCTCTCAGCAGAGTGTCTTCAGTCAAATTTCTCAGCGTTATTTTACATGAAAACTGCGCTTTGTTCGCACTTTCTAAGTTAAGACAATTTCTTTCTATCCAGGCGCTTCTAATGGTTTACCATGCTGTAGTCCACTCCAATATTTCGTACGCTCTGGAGGTCTATGGGCTGACCTATCCCTCCACCCTTCTTCCTATTTTACACTCTCAAAGGAGGGCCTTGAGGATAATGTTGTTCGTACCCCCTTGCGAATCAATAGCGTTTGCCTTTCAGTGTTTGTCAGTACAAGATATTTATTCTCTTGTTAAGCATAAAATCGCACTTTTCATGTACAAGTTGATCCATGGAGCTATCACGGACCACTTGATCTCTCTCAATCGTGTTCATACATTGTACAACCTACGTCATCAGCCTGACATGCTTCAACTTCCTTCTTCACGTAAAAATTATGGAATATTTTCAATGTCTTTCTTTGGTTCCAAGGTATGGAATTCCCTACCGTTGCATATCAGAACCCTGTCTTCCTTTTTTCAATTTAAGAGATATTCCCGCCTATATCTATCACACGAAACACGAAAGCTGTATGATTTAGTAATGATCTCCTCCTTTCTTTCTTGGAATAAGACACCCTTAATATGACTTGTGCAATTGTTTTATCTATGTCGGTAATGCTCTTTGCTTACTAAAGGCTGCACCATAATGTTTCACTTTCCTTGTCAATGCAGTTTTGTCAATTGTTTGTCAATGTCTTTTTTTTTTTTTTTTTTCTTTCCCACAAGGCTTGTTATATTCATGTACGTCTGTGTATCTACTGCTGGGACTGTTATACAGGGCACGCCCTCACAGTCCCATTTGTAACTCATTGAAACTCAGAAAGAGTAAATCAAACCTGAAACCTGATAATCCCTGGGATATCAAAACATTCAGATCAATATCACCCAGAGATATCTATGGCTTAATGGGAGGCTTGACGAAGTAAGAACACCAGTAACAAAAACATACTTTTATTTTTTTAATTTTTCAATCAATTACCGTTGATGTCAATGCAGTTACACATCTCTTAGCAAGCTGATATGTAGTGTTCAAGCAACATGTCCAGTGGCATTCCTGGTGGGAGCACTACAAACTGCAGCAACTGTTATTTCCATTTTCAGGTTTCCTTACCATGACTTACTTTACCGCATAATCTGTATAATCCTGATCTTCCCAACCAGCAATCTACCAATGCTGGCTGAGAGCTTGTCCTTATGTCATAGATCGCATTATTCACGGTCTGAAAACCAGTATATTAAAAGAAAATACATATGGACAGTTCAAAGCAATTCACCTGGAATATCTGCACCAAGATTAATCTTTGCTATTGGGCTGGCAATTGTTATGTGCTTCTTTATCTTGACATCTTGAGCTTTCACCAAGCGCTCGCGTAGAGCCCTTGGACGTTGCTCCAGAGCTGATAGCTGCACTTTCTCCTGCGTGAAGAAAATAGTGGTGGTTAGCCTCTGAGCCGTAACCTCTACAGTTTTAAATAGTCACAGGATACCGCTTGTGTACAGGAAAATGCAAGCCTGAGTCCTGGGAAAAACAATTCAACCCTTGCTGTCTTGGTACTCAGAAATATAATTGATGTAGCGCTCTTTCAACAAGATTGCATGGAACAATAAAGGGTCACATCCCAATCTGCTGAATCCCAGTTCGCCGAAAGCAGTTAAGCGGATTGTCTGTGAGGGGAAGGTTAACCCCTTTCGGCTAGCTGGGAAAGGATACATGGGCTATTCGGCGGATTGGGTATGGCGGAAAATCATCTAAATAGGAAAGGAGCAACAGGGGACATCTTGCAAGATAAGGAAATGTCCAATGACTCCTGCTGAATCATCTTCGTTTTTTCTTTTACCAATCGATCAAGCATCACTCAGTGAACTATAGCCAGAGAAATGGCACACTAGCAGCTAGCTGGCTATAAAACGATGCAACAACATATTGTCGTTGTATATAGTAACTTACAATATCCTCTGAAACTAGTAAACGTAGCGATAGCGTGCACAAACATGATAAATAGATAGGAGTAGATCTGTTGAATAGAGAGACGACAAATTTATCCACAGCGAGAGTAGGGGGTCGCCTCCGTATCAAACTTCTCAGGTGTGTTTCTTGTTGTGTTGTGTGTTTCAGGTGTGTTTCAAACAAGAACATAAAAGTATGTTCTTGTTTGTGCATGATAGCTTAATGTTTCCTGGTCTCAGGGTTTTTCGTATTGTATCCTTGCCACCATATCACATGTTTTCTTGCCGTTCTTTCATTAACAATACATGTATTGTTTTGTAATTTCACAATTTAGAGTAAGAAAAAAAAAATCTCTTCAGTGTCCATTTTATTGTGATATCCTTCAAACCATTAAGTTTTAAAAGTTGTTTTTTAAACCAGGTATTTGATTACGGCTTCTATTGGTATATGCACTTGGAAGCTGTGAGCTCTGCGTCACTATAGTGAGAGGTCCTGTCGCAACATTATGACTGGATATAAGGATGATTTCAAGGCCAATTATTAACCAATGAAAGCGTATATTATTGCATATCAAGGTAATGAAAGCACTCCATGTGAGAGGAACGTAGGTGCTGTTTGTGGTGGTAGTGACGGAACTGCTTGCCGTAGTCGGCCACACTCAGGCAGGCAACGTCACGTGTATCGCAGCGGGATAGTGTGTCATGGGCAGACTTCACAGGGAACTGTGGCATCTGAGGAAAATCCAGCGAAAACATCCAGACAGCACAGCTGGTGTCACCTCCCAGACTTGGCGTGAAACGCCATCATTGTAGGAAGAACACAACGTTCCACGAACAATCGAATAGGCGAACTGCTTGCTTGCTTGACTGAGCGATCTACCCTCGGGTGTTGCTGAAGGCACATTGCCCTGGGAGAACCGTGCCTCCTGGGCCAACTTCATAGGGAACCTTACCGACAGCTGAGGAGAATTCAGTGTAAACACCCAAGGCACCTGGGAAGCCACAGTAGCAAGGTAAATTCGGCGAATTGGGGATGACCATGATGGTCATTCGACCAGTTGGTACAGCACATTTGGAGTTCAAAGGATTAAGGCTGTCTGCTGGCCTTCAATGCATTCGACGAGTTCAGATTCAGCAGATTGGGAAGGCACCGAATAAAGTTCCACCGGGAAAATCAATCTACAGTCGCCGACAGATTTTTCTGACATGCTCGATTATTCGGACTCGTTCGCGGAACGGCCGCTGGTCCCATAGAGATGATGTATAAGAACGTCCAAAATTTCGGACGTCGTGCAGCTCCGTCGCTCGATATTTCGGACTCTGTTTGCCCCACCCGCGAATTTCTCTCATGGGGTGATGGAAAACATTGGTATCATCTGAAATTCGTATCAAAAGAAATCAACCAACTAGAATATTCAAGAAAAAAAATAGGCAGTGATGATTGTTGATTTTCCATTCCTCTGAGTAGAAGAGGTCTGTCGTAGCGCTTTTGCGTCTTCGTTTTTGGCCAACGGCCCAGCACGTGTTGTCCGCCGGCGAGTCGCGCTGTAAAGCGAGCTTCACCTAAAGCACGCATGCGTTAGGTGAAGCCGACTTGCGGACTTGATGACGGCGGTGCCTCTATCAGTGTACTTACAGTGGCGAAATGTCGCTTCGGGAAATAGAAGCTGAAGTTATCAGGCAGAGCTGGAAGCGCGTTAGGAAAGCATCGACAAATATTTCCAGCCTACTAGGGCTTAGAAAAGTTTATTTTGAAGCAAAATTCGTTTTCTCGGACTGCTCGATTATTCAGACTCTTGCGCGATCCCCGCAGAGTCCGAAAAATCGGACGGCGACTGTATATACACTAGCAGAAACATGTGTATCGACAGCTCTGTAATAAGAGGGTCTGACTTATTCGGGTTAAATGTCTGCCCTGGATTCAGAGAGGAGGGGGGGGGGGGAGAAATCGGGTGCTATTGATAAGATTGCACAAAGACTGTCCAGGATGGGTTCCCTCAACACCTCACTTGTGACCACAAGGGAGTGCGCAGGGAACTCTCTGAACAGCTGCTGAACCAGTTTCAATCCGAGGGGGACGAATTTTCGCAACCTATCATCGCATGAGATGAAGCCTGGGTGCATCACTTCACCACAGAGACAAAAAGTAGCATGGAATGGCGAAATAAGGCTTTCCTGCCGCAAAAGATGCATGCCGTCTGCTGGGAAGTCCACGGGAACTGTCTTCTGATCAACATGCGGGCTGCCACCCAAGTGTGTACTTCCTGGGGCAAAGGGCCGCGATTAATGTCCAGTACTATTCCACATTGATAAAGAGCGCCGTGCGAATCACAATTTGGAAGAAAAGACCCGCGAAGTTGTCTGGAAGGGTCACTCTTCTTCATATCATACCCGGCCTCACACAGCAAATTTGATGGTAGCAACCCTTGCCAAAATGCGCCGAGAGGTTTTGCCACATGCTCCTTCCAGTCCCCAACTGATAACCATTTGTATGGGCCCTTCAGAGAGCACCTTGGAGGAAGGACGTTCCACGCAGATGGAGCCCTCCAGAAAGATGTCCTGCAGTGTCTACATCAGCAGTCCGCTTCTTTCTGTGCCAAAGGCATCAAAGAGTTGCCACAGCGATGGCGGCGGTGTCTAGATGCACACGGTGAATGTGAAAGACTGACCTAGTTTGGTGCTTCCTGAATTTCTACATTGTATTTCAAGAAACAAAAGTCTGGGTCAACCTTGAACGACCTTTGTATGTTCGACTCGGCTGTCGAATTGAACAGCGATGTTCGAATAGATTCTATGCTTTTTCGAATATCGCGGTCAAATAAGGTATCAGCCTTTCTTTTCTGTCAGACTGCCCTTATCATATTCCAATGCACAGTTGTTGCATACGTTGCAAAACCTATCATTCAATTTGTACCTACAATGAGTATCAGACAGCTCAATCGCGTCAATACGCGTGCTGTCATGGTTGTGGTCACACCTGGGAAAAGAAGAAGCTTGGGGGGCAAACGTGCAGAGTGTGTGACGTAAGGGTCACGGACAGAGGTGCACAGGCGATTGGCAAGAGAACAGGGACTTCGGGCTGACAGTCTGCATCGGTTTCGAGTTCTACCGCTCAGCCCTTGGTCTTGTCTTATATCTGGTCCTGGGTTCTTGGTTCTGGCTGCTGTTCTGCCCTCCAGTTCTTGCCTCTGGCTCGGAGTATTGCTTGGTTGCTGGCGTTGCGCTGTCCGCTCCGAGGGTTACTTCTGCTGGGTCTGCGTGAGAGGTGCTCCCACTACAAGCCACAGGGCCAGGGCCTCGACCTATGCTCACAGCAAAGTTTCTGCTTACAACCTTGTTTGACTCTATCTCATGCTAGCTTCTATCCGAACTACCCCTAAGGGCTCTGACGTCCACGTCCAGTGTAGGCACTGTGAACTGACCCGCTGTGACGTAGGTTGACTCGCAGCCAGCCGCATCACAATTTTTGCGTCCGCGACAGGACGTTACGGTGACAGCGTTCTCAGGTCTTGGCGCTAGCATGAGCGGAGAGTTGGAGAAGTGGACAGCGCTTGGGAGATCACTAGGAGTGCGTGACGACGAGCTGAGGGAATGGGTCGAGGAGCAGAGAGCAATAGAGAGACAGACGAGGGCAGAGGAGCGGGCTGCGCGAGCAGCAGAGAGGCAGTTGGACGAACGAGTACTGCTAGCTGAGGAGCGTGTACTCGCATTGCGTGTGCAGGCCGCGAATCAGACCACAGCAGCCGTTCACCCTGACTCGAGCGGTACAGCTAGTGAGAGGTTTCGACCGGGTTTGCACAAAGTGACGCCTGTCTTTGATGAAAAGAGGGATGACCTAGACGCCTATTTGCACAGGTTTGAAGTATAGTGGCTGAAGGATTGCATTGGCCCAAGGAGCAGTGGGCAACAGGCGGAGGAGGAGCCGGTAGCACCTAAGAGTGTCGCGAGAAAGTCTACAGGTTGTATGTTGTGTGGCGAGATGGGGCACAGAGCCTTGGATTGTAGGACAGCCTTCACTAGGCAAATGCAAGGGGCCTGTAGAACATGTGGAGAGACAGGAAATAGGTCAGCAAATCGTTCGAAGAGAGGACTGGAGAGCGGCGCTAAAAACGCTGTATTATGGGTGTTGCCTCAGGTTTTGTGAACGATGGTAGGATATGGTTAGGCATTATGAGGAGCCGTAAGGGGGTCGGTATACAGGATGCACCACGGTGCCCAAAGAGTATGCAGTAAATGCTGTGCATTCCAGAAATGGTGACTGGTGTACATCGCTACGATGTGGTAAAGGTAGAGTGAATGGACAGTTTGTCGAGGTACTCCGGGATACTGGTTCAAACATGGTCATAGTCAGGAGAGGACTGGTAAAAGACAGCCAGCTGACTTGTCGTTATGGGGTTGCACGCTTGGCTGACGGGACGCCGCGCTGGCTACCAGAGGCGGTCATAAGTATTGCGACGCCGTATTTGTCGGGGAAGATGGTGGCGTACTGCATGAATGCGCCAATATGTGACTTACTGGTGGGCAATGTGACGGGCACGAGACTAACTGACCGGAAGTCTCCGAAGTCTGCAAAATACTCAACAAATGGAGCCCATACAGTTGTAGGTGCTGTTCTACACAGATCTAGCGAGTTCAATTGTGCTAGACAGTCAAAGGCAACTCAGATTTGCCCCTGGTTGCGTGAATCCTATGTAAAAGATCAGCTGAGGCGTCAACAGTGTATAGGCAAGGGTCACTACGGGTGGTTTGGTTCCAACAGCCGAAAGTGTACCACAGTCAATGAGGGTAGAGCACGTTGTATTTGGTCTGGCCAGCAAGGCGGCGTCAGACGTTGCTATAGAGAACTTTGTACTAGTGGCACCACAACGGGGAGAGCATGGTTCAGAAGTGAAGAGGGCAATACAGTAATAAGTGGTGTACAAACGGTTTAGCCAGTATAGTAAGTCAATCGGATTAATTGTGGCCAGCATTCTTGTGGAGGGGCTCGGTTACACGTATGTTGTGTGTCTTTGTATTTTTCAGAAATGCAAATATGTATCTACAGTTGAACCTCTCAATAACGAACGTCGATTTAACGAAATCCTCTGTTTAACGAAAAATTTCCGTTGCACGAACGCATCCCTATAGACGCCAATGTATTTTTGCATTCGATTTAATGAAATACATTCGTTTGGTCACCTTTATTTAACGAAATCTCTGGGCTCTTCTGCGCGTGTCTTTCCCTTCACCACGAAGAAAAGGAGGAGAAACCTTCCCTCTCTGTTGTCCTTACGCAAGTTTTCGTTGGTTACTTCGGTTGTCACGTGCTGTAGGCACGAGTGTGCCGACATGTGCGTCTCCGCCGCCGGTAACCGTTGCGCCGACGCTGTTTCGAAACCGGCGCGAGGGTCTCTTCGCACCTGTTTTCGGACAAGAAAACACGCATTGCTGACATCTCGCGAAGTCTAATTTGCTTGTGTTGATGAAGACGACAGTACGTTGCGGTTTTGTGCCTTTTCATTACTTGTTTTTGTTCGCGCCGCTGATGCTGACGGTGGTAAAATGGGCATGATGCCGCTGCCGTTCAAGGTTCCATCGGCGCAGACGTCTACGTGACATGTACCCGTTTCTCGTTCTTTTCGGCGGTGTACGGTTGTTCTTTCCGGACGTCATGAGTGCAAGTGAACCAACCAAGAAACTTCGATACGCGATCGCGTAGGAGAAAGCAGTCGAGGTCATCCGGAGTTACGAAGGTTATGAATGCTCAGAACGATATTGTGCACAAATTACGCGTTACCTAGCGTTATGTAATGAATAAAGCTTGATATTTTGTGCCCTTCTTACCTTAGTACCTGTTTTATGACAAATGACGTTTTGCGGTACGCGCGGCGCTGGTAGTGCGGCGGCCATCTTTGTTTAACTTGGCGTGTTCCATTTAACGAATATCTCCATTTAACGAAACAAAGAGCCAGCATTTACAAATTCGTTATATAGAGGTTCAACTGTATATAGCGTTAGAGAAAACCACAGTAGCATGTGCTCTTGAAAGTGGTTCACATGCAGGTTTCGAAAGCTGTTCGCTAGAAGGAAGTTTGATAGTTGTTGAATTGACATTTTCTTGGAATGTATATGTCGTTTCTTAAATTGGTCCATTTTAATCGGGTGCATGTTGTGTGCTACACCCCAGCAGTCGGATTTCACAGGTTGTGAAAGTGCATGTCGTGCGGGGCTGGTCCAGAGTGTGTGTATTGACGTTGATGTTTCTCACTGCCTCACTTCTATAGCTAAAGTGATGTAACGCTTTGTGTTTCTTTGAATCTATATTAGTTTCACGCAGTTTTCAGTCAGAGGTGGCTAGGAATTGTCACTGACATGTTTACGTCCACTTTAACGTCCATGGTATATCGACTCGTCATTGGTCCATTGAGATCTTAGAAGAATGGACAAGAAGGATATTTCGCACAACGTGCAAAGTGTCTGGGTTAATGTTTTGTGACGGGGAATTGTGATTTTCTGAAGACATTGAACAATTTCGGGTTGTGCGATGTTTTGCGACGTGGGGGGTTAATGTCATGGTTGTGGTCACACCCGGGAAAAGAAGAAGCTCGGGAAGAAAACGTGCAGAGTGTGTGACGTATGGGGGCACAGACAGAGGTGCATGGGCGATTGGATTCTGCAAGAGAACAGGGACTTCGGGCTGACAGTCTGCATCGGCTTCGAGTTCTATCGCTCGGCTCTTGGTCCTGTCTCATATCTGATCCTAGGTTCTTGGTTCTGGCTGCTGTTCTGCCCTCCAGATCCCTGCCTCTGACTCGGAGTATTGCTTGGTTGCTGGCGTTGCGCTGTCCGCCCCGAGGGTTACTTCTGCTGGGTCTGCGTGAGAGGTGCTCCCAGTACAAGCCACAGGCCCTGGGTCTCGACCTATGCTCACAGTAAAGTTTCTGCTTACAACCTTGTTTGAATCTCTTTCATGCTAGCTTCTATCCGAACTACCCTGAGGGCTCTGGCGTCCACGTCCAGTGTAGGCACTGTGGACTGACCCGCTGTCACGTAGCAGCCTCAACTCAGCCCAACTCACAGCCTGCCGCATCACTGGCATTCTTTTGCTAGGCGTCACCAATCCATAACCAAGGCTTCCCCTCACGCTTGCGTGCGCAAGGTGAAACCCACTTTAGGGTTCCGCATTGCTCGACAACACGCATCGGTGATTTATCCAGACCACCCCTACACCCCCCAAAATCTGCAGGAGACCCCTAACATTTTGTGAGATTGCACAATATTTTATCAAAGGCATGTAAAGACACCCCCTTGCAGACCCCAGGTGCAAGGGGGGCAGATGTAGTGACCATTTTTCCTTGCTGCCTCGCCTGCTCTGCAACTGGCTGCGTCTCCCTTGTCAAAAGAGCAGAAAGCCACTCCACTCACTCAACAAGGAAGACCACTCAATGGAAACGTAGCTTCATATTCTACAAGAATTTAGCCGAGCAGAAAGCTTTCGATTTGAAACCAGCTGAAACGCTGTTAACAACTGACAGATCCTGCCCACTGCACTGTACGCTACATGCGCTTCCGGGTAGATAAGTGTGCCGGCTCGCCATGCCGCCACCGCCGGTAATGGACCTATCCCTGTTTACAAACACATGATGTCAGATGGTACAACAGTACTGCCAACTTGGTGGAGTGGAATTACTATAGCAAAAAATAAAAAAGTCACAAGAAAGCCACATTTAAATGTGCCTTCTCATATTGTAAGATTTGTTTTTGCAATTCTTTACATATTATTTGCTGTATGGCCTTGTTCTGCTCCATACTACCAGTAGCCCTATCTTTTTGGTAGTGCTTTCTAAAGATGGCTACTGGGCTCTTCCATCTTCTGGAGCCTGAAGGGTACAAGTTTCTCTCGGAGTGCATGTGGCTTCTCTATACAAAGCAAGCGCAAACTAAGTCGTAATAACAAACCACATTCCACACAGGATTACGACGCTGACTTTCAGACCTTCTTTTCTTTCCGGCGTGGACTACGAACGCGAATGAAGACATGAAAGTGACTAAAAAAGTGACCTCATTTGTGTATACCACTAACATAACATAACGAAGTCACTCGTGGCCTTCCTAAAGGAATATGGCTTTGTGAAATGGCAGTGTTCTGGTCCACTCGCGCTGTTTTGGTTTCATTATGTCTACCAATGTCAGGATTAAGTCACTGTGACATTGCTCCGGTAGAGGTCTATTTTCGGTACACTGATGCTGTTTCTAAACCGGTGTGTGGAGAGCCTCGTTGCACCTGTTTTCGAATGCGAAAACGTAGAAGAGCCACTAAAACACAATTACAGTGTTAGACAATAATACACTATGGCTGCAACACTCATACTACTTGGCAAGATCGTATGTGCGCACAGAATTCATACACTTTTCTTGCTGTGCTTTTGCTTCTAGTTTCCATTCGACACTGTGTAGAGATGTCTTCACGAATGCACAATGCCCGCTGCTCCCGTCATGTAGGATGTGGAACTTCCCGTCATGGCACTCAATTTCACGAATATTTGAACGAAGCTCGAATATTCAAAAAGTTCGAATATCAAAATCTCGAATACGAATCGAATATTGCAAATACTGTAAACGTATTTTTGTTCGCGATGTATTAATTTTTGTGAATCACACATTCATTCATTTTTGCAAGTATTTAATTTCGCGATTCCACGGCAGTTTCCTTTCGCGGGATATACGTCAAGCTGTGTTCACGAGTACAATGTTTTGTGATTTTTTAGAGGTCGCGAAAATGACTACATCACGAATAAAAGTATGTTTACAGTATTTGATTCATATTCGAAATTTTGTATATTTGCACACCTCTATGACTCTAAGCCTCGTTCTTCCTCGTTGGACCAACTCATATAACCCTGTTAGTAACTTGGTTCCATCTTTTGCACAGTAACTTAACTTGTAACGAGTTCCTTTTGTCAACAAGTAACTTCCTCATCTCTGGAGGAAAAGGTGCTCTATTGATGCCACTGAATATGGTAAAGAACTCTACTCCTTCTTTACCTGCATGCAGATGTCTCGAAGAGCCACTCGAACCGACGCTTCCTGTGCCAGCTCTGCAATTCGATCATCAACTCTTCGTTGCAACTCTTGCAAAGCTTCAAGACGCAGGGCCTAAGGGTACGAGTGGACAAAAAAGTAGCAATTAAATGAGACAGCACCGCGGTTATGCTAAGTGTGTATAGGTAGGGCCCTCAGTTTTGGGGTTTTATTTATTGTGAAAATCGGGGGGTAAATATCGGGTTGAAAATCAGGACCTGCCAACCAGGGTAAAATCGAGAAGTGACGTATTTTCGGGTGAAAAAAAAAGAGATACAGTAGAACCTCTTTATAGTAACTCCTCTTGTAGTAAAACTCTGCTTATAGTAAACGAGAACTGCGGTCCCGATAGAATCTCATACATTCAAAGGCACACCTGATATAATAAAACTCCTGATCTAGTAAAATTTCATCATGGTCCCAGAGAGTTTACTACAAAGGGGTTCTACTACTTTCATGTGTTGAAATTAACTAATTAATAATTGGGGGCTTACGTCGCGAGATAACTGAGATCATGAGCGACGCCACAGCGGTCGGTCTGTGGAGTGCTGAAATTAAGTGAAAGAATATTTATTAAGAGACTGGCTGATAATTCACTGTATAACCACTAAGGCTTGCACCGACCCCTGTTTATAAAAAGAATAAGTTGCATGTTCAGTAGAACATCATCCATTGATGTGCGTTGAGAGCATGCTCGCGCTCGCGTTTGTACGCCTCGTATATCGTTGGCTGTTGCTGCATCCTCTTTGCGTACTTTGCTGATACAAGATACTCCCTACAAGATTTGAAAGTTGGCTTCACCTAACACTTCAAGGAACGTCGAGCTTTGCTTAACTCTTCGCTGTTTAGCATGATTTTTTTTTGGGGGGGGGGGGGGGGGAGCTATCGTGAAAACTCGGGTTTAACCCGAAAACGCAGAACTCTATGGATGCACCATGACTAAGTTATGCTGTTACGCTGACCATGTCCCATAGTGCCCCTCTAGGCTTTTTATGTGTATGTG
The DNA here is from genome assembly GCF_037126465.1 of Ornithodoros turicata. Taxonomy (NCBI): domain Eukaryota; kingdom Metazoa; phylum Arthropoda; class Arachnida; order Ixodida; family Argasidae; genus Ornithodoros; species Ornithodoros turicata. Next base: position 29,199,423 of record NC_088205.1, read on the forward strand.
AACTCTTATGTTATGGTAGATGAAGAAAAAAAAGAAACCGGTACTTACCAGCTGTTCGCACCCAGTGCCAAGGAGACGAAGCTTGGACATCTTCTGGGCCAGAGCACGCACTTGCTTCGTGGTAATTTGAGATAAATCATGTGATAAGCTCTTGCTCATATCTAATAGGGCCTTCACTTCCTGTTCAAGTTCCTCATTATGACTCTCTGGGAACAATTGTTTTAGCTGAGATATTGCCCTCTGGGTACTGGCTATGGTCCGGTCTGCACTGTCCAGCTTTCTCTGCAAATCCAGTTTTTTAGTTTCTAAGTCTTGTAGTGTGATGTCCTGATCTGGATCTGATTATTGGAGAACAAAAATTGCATGGTCAGTATATCACAATGACGCAACCAGAAAATGTCTATTTACAAGCACAATGCGCTACAAGGGCATAGAGGGGCATTATGTTTTCGGGTTTTACTTCAGGAGCCGTATAACAGGGTTAAACCGTGCGATAACCGTCAGGTGGTAAATAAAAAGAGCGCTTCTCACATTTTAGATTAACACAAAATGCAGAACAGCCATTGTGAAAGTGCTTAGCATTCTCCAGTGTCTGTATTGGTGGCTGGATCAGCACTATGCCAAGTTAGTTATGGGGGGTTTTGGGGTGACAATTATGCAAATCAAGGGGGGAGAGAACAGGTTTTACTGGGTATAACCATAAAGCACAAGGGTCTAAGCATACAAATGTACTGGTACTCCTATGTATGTATGGCACATGAAAGCCTCCCTTACGCACGTAAACTACCAGCAGCACACTGTCTTCCAATAATGTAGCCAAACTTGCCAAACTGCAACAGGACCCCCATCCCATGTTATCCCAGATAAATATAAAACTATATAAAACAATTACGTGCATCGATGTGAACCTGCATTTAAAGTTCCACAGTGAAGAGGGTAATAGAAGCGGAGAAAAATGGGCACTGTGAATAGCGAAACTCCTGCAGCTCTAACATGACAGCCCTCGCTGCCACCAGTGAGGCAGCACACGAGAAATCACGCGCTTACAGCTGCCATTGGGAATGGACACAGCTCTGTGCCATGTGACGTCTGCGTTTCACTCAGGAGTGTGTACAATATCTTATATATTGTATCTTATATATATATATCTTATAGCCTATATCTCACAAAGTACGTCACATAGAAGAACAATTCTTTTTCCCTTAGTATTCTTGCATGCAGTACAATATGTCCATCATGTAATGAACAACATTTATGAAAGTGTCCCAATCCCTTAAAGGATAACGCAGAAATACAGAGAGAGACAAAGGACAACAGCGAATTCGCACCTTGTTGAAATTTATTGGAAAACATTGATGGGTAGAAATCCAGCGAACCGGTAGAGATGTAGGAAGGGAGTTGCCTCAGGACAGAAGCCGCGGCAGAAGGCGGCTTCTGTCCTGAGGCAACTCCCTTCCTATTGGAAAACATTGTTATACAGGGTGTCCCAGAAAACGTATCATCGAATTATAATAAAAAAGCTACATCACTTAGAATCATGTGGTCAACTGCATTTGTTCTTGCTATGTTTTTGTCACCTCCTAATGTGAATGTCATGTAACGTAGGATTTATTATGTAAATTTTTGCTAACTGAACTTGGGAATATGCCAAGTAACAGTCACTTGTTTACCTCACCAATGTGAAGAGTGTGCCGAATTTACTCAAATTCATGATAATTGACAGGGATTTTGAGGAGCTATCCCATTGGGAAAAATAGCCAAACATCACGCTTTACGGAGCACCTCGAGCATAGTGTGCAGCGAATCTTTCGGCGCAATCATTGACAGTCTGACGAAAGGAGGTTGGAAGCCCAGCCCCCACTGGGATAGTAGAAAGAGACAACACAGGCATGGCTTGTTGCATCCGGCTTCCGCAGGGATCATGCCTTCCCTCTCCCAATTTCAAGAACTGTCACTTTTTGTACTATCCCTCTTTGGGCTGGGCTCATACCCTACTTGCCACCACTCAGAAAAGCTACTGCATCTCTGTTTGTTTCAGTTCGATGGATGGGGTGCTTATACATAATTTTATCACCTTCATTCTGGTTCTAGCAGAGACTACGTTTCTAAGTGCATGTGTAGTAGAATCCATACATGTTACATGTCACATATTAAGGTAAATCATATATATAACAATGTTTTCCAATAAATTTCAACAAGTTGTGAGTATGCTGCTGTCCTGTGGGGTTCTTTGTCTCTGTCTCTGTATTACTCTGTATATTCACAAACTGGTTTCCTTCAGCCCCTTGCTTTAAAATATTGTGAGGATTGAGATGGACACAGGAGGTACAGGGCAGAACATTTAATCGAGTCTGCTAGTATCCAGGCTACATGGCTTGGGCATAGAAGATGAAGTCTCTGATGATAATGACCGGGTGGAGTATTATGTTGACGGGGTGACTTCTTCCTCACAATATCATAGCATACATGATGATTAGGGTTTCTCATTTTCAGCATTTATTTTCCTGCAAGTCCCAGGGGTTATTGGCATCTATTTGGTTCCGAAAAACCAGAGTTATTCAACTTTCGCTCACTTTCAACTTGCTTCCCTTTAATAATTTCCTAATCAAAATGAACGGAAGTCACGCACGCGGAACGCACGAGTTTCCTGGTCAAATCCCACAACAAAGTGTGCTTTTAAGCTATTGCAAATGTCCATGTGTACGTGAACTTGTGCATTACAATTTTTTAGGTTACTTGTCTCTCAAAGTTCCGGAAAAAGCTATCTAACTTCTGGAGACGCTACACTTCTAATGGAGCTTTTCTACCTTTGCAACACAGACATGTAAATACTACGAAACAATAGGAGGAGCAACCCACAAATTGCACTGCCTTGCAGACTTACACATTCCACATTCCATTCCATCCACATTCCATAACATATGCTATGTGACCCTTCTCAAGCAGCTAATTGTTACAAAAAAGGATTCCAGAACACCAACAGGCAAATGAGAAGCTTCAGAATCACTTTTACAGCATTTGCGTGAATGTTATATTCTCAATCAATGGGAACAAATAATAGACCTTGGTACGTACCTGGTGAAGTGGTGAAGGCACCCCGCATATCGCTCAGAGCATTTTGAGCTATGGCCACCTCGTGCGTGGTTTTCTCGAGCTTCGCCTTAGCCATGTCAACGGCATCTTGCAGTTTGATAGCACGGTTCCGTAGCTGTTCCATTTCTTGGGTTATCACTGTTGGAGGTGATTGTTCTGCCATATCCTGGAAGAGTACACAGAGGTATAATTGGAAGAATGCTAGAGTTTGGGTACACCACAGCTAGAGTACACCACACAGTACTCAGTGTGGTGCACACTATAGAACATGAAGCCATATACATCAGCAGGCACTCTGGAACTTCTCCATAATATTGTGATATATCAAATGGTGCCCCATGGAAAGTGATTCAAAAATAAAACAAGAATGCAGGTTGATGAATGAAACACTCATTTTTAATCCCACCGCAATAAAATAATAACCCCACCTTGGCACCACAATAAAATAAATATGATGAAGTCTAACAAACATCAATGTAGTTGTACCTACTTCTAAGCAAGCAGCTGCTGGCAGTGTCTCATCAGTGCATAAACCTCTCGCCCGCACGATAGACTCGTACCTAGACATAGAAGAGAACAGCGCTAGAAGGAAAATTTGCACCACGGCATACATATGTGCTGTTTGCAACACATTAATGTGTGACCCTCTCACCTTCAGGTACACTACATCTCTTGTGCAGTCACATGTGCACTAACATATATTCATGCTACATTATTGAAGCAGTAGTGTGGCATGTGCATGCATTGGCCATTCACTGGTGTGCTGCCTGCTAGAGTTTGCAAGAGGAACTTCATGTTAGTAAATGAGCCTTTGAGTCAACAAGATAGCTGGTCAATATAAATAGGGACTGAGGTTTTCGGGAAATATTTTTTATAAAATTCGGGGTGTAAAAATAGGGTGGAAAACAGCAGTACCCGATCTGGCTGAATTCGGGTGTAAAATTTATGGACTGATATGATTAGACCCCAGATTCCTACGGAAATGCCTTTTTCTTTTGTCTGCTTCTAATACTGCCTTTTCAACACAGGAGCACGAACGGGGTGCTGAGGAACCTCCTGTATTGATTTGATAGTGCCTATATGTCTATTCCTGTGTTAGTGCCTAGTTTTGCATAGATGCCTAAAACTCTGATTAAACATCGAAAAATGCCTATAATGGCACTAAAACGGTTGTGAAACTCCATTGTCCAGGCGAAATGGACATCAGTCATGCCACACGTCCTTTTGAAACGATTGATCGCTTGAAAGAAGTGAGTATCTGAAAGCTAGGAATTGAAATCGGTCACTCGGTACAGTCACTTACTCGTTCTTTCTTTTCCTTCCAGCATTGTGTTGCTTCGTGGGTCATTATTATAAATTATACGCACATTTCGTAAAGGTTTTGTATGGCTCGCAGAGCTATTGCAGGTTTACATCTAGAAGAGTACCCAAAGCTTTTTAATTCTTTTTTTTTTTACAACAAATTTGACACACAATAAAATGCTGACGTAGGGGAGTGACGTACGAAGGTAGGTACCGGTCTGGTACAATCCTCACAGTTTGGCAACCCGAGTAAGGTGAACTCCTCGCAGGCAGTCAGGGCTAGGTACATGAGCAAAAGTGATGCCACGTCCAGTGTAAGCAGACTTTATCGGGGATATTTGCTTGCTATTGTGAGTCCTGTTGTAATGCCGAAAATGAAATGTAAATGGCAAAAATAAAAAGGGTGGAGGATTAAGAAATTTGCGCATTAAACTAAAGCCTCCGCAGCTCAAAACCCATCTTGCATACTGCCAGTGTGCTGCCCCTGACAAGTCCATCTGAGAAGTGTTGTGGAATTGGTGGCAATGGCTAGAAGCCTTGTGAACGTAGTAGGATGGATACGTTTTGCATTTCGTGCATCAAAAACATTAGAAAAACAGCCAAAACTCCCATTTACGTTATTGTTTTTGCAGATAGAACTATGTATTTATTCACTTCGTTTTTGCACTTTCAGAGCTACAGATGAAACAAACAAAACAATGTATAGTGTCTATAATGCCATTTTTAGTGCCTACAGCGAGATTTTTAGTGCCTTTTTTAGAGGCCTAAAATAACTTTTCTCATGCCTAGACATCCGGGCTCTAGATGTGATACAGGCAAAAATCGGGGTTTATTAGGCTTGTTTACGTATCATAAATGTAAAAAAATGCAGCTACAAAATGAGAAGCGTGCTCTATATCTCTGGTGCATCTTCCCAAGACTGTTCATATATTTCTAGCATAGATTGAAGTACTACTTTGCTTACCATGACGCTGTTACAAGCCTTCACGTAAAAAACATCAGCAAGATGTACAGACTTAACTTTTGTTTCCACCTCAGGGTACAGTACATTCAGTGATTCAGTGATTTTCAGAAGTCTCATTCGCTTCTCGAACAACAGACAAATAGCGGTACGTCTGGAAACTCGAGTACCCTGTCTCCAACCCCTCATTACACCACAGGACGAGCTCACTTGTGAACGTATTCACCGAATGCGTGGCTAGTGTGTAACTGTAACAGTGACAAAACTCAATGGTAGCAGGTTCGTTCCCGGTAATGTACCCCGGAGTGGGAGCTTTCCGGATATCTGAACTCCGGATAAGCGAGGAGACAAGCTTTTCTCACTTCACTGAAGATATAACTATGAATGCACATAATAAATAAATGCCTAATCAACAAATAGAAAATTACATGTACTTCCTAGTAGATCCACTAAGACTGCAAGAAAAGCTACAGAATCAAATCAGCGTTGTACCTCGCCTGCAGGATTGTGACCCGGCGTGCTCTTTCCTTGTACCGTCGAGCAGCGACACTCTTCATGTGCTCAGATTGTACGCGCTCTCTGCGTGCAGCGTGCACCTGTGCATCTGCTTCTCTGCGCCGTTCTCGCATCTCCTGTAACAGAAGAGTAAATGCTTTTGAAATTTTGTGAGCATGCAGTACAACATGGCATAGATGCAGGCAAAAGCGGGTGGATGAACTCAGGTGGTGCCCATAGCTCAGGCTTCAACAGTGTGGCACAAAATAGGTTCTGTATCGGGAGTAAATTTACAAAAGTGGCTTTTGTTTCCTCATGTGATGCATCACAGGCTCAGCTCAGGAAGTGACACACACTTTGAGTTTACGTGTGTTCCTTATGCTCTGCTACAGGAACTAAGAGATTGCATTTATACATCCCTCTGCTTTGTCTGCTACCTATACAAGTAAATATACGAAAGAGAGCTTTTCACAGCATAGGAATATATCAAGCAGAATGCTCACAGTGCTTTTGTCTATTTTTCTTTTTTTAATGCATCACCTGCATGCCAAAGCAAACAGAAGATCTGAGAACAATGCAAGAGCTTGCCTAGAATACTTGGTGGGTTGTGAAAGCAGAGCACGGATTTACAAATATATACCAATCAAGTGTCGCATATTCCCTCTCAGAAATGTACTGTAACTACTTTTTAATAGTTTAACTATAACTACTAACTACTTTGTCAAATTGTAGTTTAACTATAGTGTAACTACATCACAGCCACACTAGTTAAAACTACTTTGCAACTAATATATGATGTAGTTGTTTACCTACATTTGTAACTACTATGATATTTTGTGTGCGTCATTGTATCTGTGATTGCTCAGGCGTAGAAATAGCATGTGAGTGTGTCGGGGGGCGAGAAGAGAGTGAACTCCCACACTCGCAACAATCATAGCACAGCGTGTGCCCCTCCATACACTACAGATATAGCGATATACGTATGATGATATGCAATTATAAAGTCATGACCTCCAATTTGACGACTGGGGGGGGGGGGGGGCGTAAGCTTTTTCAATGTGCTGTGTGTGTCGATTGTTATGTACCCTGATTAACACAAAAGACATACTTTCTGCTCATGTGCTGTATGAAACACTGTAGCGTTTCTATATGCAAACTTCATTCCGTGTCTAACCAGTCTAACTCGACCAATACTCCGACAGCAAACAGTCCTGTTGCAACACGTTGGATACTGCCGTGATACCCCGTCGAAAATTCTTAAAAGATGCGAAGTAGTTGCGGCCTGCTGTAATCTGACTCTGTAGTTAACTACAAAAAATAAGTGTAACTAGTAGCTATAACTACCATTTTTGCAAGTAGTTCAACCTCTATATAACGAATTTGTAAATGCTGGCTCTTTGTTTCGTTTAATAGAGAAATTCGTTAAATGGAACACTCCAAGTGAAACAAAAATGGCCACTGCCACTACCTGTGCCGCACTACTGCAAAACATCATTTGTCATAAAACAGGTATCGAGCTGCGAAGGGCACGAAATATCGAGCTTTATTCATCTCGCAACGCTAGGTAACACGTAACTTATGCACAATATCGCTGGAGCGTTCGCAACTTCGTAACTAACAATACAAGTAAACAACACCACAAAACAGCAACACTGTCATCGGGATCAACAAAAGCAAATTAGACTTCGCGAGAGGCCAACAATGCGAGTTTTCGTGTCCAAAAACAGGTGCAAAGAGGCCCTCACGCCGGTTTCGAAACGACATCAGCATACCAAAAATTACCGGCGACAGCGGCCGCACATAGCTACATGCTCCTTTTACCCTTTTACGGCGTGCCTACAGCACATGACAACCGCAGTGACCAACGAAAACCCGCATGAGGACAACGGATAGGGGAAGGTTGCTGCTCCTCCTGTTCGTGATGAAGGGGAAAAACACATGCAGAAGGCTTTTGTCGCCTAGGGACTTCATTAAGTAGAGGTAACCAAACGAACTATTTAGTTAAATTAAGCACGAAAATGCATTGGAGTCTATTGGGACGTGTATGAGTGATGGAAATTCTTCGTTAAACAGACGATTTCGTTGAATCGACATTTGTTATTCAGAGGTTCAACTGTAGTTCCTAACTACTTTTTGACTACCATGCAGTAGTTTAACTAGTAGTTTAACTACACTGCACATACCTCACTCTACAGCTTGTATATAGTTACGACATAACGAACTTTGTTTTACAAAAGGTGTATGCCATCACTACACACCATGGAATTTTGAGTTTAGTCCATCTGACGTCAGATTAAGCACAGAGGTCTCATTGACCAAGTTTTTTTTTTCTATAAAGAAGCTCATCATATCAGATGCTAAACAGCGGTAAAACAAATGATTTTCACAGGGTAGTTTCTGCAGGAAGAATCAATTTCTTCTTGATTTTTTTTTTTTTTACCAAAGGGTAGGTAAACAAATATGGGATGAAGTGGTTACTACGAACTGGGGCCTAGAACTAGATGTACTACTGCTCCTAAATAATAATTCTACATCATGCAAAGAGCTTGGTACACTGATAAGAAAACTTGTATGGATCAAACAGGTTTTCAGTATGTCAACCATATCGCATCAAAAATTCCAATTCTTCCACTCTGTTATTGTTGCATCTTGCTGGTGCCACAGGTGTGGTAAAAGAAAAGACATTCCTAGGTAAGCTTAAACTGCAATGTTGCATTTTATTCGTCCCTCGCATTCCATATTATGTCGTATTCCTCTGGTAAACTAACTTGCCATGCTGAAGATGAGTAATGCAGTAAATACAACTTCATGAAGGATCCCAGAGACCATGAGTAGAGTTTCTTTTTCAAAAGCCCAGTAATCTCCTGGTCCCGCTTACATGAAGGACGAGGAGACTCCTCAGTGCTGTCCTCGGCAGCTTTGGCAGTACTCTACGCACAAGCAGAGTTGAGAACTGTAGTTTATGCTTGAAGCACTACCAAAGCCACTGGGCACACCACTCAGGAATCTCCTCAACATTTGTGCAAGCCGGCCGTGATGTTCTTGTGTAACACCTGTTAGAAACAGACCTCCATACCAGCGCACAAGCGTGCCAAAAACTTCCATCCAATTAACATCTGCATTACTTTCAAGCACAACGGCACTTGGTGCCTGCTGTCACTTGCTCTCAGTCATAATGCCAGTTCCTGTCCGTGTAGGCTTTGCTGTACATCACACTGGGCCTACAGGACCTTCACAACCAGGAAGGGAACAATAGATGAAGCAGAAGAATACAGACTTTATTTTGCATGATGTCATGCACTACAACCATTTTCGTGTGGTGGTGCTCTGCTCAGTCTGCATAGTCTTCAACCGCACTAGAGGGTCATGTTTTAGAACAGATGGGTGGTGAATGACGGGTGCATGGACAGGAGCAGGGAACTGGATGGAAGTGTCTGTCCAAGTCATGGGTCAGCATTTTCCTAAGAATTCATTCAACATCACATCATGGTCCGTTTTCCGCAAAGCCCATCGCATCACGTCACCATCATAAACCATGACATCACAACCCCATCACTCAACATCAACTTCAGAACAAATGATGTCATAACTCATTATTGAACTTCAACTTCAAAATTTGTCACATCATAACCCATAATTCAACTTCAACTTCAGAACTCATCACATTACATCACATCATTCAACTTCAGAGCCCATCATCGACTTCAACTTCAGAAACTATCACCGACTTCAGAGCCCATCATCGGAATTCAACTTCAGAGCCCATTGCGGTTTTGAAGCTGAATTCCTATGATGGGTTCTGAAGTTGGTGCTGGGGTTTTGAAGTTGAACTCCGACGAAGGCCTATGTTAGGTGTGCCTGGCTGCTTGATTACAACGCTAGTGTCCTCCTCACTTGTGTTTGCATGGATTTTCTGGTAGTGGCGGCGAAAGCGTAAGCGAAGGAGGGGTATGCTGCTTGAAGGGTGTGGTCAGCCTGCTCTTGGTTGGACTTGGAAGCAGGCTATACCAATGAAGGAGGAAAGGGAGGGATGCCACGTTTGACCTCTTCTGTCGCGTGTGAACGGTGGCGGGAGGTATGTCGCTTACGTGGTAGGGTTGCTGCACATTGTTGCGCCCGTTGTTGACAGCTAAGTGAGCGCATAGCACATTGCACGTTCATGTGGCTTCGTACGAGCACCTTGTCTGCCGTGTCATTTTTCACGCATGGCGCGTGAGGTATTAGCTTCGACATCACAATACATCGTGGCCTGTCACTCAGTATTACATGAGTTCTTGTGACATGATGTGTATTGACACTGGAAATAGCCATCATGAATGAATTCAGCTACGTGTGATCACCTACGCTGGACATATGTTCTTACTCTAGTTCTCTCATACTGGATGATGTGAGCCCAGCAATTTTATCCAGGGAGGACAGCGAGCTAAATTTATTCCTGAAAGTGCCCCACAGCGCAGAGGACCCCGTCGTATATTGAGAAAAGAACTGGGCAGCATATCCCCAGCTTTCCAAGGTTGCTGCTGTGTGCTTTGGTGTTCCTGCATCGTCGGGTTCTGCTGAGTGACCGTTTTCCATTGCAGGACCACTGCAGAGGACACGCCGTTCATCTCTATGCCCAAGGACAACTGAGCACCATACTAGTTCGAGAGAATGTGAGGCGCAAATTGAAGTGAAGACTGCAAGGAGCCCAGAAGACCAGCAATTTACAGTCCGTGAAACAGATTTTTTTCCTCTCTCCCGATCTGTGCATAAATATGTATCGACACAGTTTACAACAATTCCCACTCTTGCCTATTTTAATTTGATGTTTGCAATAGACCTCTCATCATGCTCACTTGACTCTAGTGTTAGTCACTTTTTCAGGCAACTTTGCCAAAGTATCGTGAGCAAAGTTAGAAATTACTTTCTATTTCACTTCTCATTCAAGCAGGCAGAAGGCAGAATGCTGGCTTCTTTTTTTTTATTTTGGCACACCCCTTGCCACGTGCGAGGCGCCAGCCTGGCTACTGCGCATTGCTGCACGATGTACTGGATGTAAGCTACCACTTTTTCGACGTGTTACAGAGTCATGTCGCAGCAGAGCGTTCGTTTTTTGGAGTTACTTGTGCATTTTTTAATGGGGAGGTGATAGGGCCACACTTGGCAAAGTTTTATGAAAAGTGCGCAGAAAATGGGAACTCGCAGAACTTGGAATTCCGATTCTTGCTTTGCGCCCAATTGACAAAGTATATTCCGACCTCTGCTCCCAATTGTGACAATACTAACTGATTACGCATGCAAAGAACTAATTTCGGCATGGTAGCAAGACCTTTCATTTCTCATTGAATTTCATTTCCTGAACTTGAATGTTGGTAGTAACTTCGTTACATATTGTTAGAAGAAGTCGACATGCTAACCTCGTTGCGTGCGCACCCACTCTAGCGCACCTGCCCACTTTCGAAATAAACTCGTCCCGTGCACACACACTGTTGCTGGCTCCCAGGTTTACTGCTTTCTCACAGGTTATGGGCCCAGACCACTAGAACTGTGGATATGGGAGACAGCAGCAAGTTTACAGTTGCAAAGCTCACGGACGGCAATTATCAGGTCTGAAGTTCAAAATGAAGATGTTACTGACCCAGGAAGGAACGTGGACGTACATGGACGGACCTACTCCACAGACACCCTCTGCAGACTGGACGGCTGGTGATGAGAAAGCGCAGAGCACGATTTGCCTCAGCGTTGAGGACAATCAGATTGTGCACATCTGTAATTGCGGCTCAGGGAAGGCGATGTGGCAAGAGCTACACAAGGTTCATGAGCGAGCAAACCTTAGTAATAAGCTCTACCTGCTAAGGAAGCTCTACCAATCCAAGTTAGCGAAGGACGAACACATGCAAGGCTATATAAGGCGTACCTTGGAGTTAGTCGAGCGGCTGAGAGGGATCGGACAGGAGACCACGGATTTCCAGGTAGCGGCTCTTTTGCTCAGTGGTCTCCCGGAGAGCTACGAGGCGCTCGTGACAGCCCTGGACGCACGGCCTGACAACGACCTGACGCTGGAGTACGTCAAAAGAAAACTCGCGGACGAGTATATGAAAAAGTGAGCATCAAGTAGTTCAGTGTCTGGTTCGGGAACTGCCCTTCAAACGAAGAGAGACGACAGTAGGAAACCTTCGTCCGGTGGGAGGCATTGCTACTACTACAAGGAGGAAGACCACTTGAAGTGGAAATGCCCCCGTTTGAAGGGGCGCAGGAAGCCTCGGCAGCGTGCTAAGGCAGCAGCGTCCGACCGCTCGTCATCGTCCGAAACTGCATTTCTCGCCGCTCCCGAATTGCCAGGTAGACCATGGTATGTTGACCCTGGCGCTACCAGCCACATGTGCAACGACACTGGGCCGGCAACGTCACTGACCGCAAGTAAACAAGTGGCTACATCATCCTGCTTGGAGACAGCCCGGTCACTTGGTCCAGCAGAAAACAGTAATCTGTTGCTCTGTCGAGCACCAAAGCAGAGTACATTTCCACGGCTTATGCTTCACAGGAAGTTTTGTGGCTGCGTCCATTGTTGGAAGATTTCGGACTAGTCATTGATCAACCGACACCTATGTTCGAGGATAATCAGGGCTGCATTAAGCTTGCCCTTAGTGAAGGGATCCACGCCAGGGCAAAGCACATCGATGTCCGTCACCATCACTTACGTGATCTAGTAGCACGCAACATCATCAACTTTCAGTACCGCGAGTCCGCTGACAACATCGTGGACGCTTTGACGAAACCTTTACCACGACCGAGACTGGAAGCGTTAAGGCAACGGATGGGGCTCATCAAGGGATAACCTGTCGAGGGGGGGTGTTAGAAGAAGTCGACATGCTGACCTCGTTGCGTGCGCACCCATTCTGGCGCACCTGCCCCACTTTCGGAATAAACCCGTCCCGTGCACACGCACTGTTGCTGGCTCCCAGGTTTACTGCTTTCTCACACATATTTAGCTCAATGATGTAACTCGTAACCAGCAAACTTTGGGTGGCAATTAACTTCCCCATTTCTGCTGAAATGTACTTTATTGGTGATGAATATCTAAGAAATAGCAGGTACGTGCTTTACCTGATGGAACACTGCTGTTCGATGGATGTTACACGCACGCGGATCAGATAATTCCCCCAGTGACTCCTGTGTACTACATTTAAAATAAAAGACATCCACAAAAGAAGCTTGATCTTGTGCTATTTAGATCCCAATCAAACAAAGTAAAAAAATGCAATCTAAGAAGACATAAAATAAGTCTGCATAGTAAAACGCGCCTCGTCAGCACGACAACAATCTACAGTCGTCTAGTAAAACGCGCATACGTGACCCAAGGGGAAGGCTCATAAGTGCTCACAAAAGGCACTATTGGGTTCCCATAAGAATTTTTCACGCTGAACCGCAAACATTGGTTTTGCAGGGTGCGCATGTAATCGGTATTTCTTCCTGACACTGTCTTGTTTCAGCTCCGGCCATGACAAGCACTACCGCAAGAAGAGTAAAGATACAGACAGGCCGGTCGTGAAGCCATACTTCAAGACTATGGACGGTATGGACAAAAATCGTTCAGGGAAAAGCATGTAGCAAAAAAAAAAGAAAGAAAACACAAATTCCCATTCTATATACGCACATTATAGTGGTAGGCGAGCAAATGAGTCAAACAAAAGAACCGCGACGCGTAGACCACGCAACCGCAGAATGCCAAATTGCCTCTCCATATAATCTACCACTTACATTTGCAACCTACAGTTGCCTCTGGCTACACGACATTGTCCTCCGCGCCCCACTACGCAAGAGAGTAACGCATTCCAAACACTTTCCCTCTCTGTGTCCACCAATACACAACGAAGGTTGGAGGGCATCCGCTAGGCATCTGCAGTGTCAGGCCCCATACCAGACATGAAACGTTTATGTTCGCTCCGTGCACTCGAATACACATTTACCATTCACTCCACACGCGTTTACACAAGTAACAGCCACAACACGTGAATGTCAGACATTGACTAAGCATTGTAAGCTTCAAAACTTACTATGAGGATTTCGAAACCTATCCATCATCTTCAAAAATACCTCGCACAGACTTCAGCTCCAAAACCATCACGCTGACATCGCCTTCAAAAAAATCATGCTGACTTCGACTTCGAAACCCACCACGCTGACTTCAACTTCAAATATACCATCACATCACATTATGCCCCTTCATTCAACTTCAACTTCACATCGCATCATGCCCTTCATTCGACATCACGTCATTATCTGTGAGGTAATGGCGAATGAGGTCAGTGAAGGCCATCATGAATGTATTTGCTGACCTATGGTCCAAGTAACAGTTCTGCGCTGTAGTGCGGGCAACATCGGAAGACACAAGGTGGAGACATCTGATGTCACCGTCATTTACAACAAAGATGTCAGTGAATTCCCATCAGAAGGTCGATCTAGCAGACTGACTTCATGATGATGAGAATCTGAGATTGATCATGACTAGGGTCTGAAGTTTTCGGGTTTTACCCGATTCTTCCTCGAATTTACCCCAAAATCGCACATTTAGTGGTTTGGGTAGAACCTGATTTCTAACACAAATGTAACTAAACTCCGAAGCTCTTTTCTCCTACTTCAATGTGAAAACGAAAACTTTCTTCACATGGAGACTTGGAACAGTGTCATATTAAGTGAAGTACTTTAGTACTTTAATCCATGTGTATGTTTGCATGACCATGCAGATTTGAATTACCATTCCATTCAATGCAGGTCTGAATTGCCATAGACCTTCAAACACTGTCCTCATTTTGTCACAGACAGTGTTATTACTTAGTTTGGAAGCTGTTTTCTTTTTACATTTGTGATATGTATAGCAAGCCTGATAGACCCGATCTTTACTTGTATCACATAATTCCAGCAATTTTACACCGCAATTCACCCAAATTGGATGCTTCTGCTTTTCACCAGATTTTTACCCCCCAAATTTGGCAAAAAAATATTTCCTCAAAGCCTGACAACCTAGCATGCGAGTTTTGATATCCCTTATTGCAAGGGGCTTTCACATAGACTTAAAGCAGCTATCAGAGAGGCACAACGTCGGAAGACCTCAGCTTACCTTTTCGAATTGCATAACGGAGCTCTGTAGTAAACTGGCATTGTGTGACTCTTGCTGGATGAGATGCTGTCGTTGCATGACTTGGAGTTGAATGTCTCTATCTTTCTCTTCAAATTCCTGTTGGCCACAAAAAAGCCCTTCATCATGATAAAGGCTACAGACTTATCCAGGGTGGCCACACACTTGCTGCAAATCTCAGGGCTTTTCAATTTTGCGGTCACGATCAAGTTATCTGGGAACTTTGGGCCTGCCTTTTATGATCCAGACATTGAATTTCTGGAGAAGTGGATGAAGTAAGCAGCTCCATCCAAGTCAGCAAAATTTGTTGCAGTAATATCGCAGCAACGTTGCCATGTCACACTGATTTTATACTGCTAATGTCTACCCCTTTTTACATTGCAGCAACACTATATAGAAACAACATTGCAGGAACACTGCATTGACACATTGACACAACACTCACCGGTAATCACACCCAGATATTCTACAGTGTACAATTCAACATTTTATACTTGTGCAGTGCATCTGCACCGAAGACACGAAAGCAATAAACGCCGCCAATCTGCTTGTCTCCATGACTTTGCTTCTTTCTGATTACTCTGTCCTTTTTCATATTGAGCGTCGCAATGTTCCTGTGACACTGCCACAACATTGTATCAGCAACCTTGCTGCCATGTTCCATCACAGTTGCATTGGAAACATTGTTGCAGAAGCAAACTAACAATGTCGGCAAAGTCGGCCCAGGACGCGTACTAACCCCCTTGTCCCCCACTCCTTCCTGCTGTCCCCTCTCCACGTCTGTACGCCACTCATAGCCACTGCTGCATCGTAACTATAACACGGAATTTAAAATTTAAAAAAATCAAATTTGCTCAATAACTGAGAACACAAAATATTAGATGCCATTGGTGAACGTAGGTGAATGAGGATGTTGATCTGTATTCTATACCTACCACTGCAGTTCATTAACATCAGCTCTACTAGAAATTTTGTGAACACCTGGGTAGAGCAACACTCTGATAGAATGATCAGTTATTGTATTCCCATGAACATCGTTATAAACAGACTCGACTGTAACACTCAACTGTATTTTTCGGCTAGATCACACATTAACGTATGTACAGACATTGTGTTCAGTAAAACAAGCAGTGTAAACCAACCTGCTTGCGAGCCTTCAGGCGGCAGCTTTGCCTTTCAAGCTGTGCAATCTCAGCCTGGAGATCCTTTAGAGTATCTTCAATAGACAAACCCTTGCGCGCTTGTCTCTTCTTTTCTTCCATTGCCTGCATAACAGTGGTGGGTATAAGAAATGATACGCATGGTCAGCTATTTACTTGCACCTCATAAAGAAGAACGGAAAGCACCTTGATCATGCATTTTCTCACTGCATGGTACGAATATGTGCGACCTTCAGGAACTGCACACATATTTCATCTAGGAAGCTCACATTCGGTGAGAAAATTAGTTTACAAGAGTGCGCACAGTGGTCGCAATCTCTCCCAGCTGCTTCTGGTGTGTTCTGACATCTTGAGTACTTCTATTGGCTGTCGAGAATAGGCTGTTCTGCTTGAGACGTGGGACAGGCGGAGTCCAACCAAAATGCACAAATAAATAAATAATAAATAAATATGGCATGCACTTCACGCATGGGCAGATGATGTGATGGTGCAGAAGGAACTTTTCTGACCCGCAGGATGAAAGCCCACTTGCACACCAGGATTGGGTGCTGCACGTGTACTTTTTCTGCAAATATGTGTCCCAACTACTTTTTTTTTTTTTTTTTTTTTCAGCACTTCCATACTGCTCCTTTTGCAGAAACCTAAGAATTTTCACCACAAACGGCATTTGCAAGCTCAGACCACCATACATGTGTATGACATGACAATATTTCATGTTTGGATTTCATTTCCACATTTACATTTTATTTCCACAGGGCTTATTCAGTGGTGCTATATACACAAAAGAGGGGAAAAAATGAGGAAATAATGAGAGGGGAAACAGGCCAGTGTCTATCAGTGCAAATGTATCCTGAAAAACTTCTTTGCAGTGTGCCAGCTAGCTCTCTTGCCTGCAAGCGGCTACAAGCAAAGCCAGTGGATGGTACAAACTCATCCCTTCTCATCATCCTGACATTTTCTGACTTATGTTGCAGAGAAAATGATGTAAGTGTACCATGACTACATAAGTGCAGTGCAGTTTTTTTGCAGCACTTAGGTACTACATGGGTGCAGCCGAGAAATGAAACTGCTCTTACAACAAGACAACTTCTTCAGGACTTGCCCTTTCAAAACATAACCCAAAATAGTCAGGCCATGCATAAGATTAAGACTTTGTTGTGGCACGACTATGTCAGAGGCAATGTTAGCAAGATTCCCTTGAAGCGACCTCTCATGATGGCTCAAGATGGCGATTCGCAAAATTGTGCGAAGCATCTGGTGGGTTGTCAGTATCTGTGGAAATGGTACAGTATATAGAACCTCACTATAGGGAACACGCATATAGTGAAGAAATTGATATAGTGAAAAAAGATCATGGTCCCGATAGAGCGAAATGAGGACCTCCGCGTAAGATGACATTGATATACTCCACTGTTTAAGTGGTTTATTAAAGCTCGGGCAATGAGCATCCCTGTATGCAGCCCATTGATGAAAGAAAAGGCTTGGGAACTGGCTTTGAAGCTGGGATACGACCTGCTGAAAGCCGTTCACTACATACCGTCATCGTGGGACTCTGTATCCCAGGAGACCTAGCATCAGCCACAAATGTGTTCATGTAAATATCAGGGACACATATGTTTCTCATTTAAACAAAGTGTGCACATTCTGTTAGAGCCAATCTCTGCTGTTTATGAGTAAAGCCCTTAGCTTTCAGCGATTCCGCTAAACCCCGCGGAAATGTAGATTCTTCGCGGAATACGTGCTTTTGCGCCGAAATTCGTGGAACAGGCAATATCGCGTTCGGTTTTCTAAATTCTCATGCAGTTTTCATCTGTTGGGGAAATTTTCTTCGTTAACTGTAAAAGCAAAAGTGAAAAGCACAAGAAACAAAGATGTGGTGCTAACAGTGAGGAGCATCAGCGTTGCAAAACTTGAGGAAGGAGGGGCCAGGGGCCGTCACGTGGACACGGAGCCAACCAACCACGGTCGCGAAAACTCACCCTGTAGGCGCACGGGCGACTGGCGGCTGCGGGCAACGTCGCATAACCATGACTTGCTTGCTGCGTAATGTCACATCTGAGTACGAAAACTGCGCGGGGCCCTGCTCGTGAATATAAGGCCGTGGGCTTTTATGAAGATGGCGGAATTCTTTTTTGTAAAGCTTGTGCAAAATCTGTTGATCATAAACGAAAATCAACGCTTTTGCACTACCTAGCTAGCGAGAAGCATCACATGAACGCAGACAAGCTGAAACGGGAACAAGTGCAGCAGTCAAGTGATGATGCGAACGCAAGGTTACAAACCCTGGAATCCGTGATGAAAAGCAAGGTAGGCAAAGAACACGTGGTAACAGAATTCCTAGAAGCCCTAATCTCCACCAATATTCCGCAGGAGAAGGCGGACAACCCCAAACTTAGAAGCTTCCTCCACCGACGAGTGACTAACGATGGCTCCATACCTCATTCTGGCACACTTCGCGCTCCCCAGCTATTCGAAAGACATGTAGCTGCTCTGAAAAACATATTGTGAGGATCAACTGTCTCTGTAACAGTGGACGAGACCACAGAGGACAGGTCGAGGTCTGTCGTCAATGTTCTCTTCATGAAGCCACCGAGCAGCATGGGCGAACGCCTGAAGCCAATCCTCGTCGAAGTGCAGTTCGTCGACGAAGTAAACGCGGGTATCATCGGCCGCATCGTAGCCAAGACGGTGACGACATACGACATCGAGTTTGAAGAAGTCACGGCTTTCATAAGCGACAACGCTGCGTACATGATCAAGGTGTAGAGACCATTTACAGTAGAGTTATCTGGGTGCCGCCATCTTAGCGCATGTCACCTTGCGCGACATTGCTTGCCTTCTCTTTCGGCTGCCTGTTGGCGCGGCGCACGCAGTATTGCGGTGCAACCCAGAGACGTTTTGCCCGGTTTTCAACTTTTTGCAATGAATTCTGGGTGGAAGGATGACACAAGGTTGGCTGGAGCTTAAACGGTCAGGTGAGTGCGTTTTTTATACACTATAATTTAAGTTGCATTTGCTCGATTTAGGGTGACATTTCTGCCCTTGTGCGTCCTACATGATCGGCCCCACTATGCTTGAGTTACTACACATTACGGCGTTCTTTTTTTGTGTGTTTTTTTGCTTTGGTTGCACATACGTTACGTTATGGATACGTTCCTAATGTAATATCGTAAGATGTGAAATCTTGCTTTTTATCGCAAGAGTTGTGGTATAACAACTACCGTTCTACTGCAAGGAACGTAATCCCTCCTACTATGGAGGAAGTTTATTGTCACAATCAGCAGTCAATGCCTACAGCAGAGGTTAGGGCTCACACAGAAATGCTGAGCCACTTTGAGGACTGCATTACTCACCCTCGCTGACTTTCCCGGTTCGAAATCCTTCCTATAAAGATTCGATACCCGCCGTTGTCGAATCAGCTTGTTTTTCTCTTTTTATGGAAACTCATGCATTGCAAAAGGCCTCGAACACGGGCACTCTTTGTGTAGCGACGGCTTGTGAATTTGACAAACTGCTTCGTCCCACACGATCAGATCTCCGTCACAGTTTCTACACTCAATCACGGAACAAATCTTCCCTCTCCTTTTGCACATTCTGCACAGAACTGTAGCACAGCGGCTAAATATCTAGGAAACACTCACGTAGGCAAAGGCACATAGGTGTGGCGGCCCATGGAAGACAATCAAGAGGTGCCTCTACAGCCACGCGCTACAGCGCTCGCACGGCAGTTCTACCGGCACCGTCCTAGCGTGAGGCCATGTCCATCTGCCCGCTGGGACATTCCATCATCGCCGGTCAGGACTCATGTAGAGGGACACCACCTCGTATTTGGTGACCCGAACTATGAACACCATGTTCGGCGTAATGCGGCCCAATACCATCCCAAATTTCTGGAAGCCCACCTCCGAAGCCATCTCCAAAGGTACGGTGCATCGTTCAACCGAGGAACCGCTGGGCGACGACGCCAATCCCTCGCAGCTCCACTCATCGCAACGCCCGGCCACGCAACGCCATGATTGTACCTATCTACCCAGCTCACGTCACAATGGTCGCACACTCCACGTCACGTCGCCACACGCTTCGTGATGGCACTCCTCGGGCTTCCACCAGCGGCACCTTCCCGAGCATCACGCTCCTGTACCGGTTGCGGTACGCCACTGTCGACAGCCCTACCCGCATCTGCTACGCTTGCGGTCCAAGAACCCTGCCCGCCTCGCCTTCCCACCAGGCTTCCATAGATGATGCTGGCAGCCCATCCAATTGCGATCAAGAGGCACCGGGCCAACGTTCCACCGGGGACCCGCATGGAGGCCACCGAGTTCTACTCCTGGTCTCCCCGTGCTTCGCGATGGTCCTCCCCGGCACTCTCCTTGGCGACACCACGAGCTCACCGCTTATGAATCAGTCGCGGTTCTGTCGCCCCCTCTCTGCAACACATCGGCCTACCTGCCTGCTCTCCGCTTCGGCCCTCCCCTGGAACCCTCCCGGCCAGCTTCTGTCGGCACCATCCATTCCGCCACTTCTGCCCACTCAGCACAAGTCCAGACGTCCCTGTTCCACGTGTCGCCCTTCTTTCTCCTCTTCACGTATCGACGCGGACCTCAATCGCTAGCTCTACACCGCTCTGCGTCTGAGGGGAGTGATGTGGCGGCCCGTGGAAGATGATGAAAAGGTGCCTCTGCTGCCACGCGCTACGGCGCTGGCACGGCAGTTCTACCGGCACCGTCCTAGCGTGAGGCCACATCCATCTGCCCGCTGGGACATTCCATCATCGCCGGTCAGGACTCATGTAGAGGGACACCACCTCTTCTACATAGGCACTTGCAGAAGGCAAGCAATGGCGGGGCTAGTGTGACGCCATCTATTAGCACCTGAAGCAACTGGCTGCTGTAAATGGTCTATAAAGAACACATCCGACTCTTGTGCAAAAATTCTGTACACATTACTTGTGTTGCGCATACGGTGAATCTTGTGGGAGGCACTATGCAGAACTCTTTTGAACTCGTTGACCAACGATGAAAGATGAAAGTCACTGATTTCTTAGGCAATTTGAGGCTTTGTTTGTATCTGTCCCCTCTATGTTGTTCCAGCCTCAGAACATCAGTTTATCTCTCGTTGACCAGTTTGTGGCGGCAATGAAAAAAGCTTTCAGATTGTCAACCAGCAAACGTGCTCTCTACAAATCGTGTCTGGAATAGTGTGGTGTACAAGAACTCAGGAAAGTCTGAAGCTTGGTAACGTATATGTAAAATCCATCGAGTGCGATGCGGTCCACTGTTATGGTGCAAGGAGATGAAATGGTCGAAGTAGGAAGCGCATCTTTCTTACCATGCGTCTTCTGACCACCCTGATTACGTGCTTGATAGCGCCTTTGTAACGATCGAGTATCATTTCAACCAAGAACACGGCAGTGGATATCAGCATGCCCGTTGCCCATAGTAAGAAAGGTGGCCGCAAATCGGTCATAGTCAGCGCTTTCTGTTCTGATGTCTGCCGGAAGTTGTCGTTATGGTTTTGATGCGACACTCTGAATGCTTCCAAGTTCCGTGCCCTTACATATAACACCCACACCCTGAGTCACGATTTTCTGCGTGCTGTGAAGGTAGGGTGAAGCAAGTCCCATCACTGGGCCCAAGAGTAGGCTGCAGCAACAGCATGCGCGCTGCATCAGCGTTTTGGGAAAAAGACTGCAAGCCTTCTCAAGGATGCAGAGAGCCAACAGATATCTAGTCATAAAGCCTACAATGCTCTCTTAACATTGTGGGGCTTTTTTAAGGCTGCAGCGCAACAGGACTTCGAGAGCCTAATGCTAGCTGAGAATGTGGCAGCAATCGAAGCTTTCCACATTTCTAGGAAGCTAAAAGATAGAATGAAGAAAGCTGCCGAGAAAGCAGAGAGCTACTTGGAAGGATCTGACACGTGGACGTTTTTCAAGTGCATAAGGTGTTTGGACCCTCTGCAAATCACTTCACTGACACAGGACCGAGAGCACTACAGTGCCATTCCTGGACTTGCAGCTCACTCAGCCATTCTGTCTGCTGAATGGCAGTTATACCTTAAAAGTGCCAGTTACAACCCACTTTCTCAGTTTGTTTCAAAAGAAACACACTGTGGCCCAGATTTTGATATCATGAGCTTCTGGTCCGGAATGAAAGAGCTTACGCCTACTTTAGCATCGATTGCTTTGCAGTACATCTGCCTGTGCCAATCAACTCAGCTGATGCTGAAAGCCAATATGGAGACATTGTCTAAAAAAAAAGGTGCTCACTAAGTAATCAAAACACAAAATATATATTGATGCTAAAGCACAATAGCTACTTGGATTTGTAAATCAGCTTGTGCTGACTTGTTTCCTTTGTTTATCGGGAACCTAAAGGCAGCTGCAGTGCTTAGTTTGTGTATTCTAACTCAAGAGGAGAAATAAAATACCATTTTGTGTAGCCTAGTCTATTTGCAGAGCCGCGGAAAGTTGCCGTGGAATCCTTTTTATTTCCGTGGACACTAGAAGATTTTGAGATGCTGCTTCACGGAAAAACTAATTTTTTACCACAGAAATTTAATACATTTATTTATGAGGCATTTTGTGGGTTATACATTGTAAAACAGGTCAACTCCTGGTATAGTGAAGACCCTGATATATGTAGTGAAGATTTTTTCTGGTCTGGACATCTTCAGTATAAGGAGGTTCTACTGTACACTCAGAAATCGTTTGTGGTGGCTTATGTCTCGGCACCTGCGGCTGTGTCAATATTTTTGGTTCGTAAGAAGGACAACTGCCATAAACTTTAATTAAGAATCAAATTTGCAGTCTCCCCTCATGTGTGCCCCTCAATGACAGCATCGAGTCCAGTAAACACGTCATTCCATAGCAGATGATCTAATCAGGCAATTCGACTATCTCAGATAATTTTTTAGAGAATATGTGTGTGTAGAAGGACTAACATGGCAACAGGGTCATGGCAATATCACATGCATACAATGGACAAAGCACCCCATGCACAGTCTGCTCAACTGAGCTGTGTATGTGTCGACGTGCAGAAAGATAATACAAGGATAATTGAGAACAAAAACTTCCTAATAGACCTATGCTTCCCTGGGCTGTGTGTCAGATGTAAGAAAGGGGAGGGGAGGGCTCTGGCACTTAGGACTTAGGCAAGACAGTGTCAGCGCATCATACCTTTGCTGTGCGTAATTGATGGTGGAGGGCAAGTCTTGAGGCCCGAACACGAACCAGACGTTCGGACAGATTTCGCTGTATGAAGGACAGGTGGCCACCTGTGTTCTTGGTTTCCGTCTGCTCTAAGCGCCTTTCGGTGTCCCAAATAGCACTTTGCTGTACAGTGATACAGAAAGCTCAAACATGGGCACAAATTAATGAGAAAACATAAAAATGACTCAACAGCAAAACTGACTCGTATCTACGCTATTTCATGAATACAATGCACACGCACATCGGAACATGAGAAACAGACACAAACCCGAACATTTGGGACCGTTTGCATAACACACGCTTACTGCTCGTGCAGGAAGCGCTGCCGAAACTGTTGAGATTGAGTCTGAGACTTGAACTCAACTTTTATGCAAACAGGCCCTGATGTCTCGACATTGATAGAATTAAGAAGTAGTTTGCTTACAAGCTCCTGGATTGTGTCGTTCTGTTGCTGCTCAACCTTATTTTGATTGTACAGGAGAAGGTATGCATTTTGAGTATTCGATTCAACCTCCTGCAACAGAAAATAACGGTTGTGCACTAGAGCAACGAAAAGCATCACCAGTTACGAGGGATTGAAGATAATTCACTGTATAGAAGAGAATTCCAAGTGAGTAAGACAGGCACAACCATATCACAGAATCATATCGAATCCACTTGTCGGACCATATCCTCCCATGTAAATGGACCTCTTTGCTAGAAAAGCGCGTTGCATCCAATCTGTTACATAGACATGGATTGAGATGATGAATGCACATTCAAGCAGTGGAAGTTGTGCAATGGGGAAAGGGAAGGATTATGGGAAGGCATTTGGTGCGGGTCACTTGTGATCAGTTCATCGTGGATCAGTTGCTGCCAGCAGAGCTGAGAAAATGGCAGCAAGTTTACAGTCAAATGCTCTTTTTTTTTCTCATGAACTCTAACTGAAACTGGTCTGAAACGTAGAACAATGTATTTATATAAAATGCTCATGTTCAAAACTTCCACAGGCACATAATTGGGATAAGATTTGCACTTGCACAGCTTTCTCAAATACATAATTGCACAACACGTTGGTGTGCGGCGATTCAGAACTTGAACAGAGTAGTGTGTGACATATTGAGGTGTCGTGACAACGCACATGCTATGGCTTCTGAGCGGAAAGGGTATAATGTCTTGCCCAGTACTGTGGTGGCAGTAGCAGGGAAACTAGACCTTAAGTGCCTGTACTTCAGCACACTGGATGTGTAGGCCCTAGAGTCATGTTAGACAGCTGCTCTGTTGCATAGAATTCAGGGATAATGAGAAGATATCCCCTGATGACTTGAAGAGTGACCTCGTTTGGTATTTTTGTAAATTTTTGCATGATGTGATTCATTCATTTG
This sequence comes from Ornithodoros turicata, assembly GCF_037126465.1. Taxonomy (NCBI): domain Eukaryota; kingdom Metazoa; phylum Arthropoda; class Arachnida; order Ixodida; family Argasidae; genus Ornithodoros; species Ornithodoros turicata. The sequence continues at coordinate 29,224,126 of NC_088205.1, forward strand.
AAAATGAATGCACAGTGGGTCCACAGAGGACCCCAACTGTCCACTGTCCATGGTGTGCTGCAGCAGACAAACATTGAATGTCCCCTCGTGTTTGTCATGTAGCTCTTGAGTAATACTAACGAACTCCCTGAGTAGCTTCCAAGCTTGGCTTAGTACTCCTGCAGAGATGCTCTCATTGAATAAAACAATTTTAAGAATTAACAAATAAAGCAAATTTGCACCAATGATAAAGATATTTCACTCATAAGCATCCTTTCATGCATGGAACACTGTAGTACCAAATAAAAATGAGCCAGATCTTCCAATTGAGGGCTTTCCAAATGTTGCTCATCTCGAGGCTTCGGAAAAGACGGCAAAGCTCATTTGGCAAACTTATATTTCGTAGGTGGTTGCCCAGGTAATGCCTTTTCTGAGGACCAAGATGACAGACCTTGAGTCCCTGAATATACCAGAGGAGTGTAATTTGTAATTTGGAACACCAAAACGCTCTGTGTATGTGATCAGGAACAAAACTGGAACCAGTTCCGAACAGCAGAAGGGGATGGTCATTTTATGCCTTCATATGATTCTCCTCTGTTTAATGTGGTTCCCGCATGGCTCAACATTTCTACGTTGGTCCTCGTTCTCACACATCGGTGTTGTGTCGAACACTTTGTCATGCAGTCATAATTTCTCCTGGACGCATGCAGGACGACCATCCAAACTTCCAGTTTAGCATTAAAGCGTTTGGCACACTGGACCAGAGGTCTAGCTATGTAGTTTACGAAGCAGCAGACCACTATAAACTTGCTGATAATTGTTGCTCTATCCTTTTTGCCAGGCCACACCTTCATGAAAAGGGTGTTATAATGGTTTATGAACTGCCTCAAAAAGATGTTCATTTTTGGGTGTTATGTTCGAGCCCATATCCTTGACAATATCACATTCTAAAAGTGTTGCAAGGGTTGGATCTCATTTCACATCACATAAACAGGCCATCCAGAAGGATTGATTCGATGGCTTAGGTGATGTGCGTCCACTGGCATTAATATTAATAGTAATTCAGCACTCTATGTCGCAAGACAACTGCGATCTTGAGCGATGCCACAGTGGTCGGGTCTGTGGATTAATTTTGCCTACTTGAGGGTTCTTTAACGTGCTCCGAAATCTCGATACACGGCACACGACATCTAACGTCCCTCGCGGAAGACTCCATGTCTGAGCAACTTGTACTCTTCCACCAAGTTGCCACCAGCCTCGGCCGGGTTGAAGTCACGATCTTGGAAACGGCAGGCAGACATGCTACCGACTGAGCCACCGAGGGCGGCTATTGACATTAATGATGTATGTACTCATGCCTCATTAACACTTATAGGTATCGACTGCCTCATATATGTCTTCTACTACATAATTGTTTTTTTCTTCTTCTATAATTATTGTAATTTAGTGGGTTTTGTTCAAGTATTCTCCTTGGCTGCTGAGAGACATAAATCGTGATAAGAAATCGCTGCCCAGTAACTGCTTCCACTAGAAACTGGCATCCTCCAGGCAAGGCTGAAGCTTAGCGTTTCTTTTAAACCCCATGCTGCTGGTGTGAGGTCCTAGATTTTTTAGATGTATTGATAAAATAGGCCACAAGATGGCCCTAGGTAGACTGGGTGTGGCCCGAGAAAGACGCCGCAGTACGCCACCGAGACACGGGAGATTGGATGGCTCACGTTAGGTTCATGGACTCTGAATGTAACCACGTACAATAAAAGTGGAGAGTATCTCAAGCCAGTGCCAGCTGTACTGTTTGGGGCTACACATCCAACATCATAACAATTTTCTCTCTCGTCCTTCAACGCAAGAGTTTGGTTTTGGTTCCATGTTATACTACATGGTAACTTTCCTCCAAATTTCTTGTTGCCACGGATGAAGTATGCTCATAACATGAAATTACAAATGCGACTTAAGAGGACACAGAAGGAATGGGTCAAATAATAAAAGATGCGTAGACACAACTGTGCGCAGTCTTTCACCTTACGGGTTAAACAGATTATGGGGATGCACAGCCACTAAGGCAAACAGACAGAAATACACAATCTGGATGAACCAGCAGGCAGTGTAGAGAGAGGTGTCATGACAAAGTGCTATTAGGAAAAGGTGAAGAGCGCGCCCCGAGTTTAGTACGCATTAGCACTAGATGCATTATCAGCATCATTATTAGCAGATGCATTATTATTAGACTCAGGGCACACTCTGCATTTTCTGCTAATCTTTTTCCAGGACGCAAGAGGCGACAGTGTGCGCTTTCCCCCTCTCACATTAGGGGTGAAGGAAAGACGGGTCTCCGAAGGTGCGCAATGAACAAAATAAAGAAAGAAGTGGTGTTCCGCCACAATTTTTTTTGCGGACGATCTACCGAACGGATTTTTGTTCTGAAAACGGCTACGATATCAGGTCACCGAAAGGAACATATGTTCTCATTGGGACAACTTTGTATCTTTTATAATTAAAAAGTTAATTAACGATTTTTAAGTAATTAGTCATTTGACGGTCGAGCAACATTTGGCCAAGTACGTCTGCCGGCGCAGAGATGAGAGAAGTGAAAACAGCATGTCTATAGCCTTTATAGTTTTTTTATCAAAAATCCGTATCGCCTAAAAAAAGACACCCTGTATGTATATATATATATATATATATATATATATATATATATATATATAGATACTCATTGAACGATGCGACAGCACCAGAGGACACGTGTTTCGCCGTGTTTGCGGCTCGTCGGCCCTGGGTAGCTGCGCATCGTTCGGGATTGGCAAACCAGGGGTCACTCAGCGAGCGATATACACCTGGGAGGGTGACTGACCACTCCTCAATGCCACAGTGCAAGCCAGTAAATTATAAAGAGAAGAGAATATAAATTATAAAGAGAAGAATTATAAAAATTATAAATATATATATATATATATATATATATACATCCACTCAAACGTTGCCTGCCTGCGTACTGCTGATGAGGCCCAAGAAGGCCGAAACAGCTGTCCAGTACTGGCATGGCGAAGTTTGAGTTACAAACATATACATATATAGATATATATATGAGAAAAAAATTAGTCAGAGCTCTTTGGCTGCACGTAGAGTATATGTTTATAATTTGATCCGGCACTCTCCGCCGAGGACAGCTGTTTCGCTCTATTTGGAGCTCATCAGCCTGTCGTAGGGAAGTGATATGATCTTGGGTCGGCACTAACAGTGTGTCTCGGTGAGTCATCAGTGCTCCACAGTGACGGCGCCACCTGTGGGGGCTACAGTGCAAGCCAGCAAGTACATATACAAAGGAAAAATAGCCGAAGCTGTGTGGCTTCACGTTGAGTGTATGTTTATAATTCGATCGTGCACTCCCATCCTCGGCCGGGAGTCCACAAGTGTATCTCTCTGGTTATTATGACAACTCGTTAATCCAATTACAGTAAACCCCCAATAACTCGAAGTCATAAAAACAGGGAAAAATTTTGAGATAAGCAGGGTTTCGAGTTAAGCGAACAGCAAAAATTACGTTGCCATGATGTTACCACAATGCACTATGTTATGAAACGTAAAGAAAGCAGCGTTGCTAAAGTAATAGGGCTCGCAAACAATTCCAAAGCCATTTTGTTTTAACATCATCTGAGAGGGAATAACTCCGTAATAGCAATCTGCTTGGCATTCGCGTCTCGGAACAAGAAAGCATCTTCAAGCACTTGAATGCAATGCATGAGACGCTCTTCCCGGCACATCACTACCGTGGGCACTCTTGACAGTTTCAGTGTCACTCATTTCACCACTTACTGGAACATCGCCGTCGTAAAGCGCATAGTCCTCTAAGTCACTCTCCCCACAACGTGCGAGGTGCATCACGTCGTTGCGCAATTCAATACAGCCACCAAACTCGTCTGCTGGCTCCGGTACAGCGGTGGAAGACCAGAAACCCGCATGAACGAAACAGTTCACAATAATGGCTTGATGATATTGCTGCCAGGCCTTTGATAAGTGCCACCTTCGGCTCCAACGTCGGGGACTTGCATGTGCGTTGTTCAGTCATCACGCCGCGAAGAACAAAACAAAACTACGAAACTGAGAGGCTGAGACGCTTGGACGAATGCAGAGGAGGAGGAGGAGGAGGAGGAGTGACGTTGAGTGGAAAAGGGAGTGCGGTCTGCCTGCCACAGCTAGCGGCGCGTGAGTACCTAGAACCACGGACCGTGCAAGGACTGAAAGGCTTTGACCTTGTCCTAGCCTGGGGTACCAAGGAATGCACGTTATCAGCCGTAGGTATGGTGACCTACCGGTGATGGAATTTCGTGATATCCGTACTGGGGCAAAAAAAAGCTTCAACTTAAAAGGGCCCAAATACATAGGAAGCATTGGGACAAGAATCGGAATGGCAAAAAAATTCGAGATAACCGATATTTCGAGATAAACGAGTTCGAATTAACGAGGGTTTACTTATGACCAAACTTCTGCGGACGGATCGAGTAGAACATGCATATTCTGCCCACGGCATTATACCACCGGCTGTTGATTATTATCACCGACTATGAACAGAGTTTTGAGGAAGAGCGGGGGAGAACACACTGGCGTTCTGCCCCTGCACACCGACATTGCAAGCCTTCTGTTCCACAAAGTATGGTGGCACCGGGTGATGCATGTGTCGATGATGTCGTCCAAAGCAAAACCCCGTTTTTAGGTGAATTCATTCTGAGTCATACTTCTTGCACAGTTATTGCATTGTTCTTGCACTTTTGACCGATTTCTACCAGGAATAAATTGTAAATAAACCACTAAGTCCTGTGCTTCTCAGAATGTGTAGCAGATACACGCAGTGTGTGTGCATGAGGAGGGGAGGGAGGAATGATGTTCTCCAGGTGTTTCTCGTTAGTATGACAATTCGCTTTATGACCAAAATCGGTGGGAACGGACTTGCTCCTATTAACCAGTTTAGACTGCAAATGCTTATGCTCCCTTTCTTCGTTTTTGAAAATGGGTTTCCTTTGGTCTATGGCATTTCTCTCATGCCAAAGGTTAGTGGTAGCCAACATGGTTCCTTAAAAGGGAGGGCAGTTGAAATTGCACAACTTGTGCCTCACGTGAGTGTTTGTTCTGAAGCGTAAGCATTCCATCGTAAACACTGGATTGCTGCTCGTCCACAGACCTTACTGAAGATAAATTATTCACAAAGTGGACTACCCTTTGCGGGTATTTTTTTCTGGAAGAAAAACTTCGCAGAGTGTAGTCAGCCTCTTTCTGCAAGAGCACCCGAATTTGTTAAGCACAGATGACCTCTTTAGGTAAAAAACTGAGTAAGTTGTGGGACTAAAAACAGTTCAAGGGCAGAGTGTCCAGTTCTTCCCTTTATATATCGTAATTTAATTTATAATCTTCCGCATAAGAGTTATCGAAACTGTAGAGTATTGCATTTTGAGATATAAGCAAATTAGATTTCAAAATACTGTGTGGTGTACAGAGATTTGCTGTACACACCTGCATGTATCAAAGCGCAGCAGACAGCAGCAAAGCTACTGTGATACCTCGTATTGCAGAATTACAACAGACTTGCTACTCCATGCCCTTATGCAGCAAGGTGCAGCACATTGCTCCAGACCTGTGGTGTAACTGTGCGCTGCAGATTTGCTGTACCCAGCTGCATGTATCAAAGTTCGGTAGAGAGTACCAGAGGTACAGTGGTACCTCATATTGCAGAATTACAGCAGACTCGCTACTCCATGCCCCTATGTAGCAAACTGTAGCACATTGCTCAAACCCACTGCGTAACTGTGCGCAGCAGGTATGCAGCAGATTTGCCGTACACAGCTGCATGCATCAAAGTGCAGCAGACAGCAGCAGAGCTACTGTACTACCTCATATTGCAGAATCACAGCAGACTTGCTACTTCATGATCATAGGCAGCAAAGTGCAGAGATGGAGAGAGGAGAAGGAGTGGGGGACAGGGAGGAGAAGAGCCATTCCCAAGAAAATGTCTTCCAGCCTAGCTCCGACCTCGTGCCTACATCCAGCTTGGCCGATTTATCCAGACCTGCCCCCCCCCCCCCCCCCCCCCCAAATGTTTGGTGACAACTCCCTAACTTGTTTATCTGTGCACCCATGTCGGTGATGATACGTCAAGCTGTTATGACGTTACTGCAGTTACTTCATAACAGCAAAACATATCATTATGTAAAATTGGGGGAGGTCAATATTACGTGTAATAATGACCCCCCAATTTTTTGCAACCCCCCCTAGCATTACTGGAATGCAAATCTGATATTTCACCATCCGAGCTTGTAGGCTGCTGGAAATTTCATCAACGGGATCAGTTGACCGGCGAAAGTGTGGAAGAATATGTCGCCGCCACTTCAACCTCGACTGAGGCTTCAACAACGGGAACGCCAGACACAATTCAAACCTCAACCACATCTGGGCAAGACAAGCGTCCACCACGAGTACTGCAGCAATTCAGCAACAACCTGGTACAACACATACAACAGTGGAGACAATGGACGACGTCAGTTCCAGGTTATCAATAAGCGTAATGCTGAGGGGCAGGTTCAACCATGATAATCGCGACCCCTTGCTGCAGCAGAGATTGCTGGCAGAAAGGAACATAACTTTTGAATGTGCATATGCGATTACATTGGCGACTGAAACAGCAGAGAGACAACACCGCCAGATCTGGTCAGTAACGGAAGAAGCCACTGTCAACTTAGCAGGCACGGGAACAAAGAAGGGGGCGAATAGGCTATAGTAGCCCACACCCGGTGGATAGGCTACATTAATAGGAGCAAATCCCACATTTAGCACCCAACGTGATTTCGTCGTACTCTGGATACTCTGATAGAACGTCGGTAGCTGACTTCCTATTGGGGATGGAGACCTATCAGGTTGTGTCTAGAGCGTCCAACGAGGTGGTGCTATTACAGGTTTTGTCAGTAATGTTAGTAGGCGAAGCAACCCGATGCTGAAGACTGCAGAAGGCTTTTTACCTCGATGGCGGACTTCCGGCAGTGTTTTAAGGAGGAATTCTTGCCACCCGATTATGCAACGCATGTGCATGACGAATTAGTTTTTTTGCAGACAGCATGCTGACAAGAGCCTCACTGACTGTGTTTACAATTCCTGCACTATTTGCACTCACTGTGGTGCGTACTATGGTGCGCATTATGCAGTGATGCGTATTTAACATTGGATTTTTTCCACACTACTCTCTTTTCCAGGGATGTGTGTTATACACTGGAAGATATGGTAGCTGCCTCAAACCGCAACAGTACGGATGGTACCTTCCGTATTCTGAATACTTTGGCCACATTGCATACGTGGTTTTCAACTAAATATACACTGGAGCATAGCAAAATGCCATGTCAAAACCAGCTCTTGACAACAACACTGAAAGAATGATTGAAAATCATGCGAACTGGTGGCAAAGATCCGTAACGAAAAAACTATAAGCTCTGTGTGCAGGCGAGGTGCCGGCACAATTGCTGGAGCTAGCGCGCCCCTTGACGGCAAACTGAGCATCTTGTCAAGCAAAATTACGGAGAGCATAGAGAGCGTGGCTACGCACTCTGTGGTGCCATCGTCGTGTGTGGTCGTCACGGAATTTCTTCCACTCAAAGGGACTGAAACCTTCCTCAGATGAAGCAGTACTGAAAAAGGAACCCTTCTTTTCGAGTCTGGTCATGTTTACAACGTAAAAGAGGTCCGTTCTCAAGAAGAAAGTGCCGTGCATGGCCGCTGCATCCAACAAACAAACATTGGCACTCCAAGCAAGACTCGTAAGAATCGTACATCATGTTCACCGCATGCACTTTGATAAACGTTAACTTTTGACATACAGCGTCGTGCAGCAATATCCATACCCTATTAAGGTTTGACAGTCAACGAAACATCACAGATGCAAACATATGCAATGAAACAGATGTGGCAAGGACACCTTGCTTTCGCCTTGAGCTAGTCATGGAGACCACTTTCAAGATTAGCAATCACCACCATCGCTCCCAAGTGTGTGAGGGCAGTAGGGAATCCCAGGGGTAAAAGGGTAAAAGCTTTGGGAGAAGTGTCGGTGCCTAAAGTCAAACAAGTGTAACACATTAAGATCCATGTAGCAAGGGAGGGTCGGAACATCAAAGATATGCTCTGGCCAAAGTAGCCAGGAGAGCCAGGTGCCTTCGATCAAGTTGTTTTTGCACTGTTGGCCTCATTTGGGATAAAGATGTGATTTAAGGGAACTGCCGTTTTTAGCGGCGGTGTTGGTCGGACTCAGAACGAGGAAGGACACTTGTGCAGATCATGGATGTGATGGCGCTCGACCATCGGGGAAACTCGTACGACTCAAGGGGACAGCTCTATATTTGTGTTCGACTGTGTGGTGATGTATAGTGAGGCGAAGTGACGCAAATCCAACCACCGAGGACAACGAAGAAAAGGAACCCCAGACACCAGCCCCAACTCGGAAGACTTCCCGCCCCAATGGATAGGACTCTCGATTGGTTTCTTAATTGTTATTCTTGTTATGATAGGTCTGTGTAGCAAGTTGTGTGTTAATAGTTGTTCAAGACTGCATGTAGTAACCGAGTTCACGTTTGTAGCTGCATTAGTATTTGAGGCATTGTAGTGATTCCAGTTGAGCATTGTGTCGTCCTTGTTTTGCAAGTAAAGTTGTTTTGTTGAGCAAATATGGGTCCTGTTTCATGTCACTTGCTTGTCTAACTGTTATTTTTCAACACTTCGGCTGTGTCAAAAACAACCTGGTCGCAGAGGCACCTGATCTCCAGACTCTGTGACAATTACTGGCATCCGTGACAGGACACAGTGTTGTCGTGGAGGAAAGCGGTGTGACAGGTAGGTGAACACGAGAGGAATGCCGTGTGATTTGGTAGCGATAGAGCTACAAGAACTGTTGCTGGTTGGCCTAGAAGGCGCGGCCTTGAGGGAATTGATTGAGAAAGAGCAGGCTAGAGAAAAAGAAAAAAGGACAGAAGGAACGAGAGACAATGAAAGAACAACTGCAGGCAATAGAGGAGTCAGCTAGGCTAAGGGCAGAAGAAGAAAAGCAGAGTTGTGCCTACCTAACTCATTACAAGTAACTTGTGACTTGATAATGGTTACTTTTTGGTAACAAAGTAACGATTCAGTTACTTTTTAAAAAATGGTAATAGTTCAGTTACAAAAATTGGTAACTCGTTACTGACATTACTCGTTGCTTTTCTTCAGCGCAGGGGAGCACATTTTGGCATTCCGTGGCACAATGCGTGCAGAATTGACCAGCGGGACCCACGATCACGTGTGACTCAAAGTATTATCGCAGTCCCAGAGCGTGCACAGACTGGAGCAGGCCCTCCTGGCGCCCAACAAGGCCGCGCATCAGATGTAGCTCACCTCTTTTTTTTGTAATAAAATAAAAGTGCTACCATGCCGATAACTTCCCAAGGTATGTGTCTTTTGGGGTACCGTTGTCTCCGCGCAGTTTGGGCACCACTAGCAGCATTTTTAGGCGTTCCCACATTTATCGAAATACCGCTTACAACAAATTTTTTTCCAGTCCCAATGACTTCGTTATAATGAGGGATTACTGTATATACCCAAGACGCGACGCAGAGGGGCAGCAAGACAAAACGAAGGGTCACTAATCACGTTGCCACATGTGGCGATCTCAACAGACTCTCTCAGTAACCTCCTTCTTTTATCCCTTTCAACGGCGAGTACACTGGTCTTATGAAACAACGGGGCAAAACCTCTGCACTCCTTGAGATGCACCCCACTTACCAGGAATGGACGAGGTGCTGTGTCATATTTGGGGCGCTCAGACGCTTAGACAATAGAAAAAATGGTTGAGAGTTAAGACGCGTTTTATTGACATCTTCGCCCTTAGTTGGTTGTTGTCCAGTGGCACATCGTCTTGCTGTCCCTTCACTTCCTATTAATTTCAGAATGCCACTGTAAAAAGACTGCAACTGCCTGGGTTCATCAACTCTTGTTTCTGGTACTATGGTGTTGTTCTAGAAAAAGATTTATTTTTTTTGTTGGGGCCGGTTTCTCCATCTCCCCTCACATGACCGCACTTGCTGACTATAAAAGCGCAGTGGCCTCCGCGTATTCATCTGCATTTTCTTTGCGAGATGGCCACCGATAAAATGATGTCGTCTTGGCCAGCGTTAGATTCGGTATTTCAACTAAAGGAGACCAAAGGAAATGGTTACTTAGAGTTTTCGTGCCTCCTTTGCCTGCCGGAGACGAAGTACACCTGCAGTTCGAGTACGTCGTACTCGAACTTGAAGAATCATGTGAAGGTAAGTTATGCTAAATATCTTTGTGTAATAGAATTATATTTCGAGCTACACTAGACAGTGTTCACATCAAAGTGCATATTCTGTTTCCAGACCATGCACCCGTCACATATTGGTACCTTTGAAAAGGCTGTGAATAGGAAACGCAAAGCAGGAGGAGACCACACCGAATCACCCATGAAGCAAACACGCATCGATGATGAAGGCCACAACCCAGTCTCTCAGAAGGCATTGAATAGGCTGGTTGTTGACTTTGTTGTCAACGGAGGCCATGTGTTTTCCATCGTCAAGGAGCAGTCATTTACAGCCATGCTCCAATCCCTTGCTCCCAAGAGCTGACCCGAAAGATGCTTAGAGCGAGAATTGGGGAGAAGTTCGACGACCTGAAGTCCATACTGCAAGACATCTTCCACGGACTGCGGTATGTCACTCTGACTGCAGACCATTGGTCCAACCATCACAGGTATGCACTCGATCATGATACATAAATGTCGCGTGACTTCGCAGCCTTCGCTGTTTAATATGTTATTATATCCCAGGCATTTTCTTGGTGTCGCGGCGCTGTGGCTCGATCCGGACACCTTAGAGCGTAAATTCGCCACCCTGGCTTGCTATCGCATGGTTGGCAGCATAACGTACGACCGACTTGCAGTAACGTTAAACGACATCCTGGAGGAATATGGTTTGCAAGGGAAAGTTATGAGAGTCGTGACGGACAATGGCTCAAACTTTGTTAACGTGTTTCGGTCAGCTGATTGTGTTCTTTGTAGCATCTGCTTAAATATTTTATAAATGATATTACTAAAGTCATAGCTGTTTCGGAGTTGACACCGAAGACGTTGACGCTGTCCTGCATAACGAGCAGAACGAACTCACTACGCTGTTAGAAGAGGAAGATCCTTGTGTCCATCTCCCCCCCCCCCAGCACTGCGCCGCTCATACATTGAACCTTGTTGCTACTGTGGACGCATCAAAGGCCGACAGGGATCGTGAGCTCACAAAGGTATCTGAAGGCATTCTTAGGAAGTGTGCAGCACTTTGGAATAAGCAGAACCAGTCAACACACGCTGCTGATACGGTGAAAGCTGTATGCGGTCGGTATCTGAACCAGCCTGTGCCGACACGATGGAACTCTCTGCACGACCCCTCGGAATGCATCCTGCAACTGGTCAAGGAGGGCATGGACATCGCCGGGTTGTGCAATAAGCTGAATGTTCTCGTCTTCCTGCGTGGTAGTGACGTGAAATTCATTGAAGAATATAGCAAAGTAAGGATTTTTCACCTATAATTTTCTGGCTTACTTCTCCTTCTATGCGACACGATTTCTCCTTTATGACAGGTGATGAAGCCATTGTGTTCGGCACTAGATATTCTGCAAGGCGACAAGCACACATTTCTGGGATACATAGTCCCCACTGTGTCCGTCCTCACTCGAAGGTTGGAATACGAGGCCGCTAAGGGACTGAGGTTTTGTGGTTCTCTTGTCAGTGCTGTTCTGGATGGAATTCGGAAAAGGTGGCGCACACGCTAACATTCGATAACCACATAGTTTTGGCCTTTCTGCGCCTGTGAATCGAATCGCCGGCTCCTATTCTTCACTGCAGAGGACTTCTTTTAATCGTCTGCTCATTATTAAGCATATTTTGATTTCCCCCTCGCAGGTTCGGTCACCTCATGGATGACAAAGAGTTTCTGGTTCCAGCAGCAGTGATTCCAAGGTTCAAGCTCACTTGGACGAGTGATGTGGCTCAGCGAGAAATGGTCATAGAGATGTTGAAGAAAGAGCTCAGTGATTTACCTGCTGTGGGCGCAGGACCACGAACATAGCAAACCAGGCGCCCAGTGACAACTTCTTTGCCTTCACCAAACATCTGTCAAGTGGCACTGCTGAAGACAAAGAACTTTCAAGGTTCATAGCTGCCATGGAGGAGGACCATCCTTTGCCTAGAATGAAACAAGAGTTCCCTCACATCCACGAGCTCTACGGTACCTTCCAGCACATCGGTGGAGCAACTGTTCAGCTCGGCAGCAGATGTTTTCACATGAAAGAGAACGAAGATCACTGATGTAAATTTCGAGTATCAGCTTCTTCTTAAGTTTTTTTTTTTTTTTTCGAGTTAGCGCCACCAAGCAACTGTGGCTATAAGCGGCGTACAGATGTGAACAGATGGAGAGAGGACAGCAGGAAGGAGCGGGGAACAGGGGTTAGTATGCGTCCTGGGCCGACTTCAGGGGAAACTGTGCAGTCTAGAAAGTCTTTGGAAAACCCAGGGAAAACCTCAGATAGCACATCCGGCAATAGGATTCAAACCTGTGTCACCTCCCAGTCTCGGCTTCTTCTGAAGTGCAATTCTCCATTAATAAAGAGTTGAAGGCAAGTTACGGCATGTTTGTTGGATCCTTTAACTATGCGGCGGTAACGTAAAAGTAACTTGTTACCTGTGAGTAACGAGAACTCATTACTTTTGTATGTTGGTAATCAGTAACATATTTAGTTACTTTTTTTTCTGAAATAACGTGTAACGGTATTTAGTTCCTATTCTTGGTAACGGGCACAAGCCTGAAGAAAAGCGGAGCTTAGAGCTAAAGATAAGGCTCCAAGAACTTGAGAACGAGAGTTGGGCCATGCCGAGACTCCAACGGGTCCTAGGGAGGCTCCCAGTACGTTACCCATCACCCCAAATCGTTGGCTCGTACCGTTCGATGAGAAGAGAGAGGATCACGATGCCTACCTCCTTCGATTCGAACGGTTGGCTACGGGACAGCGTTGGCCGAAGGAACAGTGGCAACAGCTCTGAACGTATGCTTTGCGGGAGAACCACTGGCCGTGTTCGCAAGAGTCACCCCCGGAGGACATTCCTACCCCCGACAGGACCATACTGAAAGGCTGCGGACTGAGATAAAGTCTAATCGGGCACTTATGCAAAGGTTCATGCCCACAGCTGAGAGGTTCCGGGAGAAGTTTAGGAGCGGAAGGACCGAAGATAGGGAGACAGGAACCCAGTTTGCTGCAAGATTAAGCAACCTGTATGATCGATGGATCGATCTTTCTGAAACCAAGAAAGAGTTTGACAGTGTGCAGGACCTGTTGATAACCGAGCAGTTCATCAAGGGATGCCCTAAGAAGCTGGCCACCTTGCTGAAGGAACAGAAAGCGGGATCCTCGACAGAGATGGCCATAATGGCTGACCGATTCCTGGAAGCACAGAGCCAGGCAGGTCGGATTAGAGGAGAAGAGCTGAAATCATTAGAAGAGCCACGACGCACGCCAAGTGGGAGGAATGGCCGTGAAAACAAGGACGTGCGGAAGCAGAAGAGATGCTTCCTGTGCAACAGGGCAGGACACGTAGCTTTGGAGTGCAGAGCCAGGGTTGCAGCCCAACCATCACCTGCTACTCATGCGGAAAGGTGGGGCATACAGCAAATATTTGTCAAGAAAGAGTTTCCAGAGTCCCACAGGCGTCGTGTGTTGCCACCCCAAGACAGAAAGAAGCGAAGGAACACGAATGACCAGAAGATGGCTATGCTGAGTTAAAGAACAGAGAAAAACTCCCAGTTGTAAATGCGTTCATTACCCGCGACACGAAATTTTTGGTAACCGTTCTCCGTGACACCGTAGGTAACACTGCAACTGTGTGGAAGTCGCTGGTAGGACAAGAGGACATGACAGAAGAATCGGAAGTCTTGGTGGATGGAACGGTGACATATTTGCTGGAGGTACGAATACAAGTACTGACGCCCTTTTACGGTGCCAGGCATAGGTGGGCATTTTCCTGCGGCCTCACTCATTCTCACCTCACGAAGCACAGACTTTGCTGGCCTCACTCACCCTCACCAAATTTTCCTCACCAGTAACTAAACCTCAGTCACCCTCACCCTCACATTCCATTTTAAATTTTGCCCTCACAAACCTCACCTCAGGGCATCGGGATCCCGAGAGGCCTCACCATCCTCATCCTCACATGCCTTCACCTCAGGAGGCTATTCAAAACCCTTATGGCCTCATGTATCTTCACCTCATGAGGTCCTCATCCTCACGTGTCCTCACCTCATGAGGGCCCTCATGTCCTCACGGCGCTTCACGTACTTTCGCGTAATGAGGATCCACATGGCCTCACGAGTCCTCATCCTCACGTGCCCTCACCTCATGAGGGCCCTCATGGCCTCACGAACCCTCATCCTCACGAGCCCTCGCCTCGTGAATACCGTTATGGCCTGACGTGTCCAAGTCACTAGTAGGCACGACCTACTCTATAAGAACACGACCATAGCACTTGCGCCTCTCTCCAGCGCCGGGGAAGATGTTTCTCTTTGTGGCCGCAGCAAGGGCGCGGCGCCACAAGTAACCCCCTCATCAGACGCCGCTTCACGTGTTGATACGTAGTTTTCGTTCCTGATCTGGGTGCCTGTTTCTGCCGTATGAAGTTCTGGTTAACCGCACGTTGTCCATTGAGTGGTTTGTGATGGTGTACTGCACCGTCCCACTCTGCAAGTCGAAGCAAGGAGTGTCGGACTCGAGTATTTCGTACCACGAATACCCGTCGGATGCTGCGTTGCGAGAGAAGTGGCTGCGCAACGTATCGCGTGGACCAGACCCAGGTGACTATAGCTTCCTGTTTTAATGCAAGTTGCCCCAGTCGCATTTCTATATCTACGAAAGAGTCTTGCATAATTTCTGCGTATGGTATTTTCTCCTTGTAGGAACGAATCAGGCGTGGCTGCCGGCGGACCGCTCCAAAGTATGCTCTCGTCATTTCAAACCTGAGGACTTCATCGTCGGCGCGAAGTGCAAGCGGCTGAGGCGTGATGCTGTTCCTACGGTATTTGAGGAGTACCCCACCTATAAACAACCTGAAGCAAAGCCGGTACGACGCGCTTTGGTAAAGCACCCGCTAAAACCCCGAAGCCGAACGGGACCTGTTACGCTAGGCGAAGAAGTCGTACCACCTGCCGACTGTGTTCAGCTCGTGGAATCTTCGAGTCTGAACCCTGGCCCATGTTTAGCAGCCGGAAGCGCGACAGCGAACGGCACAACGGAGTTGGAACCTGTGGAACAGGTAAGACGTGCAATATGATGCAAGAGTTTCTTCAAGTGTGCCCTCAATTGTGCTGTTAATAAATTCTTTTATTATAAATTAATTATATTTATAAAAAGTCCTTTTATTACAGGAACCAAGTGCACTTTCTGTTACTTGTCAAACACAGCTGTCATCAGCAGATATATCTCGCTTGTACACTAGAATAGAAACACTGGAAAGGAAATGCAGACGAGAGAAGGCAAAGCTGAAAACCATGGAGAACCAGCTTAGGTCAGCTTCCGATGATGTTAAGAATGCACAACAGAAGTTGTCAGACTTCAATGTCACTGTTTTGGAGCGGAAGGTAACCTGAAATCTTTATTTGGTTAGGGACCACTAACATATAACCACACTTTTGCACAACTTAAGCTTCAAGAAGAAGACCCCCGTGCGCTGTTCCTGAAAGAGCAGCTGATGGTTCTTGAGAAGACAAAACCACGGTGGACAGAAGAAACGATCCGGCACTCTATTCTATGGCATGTGAGTTGGTGACTGAAGGGGAACTCATTCCCGTGCTGCACGGCCTTTCACAACTACATATCCTGTGTTTCTCTCATTTTTCTTTTCCGACGCAGGCACAGTCACCAGCTGCATATCGTTTCGTCCGCGACACGAAGCTCCTGTCATTGCCTTGCCCAGCGACGTTAAAACGTTATGTTGGACCCTGCACTGCCACAGCAATGTCATCATTGATAGAGCAAAGACTTGCCCAGAAAGCCAGACAACACTGTCCACAGGCTCTCCACGGCTCCTTGGTTATGGACGAAATGTCACTGCAACAGGCAGAGTTCTACCAGCGTCAAGGCGACGTTGTTCATGGATTAGTTGATCTTGGTGGTGAAGAAGGAAGACATGGCCTGGAGGGCAAATTAGCATCTCACCTCCTTTGCTTCGTATTGGTTGGACTCTCAACTTCATATCGGTGAGCTTTCCTGGTAACAATTAGTCATAGAATATGCCACTCTAATCGTTTTGTTACCCTTTCATCACTTTCCTACAGAATACCGGTCAGCTATTATTTCACAAAGGGTTTGACTGGTGAGCAGCTGTTTGAGCTGATCATTAAAGTGATGACAGCTGTCGAGAGGGCTGGCTTTCAAGTGACCAGGCTAGTTGCTGACAACCTTTCAGCCAACTGCAAAGCCTTTGCACGGCTGGCTGGAGGCATGTTATCTCCTGTTGTCAACCATCCCCTGGACGAGCAGTGCCCAAAGCGGCCGCTGTACTTAGCGTTTGACTACTGTCACATCATTAAGAATATTCGCTCACAGGTAGGGAATAGTTACCATATTTACTGCTAGCTGAGCAGATTGGCTAATATTGTTCGCACTCTAGTTCCTGGACAGCCGCCGAACTCTGCAAAACAATGGCGAGTACATCAGCCCGCACTATCTGCGTCGGCTCTACGACATTCAAGAAAAGTTACCCAGCAACTTCAGGCCTGTGTCATTCTTGACCAGGAAGCACATTTTTCCCACGAACTTCGAGAAAATGAACGTCAAGGTAAGGTAGCAACTGAAATGCACTGAGTTGGCAGCCCTTAATTTCTCTGCTTGCTATTTTCAGAGGGCTGTAGAAGTCTTTGCTCCTGAAGTTACAAGTGCCCTTCATTATCTTAAAGGCCATGGGAAAGAGTTGGGGATTCATGGATTTGATGACTGTCTCCCCACTATCCAGTTTATGGAGATGATATACACTTGGTTTACACTTCATAACATCAAGAACAGCACAAGGTACATCTTCACACGGGATGCTGCGCGAATGCCCTTTTACTCAGCTGATGATGAAAGGTGGGCTTACACAAGTCATTATAATACAGGTATTGGGAGCATGAAGCTATTAACTGATATGTAACCTCATTCATAGACTGAAATGGCTGGAGGAAGACTTCCTGGAATACTTTCTCACATGGAAAACAGCAGCACCAGCCAAGCTTGCCTTATTCTCGGACAATACCTATGATGCCCTCAGAGTTACTACAATGTCAACAGTGATGTGCACACGCCACCTTCTCGATGGAGGATTCCAGTATGTACTGACTGGCAAATTCTCTAGTGATGCTGTTGAGTCATTGTTCTCAACACTACGTCAATTGAACGGTGGTAATGATCGAACGGATGCAAGGGCAGCTGTGGCTGCGTTACGCAGAGTGCTGGTGACAGGGATAATTCAGAGTTCACCAAATGGTAATGTTAAGGGGGAAAAGGCATTCCTCACCAGTGACGGCCAGGCTATGTTCTCCAAAAGGAAGAGGGAGACAGGACAGAACGTTAGTCACCTCTGCGCTCATTTCTGAACCTAATGGCTGCAACAGGATAAAAATATCTGATCTGAAATTGCTATTCAACAGGGAGAGACTACACCTTCTGAAGCAGCTAACAATGTGTCAGTGCCCGACAACTGCAAACAGTACCTGCTGCCTTTGGAAAGTTCTGGTATGCATTATTGTTTCGATATTACGAGCACTCTGTACTAAGCCCAGTTTATTTTCCAGTGACACCAAAGCAGAATCTAAAAAGTGCTACCCTAGCCCTTCTTGGAGGGTACCTCGTTAGGGTTGTAAAAGAAAAGATGCCATGTGATGGATGCCTGCAAGGTCTCCTAAGTGAACGCTCACCGTCTTTGCTGACCGGACTCATCTTTAATCTCGACCGTGGTGGTCTGAGTTATCCAACAGCTGCGTTTGTTGGCTTCATTGTGACCCTTGAAGAGGCTGCTCAGAAGCTGCTTCCCCACCTAATGCAGCACCCACACCCACTGAAGAACTTCTTGAGGTGATATACACTGTTTGTCTGAAATGTCATCTACAATGCCTGCCCCCTTCTGTTCCCAGACTTGTGCTTCCGCACGTCACACAAAATCCTCTGTTCCACTGCGTAAAGGATGGCAGCCACACCACACAGCTGGCAACATTGATTGTGACCAAGTTCATGAGGCCATGTATCTCACATGAGTGCAAAGAAAATACCAAGGAGCAAGCCCCACGACGTGTCATTAAGGAGAAACCATCATCGCGAAAGGTCCTGAAGGTGTCGAGTGTATAGCAACATGATTATAATGAAAAAGCAAAGTAGATGTGAGATTTCTGCTAGCAAAATGAAATAGCTGAAATAGCTAGCAGACAAAATTAAATGGAATAAAAAAGTGTCTGTTCAGTTATGTGTGCTGGGTTCTTTGTATAACTTTGAATTAAAACCTACTAACACTGCATGCTGTGCAGTAGTGACAATCAAATGGCAGCTAATATACCCATTCGCAAAGTCAAGTAACTACGGGTCCACGGATAAATGTTGGAGGCTCGCTGCCATACCGATGGGCACGGACGAGCACGATCGCGCATGGAAATACAGCCGCGTACATCAATTACTACCTCGCTTGTGGCGCTTTATGGCCGTGATGCTTTTACGCCACAAAACACACAATCGCATCAATCACTGATCTCGAGTTCAACTTCGTATTATCATCGGTTGAAGCACTGTGTGAATGTTTTACCAACGATGTTCGTCAAAAGGGGCCCCCGGGATACCGTACATCCAGTACAAGCACTGTCTCAAGCAAGGCGGCTCTAGGCGCGAGAATTCATGTATTTTGCGTAAGGTAGAACTAACTTGCCTTAAGCATGCACATTACACGTCTATCGCATCAGGATACACGAAAAGAACGCGTAGACATACGCATCAAACAATGCTAATAAACATTGCCGATATTACAGCAGCCGCCTCCCGTTCGCTCGTGGGGTGCGCACGTGGCGCCCCTAGCGAGCATGTTGAGCGCAAAACCGGTTTTCCCCGCTTCGGGCCGCGGACGGCGGTCCCATAGGGGGATCGGCGAGTGTCATGGTCGTGTTCTTATAGAGTAGGTCGTGCTAGTAGGCACATGAGCCTCAAAAGAACTTTCCGTGATGTTCACATGACACGTCGGCGTTGAACTACTGTGTCAGTAGTTGGTACCAATGATACTGCACAGCATTAAACTGTTTATAGGGTTTCGTGCGGTGCTTGGATAAATTCGGTAACAGTTGTTACTGTCACAGCGAGGTTTAACGTTAGTGTTTGGCATCAGCAAAGAGGAGCCCGAACCCATCACCTCATCCGTGAGGTCCCTCACGAACGGCCTCCACAGTTACTGTCACAGTGAGGTTTAACGTTAGTGTTTGGCATCAGCAAAGAGAAGCCCGAACCCACCACCTTATCCGTGAGGCCCCTCACAAAGGGTCTCACGGCCTCACGTACGTTGTATTGATGGCCTCACGACGACTGGCCTCATGAGGGCCCTCACGGTGGGCCTCATGAGGGACAATGCCTGTCCTCGTCAGGAACATTCAGCGTGGTCTGGCCTCACTCACCCTCACCTCACGACGATGAGGTGAGGGTGAGGCGTCTTCATGAGGGTCCTCATGAGTGAGGACGCCCAGCTATGGTGCCAGGTGACCCTGACGCTAAATCGGACATGAAAGATCAAGAAAAACTCTGCACAGGGGAAAGCAGAAGGGATGAACGTGAAGCCGAATTCTCAGCAGCAGTGGAGACAAAGAGACAGGCCTAGAAGGCCCAAGGGGCGAGGAGCAGCGGCCCACTACACGTGCCACACATTGCGGAATGGCCAGAGAAGCCAGAGGAAATAGAGAAAGCTCAGCAAGAAGACGACATCTTGACATGCTGTTTTGCACAGAAACTGCAGTGTCGAAACCCAAACCACAGTTACGAATACATGGTGAAGGGAGGAATACTGTACAGATGTACAGAATGGATGCCGGCCGAGAGTCCCAACAGATGGTTGTGCCAAAGAATTTTCGGCAGATTGGTCTCCCAATGGCACATGACAGAATCATGTCTGGACATCAGGGCATCCAGAAGACGATAGACCACGTTCTCACCGAGTTCTTCTGGCATCGAGTACAAGCCAAGGTGTTGAGATTTGTCAAGTCATGTGTCCAGTGTCGAAGGACCATGCTGAAAGGACGGGTAACAAGAGTACCTCCGGGGAAGATGCCGGCGATAAAGAGCCTTTTCAGCGCATAGCTGTGGACGTCGTCAGGCCAATCGCTCCGAAGACAGTGAGAGGAAACCGATACACCTTAACGATGGTGGACTATGCGACACGGAACCCGGACACCGTTGCCCTTCCTGGTATCATGACAGAGCACGTCGCTGAGGGTCTGGTAGAGATCCCCAAGGAAGTCCTAAGCAATCAGGGCCCTGCATTTGTCTCCGAAGCCATGCGCGAAGTGAGCCACCTTCTATGAAGCAAATCCATACTACGCCGTATCACCCGATGGGTAACGGGCAAGTAGAAAAGTTAAATTTCACTGTCAAGACCATGCTTAAGTGGATGTGCCAGGAGAAGCCATAAGACTAGGACACATACTTCACCCCACTGCTGTTCGCGTACAGGGAGGTGCCACAGGCGAGCCTAGGCTTCTCACTTTGCGAAAAGAGTACAAAGAGCGGGAGGCTCCTGAAAATGAGGTGAAGACTACCGAAGCCTGCAGCGTAGGCACCATCCACGGGAGTGCATGGGAAGGCTCTGTGCCGATGCTGAATTTGGAACAAAAGAAGATTGCAGGCAGGTAGCGTATTCTACGACCCTTACGCCGCAACAACAGAGGCAAGCGGAACATCTGGTGGACGAGTTTCAGAAGATCATGCCAGATGTAGCGGGACAAACAGAGCTAGTCACTTGCCAGTTGGAACTGTCCACCCCAAAACCTCTGTATACGAAACAATATCCGCTGCCATTCGCAGTCCGCAAGGCCATAGAGGACAAAGTGCAGGCAATGCTACACTTGGGGATTGTTGAGAAGTCCAGCTCTGCCTATAATTCGTCCATCCTGGTTGTTCAGAAACCCGATAACACACACTGCCTACGCGTCGATTTCAGAAGACTGAACGATGTGTTGAAACCGGATGCCGAGCCTATCCTCAGGGCGGATCACTTCTTTCGCTGACATTGGGAAGAAAAAATTCTTCTCAAGGCTTGATTTTAGCAAAGGGCACTGGCAAATTCCTCTCGACGTACAGTGACGGCCAAGGACGGTGTTTTCAACAAAATAAGGGCTTTATCAATTCCGGTACGTGCCATTTGGGGTGAAGACTGCACCAGCAGCTTTCACAAGGCTGATGCGGCAACTATTCGGAGATCTCCCTGATGTCAGGTATTACCGCGACGACATCCTGATTGCCAGCGACACTTGGGAGAAACACCTGGCTACCCTGAGAGAAGCTTTTGGAAGAATACAAGACACTCGGCTAAAGGTGCGGCCTACTAAATGCGCACTGGGCCTGAAGGAGATTACCTTCGTGGGACACACTATCGGGCGAGGACAGGTGGCCCGGTTGATGAAGTTGGTGAAGAAAGTTGAGAACGCCGAACGACCAAGGACGAAGCGACAAGTTCGTGCTTTTCTGGGACTGACCGGATATTACTGGGATTTTATTCAACGCTACGTGGAAATGTCGGCGCCATTGACAGATCTCACAAAGAAGGAGTGCAGCAACCACGCTGATTGGCGAAATGAACATGAAACCGCTTTCAACGAGCTGAAACGTCTGCTGACCCAGGCCCCGATTTTGCACCTACCAGACCTGGAAAAGAAGTTCGTCCTTCGAACCGATGCGCCTGATAAAAGATTGGGAGCTATACTCCTACAGGAACACGAAGGAACATTGCACCCTGTTGCATATGCCAGTCATAAGTGGCATCCAAGAGAAGCAACGTCTGCCACGAGTGAGCGAGAGGGACTTCCCTCACCAGGGGCGTCCAAAAGTTTCACACATACCTGTAGAGAAAGGAGCTCACCCTCCAGACATATCACCAGCCCCTGGTATATCTGAACCATACGAGGCATATGAATGTGCGGATTATGCCTTGGAGTTTATTGCTGCAAGAATGTCACCTCCATATACAGTATGTTAAGGGCAGTAAGAATGCAGGAGCTGACTCCCTTAGCAGGACATAACATGAGCACGAATAGCTTGTTTGAACCTTGTTGTGCTGGTTGTACATAACCCATTTATTTTAATGCCAATGAAGTTATCTGTTCTAAGACTCAATAAGCGTTTGTCCCTGTTGTGGAGTGTAGAAAGGTTCAGGATGTTTGATTGTAATGACTGTAATGTGTCCCAAAATATAGAGATGGACGCGCATCTGTTTGTTTTCCTGTAACAGTGCATATTTGCACACACATGTCTTTAACTTGTTCATATTATTGCATAATATTCTGGGGTTGGGGGTCGTGTCACAGTGCGACAGGTATGCTTGATCATTATTTGTATTTCGTGGATTTGAATTAATTTTAAATTTTATATCTGTTTTCACTGCTGAGATTTCTTTGTAGCACCACCTGCGGGTTTTGTGCACAGACGAGAAGTCTGGACTAAAAAAAGCGGCGAGGACATCTGGCTTTCGCCTTGGGCTAGTCGCTGAGACCGCTTTCAAGATTAGCAATCTCCACTATCGCCCTCAGTTTGTGAGGTGGCAGTAAGGAATCCCAGGGATAAGAGCGTAAAAGCTTTCGGGAGAAGTGCCATTGCATGAAGTCAAACAAGTGTAACATATTAAGATCCATGTAGCAAGGGAGGATATCGGAAAGATATGCTCTGGCCCAAGTAGCCAGGAGAGCGTGTGGTCCTCGTTTTGCTCTAAAGTAAAGTTGTTCTGTTGAGTAAATATGGCTCATGTTTCTTGTCACTTGCACATCTAACTGTTATTTTCCAACGCTTCGGCTGTGTCAAGAATAACCTGGTCACAGAGGTCCCCTATCTCCGGACTCTGTGACGGAGTGTACAAGTGGAGCTCAATTGTTCAAGTGCTGCTGAGCTATCACATAAAACAATGGAAGATAGAAGCCTCTTGGAATCAGAGTGGTTTCTTTGAATCACAGCAACTAAGGTAGAGTATCCTTTAGTGGATTTTGTTTCAGTAAAAACTCCAGCAGCTAAACTTTTACAGGCACATAGAATCCTGATATGCTGTGAAGAAAGTTTGTGCGAACTGGCTGCTATGTTGGTTACACAAGCACCGTACAGCAACATGGCAATGCAGTATGGTATACGTACAGAGCCGCGAGTCCGAAAAGCATTCAAGCTGGAGCATAATGTAAGTGTCAACGAACTTGGGCTTGTGGTATCGCCAGAAAAATTGTGGTTGGCATGCTCACCAGACAGCATTTTCAAGTGAGTTGTCTGTCTGGTAAAACTACACAAAATCAAGCTGTTTACCTGAGCAGTTTTTCATTATTCTGGATACACAACCTGATAGTAATTCAAGTCAGATCTAGTGGCTGACACCTTCTTCTATTTTGCTAAGAAACAAATATGAAAAAGCCCTGCTGCTGGAAATGGAGTGCTCCTACAGCAAATGGACAAGCAAGCAGATAAACCCACCACTACTCAGATATCTCTAATGGACAGATGAGTTGTCACTGAGGAAAACACACACATATTACGCACAATTTCAAGTGTGCCTATACAGTTAAACCACAATTTAACGAAGTCTTGATGCGACGAATTTCTCCATGTAGCGAAGTTTCCTGAAGTCCTGTGTTTAGCTTTCATACAATGCTATGTATTCGGGTGACCTGTATAACGAAGGTACTTGACTCAAGATCTCCATGTTAGGAAGCTTCCCGCGTGGAGAATCGAGAAGAGTGCGCCTTTTGTTCTGCGAATCTGTTGTGGGGAGCTCCGATTTGTCCAAGACCGAAAGGAAAGGAGGCAAGGGCATGGCGCCAACACGCTCTGCTCTGTTTCCCTTTCCCCATTCTGTCGGCCCCTTCCAGTCTTCACCGCGGGCAGCGTTCATTTCATTTCATTCTTTCTTTTGGTGTGACTAGAGTCACTAAATATAGGTGTATTTAGTGACCCTAGGTGCGATGGCCTCTAACATTGTGAACTTATGGCACACTGAGATTCTGGCCACGTGCGCAAGCGGAAGACTCTTTCAATGGTTGCAAAGGTGGAAATCATTAACGCTGTGAGTAATGGCGAAAGGAAGAAGGATGTTGCTGCAAGGTACGGCATTCCAGCGAATTCTCTGTCAACGATTCTGAAATCAAAGGACAGCATCCTTGCGGCTGTCACCTCGGGAACCAGCATCACGCGGAAACGACTCAAGCCGGCTATGTACAAAGACGTGGATAAGGCAAATTTCACATGGCTCATGGAGATGTTGTCTAAAAGAGTTCCACTTAGTGGTGCCATTGTTCAACGTCAAGCTGTAAACGTGAACATGCTTGGTTCTGATAACTTCAAGGCTAGCAGTGGTTGGCTGGAAAAGATTAAGAGGAGACACGCGAATGTGTCAAGGGTTTTGTGTGGTGAGGCTGCATCTCCTGACGCCTCGGGGGGCCACATGGTGGCTCAAAGAGCAGCTGACTGCCATCCTAGAAGAGTACACCACGCAAGACATTTACAACGCTGATGAAACAGCCCTGTTTTATCAAATGCTACCAAGGCGTACCCTTGCGCTTAAGGGGGAACGCTGTGAAGGTGGAAAGCACAGCAAGCAACGGTTTTCTGTCTTGCTCTGTGTCAACATGGATGGAACAGACAAGCGTGTTCCCTTGGTTCTTGGGAAGAGCAAAAACCCACACTGCTTCCGAGGAAAAAGAGTCCCTGTGCATTACCCATCCAACAGCAAAGCGTGAATGTCCAGAGCGATTTTTAGAGACTAAGTGGTGGACCTCGACCATGACATGGCGAAGAAGGGCAGGCACGTGTGTTTCTTGCACGACAACTGCTCCACACATCACATTGAGGACGTGAGCCTCCTGCGTGTCGAAATGCGTTTCCTCCCCCTGAACTGCACTTCCCTTATCCAGCACTTGGACCAAGGGATAATAAACAGCATGAAGTGTGGTTACAGTGCGCGACTCATCGATAAGCAGCTACTCAACATTCGCTTCGAAAGAAAAACAAAGGTGAAACGCAACCCAGGCTCTCGAGATGCTCGCGGTAGCGTGCCAGAGTGTGAAACGCGAGGTGGTCATCAATCGCTTTCGCAAGGCAGGATTCTACAATAGATGCAGCGAAGAAAATACAAACACCTACAAGTTTGAACAAAATGAAGACTCCACGGCCATGCCTGCTCTTGTCTACCAGTGGCAAGCGCTAAGAGAAGGTGGCGGCGTACCTGAAGATATCGAGCTACAAGACTTCTTCACTGCGGACTCTTATGCGGTGTGTACAGAGGAACTGCACGAAGAAGATATCGTCGCAGGACTACAGGGTACGGAAGACAGCAGCCGTGACAGTGACCCCGAGGAAGTGCTCTCTGTGCCAACAGTGCGCGAAGTGCTACGTCGGTACGCAGGGTGCAAAGACAATCAAGAGGCGGCACTGGAGGCTCTCACAACGTATGAAAGAAGTGTTGCGCCGACATTTTGTACAGTTCAAAAAAGGCTAACGGACTTTTTCAAGAAAAAATAATTGAGATTTCCACAAGCGGTAAGCGTGACATTCTTGGCGATCTATATAATGAAGTTCTCTATGTTCCGAACTTTAGTGATGGGTTTATCGACTTAGTTAATCGAGGCTTAACTGTACAGTCAAAGTCATTTACAACAAACGCCTTTATAACGAAAAGACCGTTACAACGAAAGTTTTTCACGGTCCCGTCAGCGCCCCATAAGGTGCAATGTATATTTCCGACCTTTAGAACGAATTCCTTTACAACGAAACTACCGAAATAACGAAGTTATTTTTCAGTCTGATGAGCGAAGCGCACGACGCATACAACGAAGTTCCGGAAGCACACGTGGCGATGAGACGCACAGCGTCGTTCGGCCGCCTGCGCATGAGTCACGCCACGGTCCTCGTTTTCGGCATATGCGCGGCTTTGTGAACGGATCAGCGGAAGACGCGGGCAGAGGTCATGTGCCCTTCTGAGTCACTATTGGAAATGACAGCATATGAATAGCAAAAAGAAGAGTCCACAGAGGGTTTTGGAATTTTGACTGCTGGGTGTTAACGGGGCTGAATGGGGCATAACACGTGCTGGAGAAAGGGTTGCCACCAGGACGGTATTATACCGGCACGGTCGGTTATTTGCGCGCTCTGCCGGTTGCCGGTAAGAAGGTGATACCGGTAGCCTTTTGCTGGTATTTGTGGCTCAAGACCTTTCATAAGGGCTTTTATGGGGTTTTCCCTTCAACATTCCACTACAGCTTGAATAAATCTGGAACACAGACCTAACTCCGCAGTCACCAGTCGTTTTCTTAGTTATTCATTATTATGATTATTCATTGTTCTTATTATTACCATTGTTATTCATTACGTCTTGTGTTCGGAGGGGACAAGAGCAGTGGTTGTGCAAAGCTGTTGGTGATTGTGTCGAGCCAGCTAGAACGTTCCTCACCCACTTTCCCTTTCCCACGAGCATTTCCTCCTTTCCCTCTATTCCACCTCCTCTCCCTCAGCCGGTATTTTTCACTCCGAAAGGTGGCAACCCTAGCTGGAGATGGTTAATCACCCTTTCGGGCATGTTAAAAAGGGGGAGAAGCTGACCGGTGTTCATAAGGCTAGTCTGCCAGAGACCACCAGTCGTCCGCGATGGCTACAAAGAAAGCGTCCACGACACGAAAGCAGTTCTCCCTGAAGGAGAAAATGGCCGTTTTGAATGCGGTTGACACCGGAAGAATGGAACGCGATGTAGCCAGGGAGTTCGGAATCAGCGCATCCACACTGTCAACGTTCCTAAAAGACCGGGCCAAGCTTGAAAGGGAATACGGCAACAGCGGAAGTGCACCATCACGGAAAAGAATTTGCAGTTTTCACAGTCGTAGGGATCGCTCTACGGTGCTTGGCATTCCGAAACCAGAACCTCATCGCCCGCGACGATGGCGACACTGCTCATCAGTTCCCCGAAGCGTAACGTAAACAAACCTTTACGACATGTCCGTCCTCGTGGTTCGTGATACCGCATGCTACAGGTAGAACGTAAAGCTTTTGTTCAGAAATTCCGTTCATATATTGACGTGTTGTGAAGGAAGTCGTGAATGGAAGTAGTACACCTAAAGCTTCATTTTGGCTACGACCCCGTGTTCGTTCACGCCACTTCCGTCCACGTCTGTTTACACACATATATAATAGCATCGTGACTAGAGCGGACAGCCTAGACTATAATATTGATGCACATTCCTTTTTAACGAAGTCACCTTTACAACGAATATTTCCCGCGGCCCCGTGGAGTTCGTTGTAAAGGACTTTGACTATACAGTAAAACCTCGTTATATCGAAGTCGCTTTATTCGAATTATCGCTTTATTCGAAGTACGGTGAGATCTCCGTGCATTTACATGTATTTACAACCAGATTATTCGAAGTGTGGGGAGAGCCAACTCCGCACATTACGAAGCGCACGCCCGACTGTAGGCTGCTGGTCGCCACCCAAAACATTCCCAAAAGCCGCATTACCCTTCTTTTCTTTATTTTCTCCAAACACAATCACTCATGCAACCTCTTTTCCTTCCGTACAGCGAAGAGTGGGAAAGTAGGACGCACGAGGACGGTTCGTTGACATGGGTGGGAGAAAGGGGAGAGAGAGGGACCGGTCATGTGGCCCTAGCACGTGAGATGATTCACCGTTCTCCTGTGGATGGTTTTGTTTTGCGTGGTTCATTTGCTACGTGTTGGTCTTTTACGCACGATAGCTCCGCGGAAGTGTTTAAAAAGGTTTTTGTCGTGCACGTGTTGCGGCTCAGTCAGTTGAAGAAGTTGAATTTCAAGACGATGAGGAATCTGAGAGCCTGTAAAGAAGAGTGCACGATCTTGTAGGACAAGAAGTGGAAGATGATTTTGATACCTTCGCGCGGGCGGACGCAAACGTTCTCGTTGTCAGTCCTGTGACGAACGCCGAAATTGTGGATATTATCGTCAGTCGTCGGGACGTCGACGATGGAACTTCGGACGACGAGTCAGAAGAACCCCGTGAAATACCTACGGCGGCGGAAATATGGAATATTTTGCGTCCGATTCGCAACAAGGTGGAATGCAGTGGCGGTGATAATGAACTGATGACGTGCCTGCAGAAACTCGAAGAACATCTCCTCGCCAGCAGTGGGGCTACGCGCCAAACCCAGGTGACTGCGTTTTTTGTACGTCAATAAAATATTGTCGCAATGACATCGCATTTTCACGTTTTCCTGGGTCTGGATTTACTGTTTACAAGTGTCTCCGCTTTTATCGAAATACCGCTTATATCGAATTTTCTTGCGGTCCCGTCGACTTCAATATAACGAGGGTTTACTGTACGTCCTGAAACTGCAGGAGTGCAGGTTTTATGTGTACACTGCTGGGTAGCATCATTTATGATCGACCATGGGGTGCTGGTGACATTTTAATTTTCTTCATAAAAAATAAATGTTATTTAAAGAAGCAAATCAAACCTCGGCGCAAGTTTCTGCAATATTTCGTTCTGAGTCTGCGAGGCACCAAATAAATGAACGCGATTTGGGCAGTTCCAGCTTTTCCAACTTTGGCGTGCTGGATCCTCGGAACGCCTGCTCCCTTCTGAAAGCAATTTTTTTTACTGGTAGAATGGGCGGTGAAGATTTGCTTAAGAGAATTAAATTTGATGGCAAAGGCCCGAAAAGCACGGGCCGAAAAAAGCCCGAAACAGATAAGCCGCAGGACCTGCTTTTAGGAATGTTTTGAAATTTTTCGTGCAGATAAGCCCCACTCACAGATAAGCTGCAGGCAATACGACGCAACTGATTTATACGACAAAGGAGACCAATGAGAAGGCCATAAACCGCTAGTCGCAGGTCGGCATGGTGTACAACAAAGGAGGTTAACTCTAGTGTTCTACCTAGATTAGACTGTGCCCTTGTTGTGTGTTTTTCGTGGATCGATAGGTCAGTGGCCTTCCAGAATACATGAATCACTGTCACCACTTTCGTTAAAACTGCTTGGGGGAAGGCACCAGGAAGGTCAGTCTTCTCGAAGTTGCATGCGCCCCTGTTACGCATTGTTCGTGCACGGGCAGAGCGGTGCTGTTACAGACACACTGTCGGCCCTTTCGCTAAAACCGGCGTATGGGGAAAATACCAAGAAAAAAATAGTCATCAGATAAGCCGCAATGTGCCCATGAGAAAAAAAAATTGCGCATAAGCCCCAGCAGCTAATACGCATGGAATTACGGTAATATGCACGGAAAAAAGTACTAGCACTTAGTCGTCTAAGCTTGGGGTGTGTCAAGTACGCGGTTTCATCCAATATCCGAGTGAATAGAGTAGTGACTGCCACCCAAGCAATAAACAAAGGTTGGGCTAAGCTTGGCGATAGTCAGGCTGGCACACCTGGCCTTGCTTGGTACATCATCGGAAAACTAGCTTGTTTCTTGATACGGACCTGTACCCTGGCCAATGATTTGCCAAGCATTGGCGAGCCTACGTTGTGCCGAGCTTGTGCCAAGATACAGACGAAAGCATTCCTGCGGCGTCGCTCATTGTCATACTCAATTGTCTCGCGGTGTAAGGTAACAACATATCATTATTTGTTTGTTTTGCTCGTATTTCCCACAACAACAAGTGAGCACGACGTTTCAAAATGCCCAAAAAATAGAGAGCTTTTTAAAAGTACAGTGGACTCCCACTAAACGAAACTCGGTTAAACGGAAATTACGGATAAACGGAACGATAGGGTCACCTCTGGTTGGTTTCCTATATATACAATGATAAAAATCTTCGGATAATTGAAACAACTCGTTTTATGTACTTCGGGTAAACGGAACAAAGTGGGCATACCGATATGCCGCCTGGAAGATTACCATTGCGTCAATGTTGCGAATAATTTGGGGACATGATCGCGAGAGCAAATCAAAAATAGAAACCGTGAAATTTGATATGCCAAAGTCAACGCTGTCGTCATAGCAGGCCGTGCATTGAAAGGTGATGTGGATAATGCCACATGATACGGACAGGTAATATCGGAAACCAGGACGCGGGAAGAGGATGTGCAGTTTGCACGGCAGAACAGAAAGATAAACCTCATTGTAGACGATTGAGATGTGCATGAAATTTTTTCCAAGCCTCAGGCATGCAGGTATATTTTGTAACGAAATAGAAAAATGCGAAAAGAACAGCTCTTAATCCTTTTTCTTTCTTGCTACCTACAGTAGTGGAAGTTGATTATCTTGAAATAAAGTTGCATTTCATGAAATCTGTGTACTTTGCTTAAATGAAACTTCTGATAAATGGAAAATATTTCCATTCCTTTTGAGTTCCGTTC
Source organism: Ornithodoros turicata (assembly GCF_037126465.1). NCBI lineage: Eukaryota > Metazoa > Arthropoda > Arachnida > Ixodida > Argasidae > Ornithodoros > Ornithodoros turicata. The sequence continues at coordinate 29,254,716 of NC_088205.1, forward strand.
AGCAGGAGTCCACTGTATAAAAAAAGCTCGTAAGATGCCTGAGACCACAGTATGACCAAACCCACAACGGCATGTGTTTCCTGAAAAAAAAACAGATACTATCATACCTGCCAACTTAGGATCCTCCGATTTAAGGAGATTTCAAAAGCGGGGGGGGGGGGGGTACGCTGTTAGAAAAGCGACTTGCTATTTGCTGTTTTATATAGGAGAAAGCTGATGTTCGGAAGCTTTTATTTGCACACGTATCAGGAACACACTTTACACCAAGTTATGACCTCATACCCCAGCAGACTCATGTGGCACAAGTGTTGCAGCAACAGGCATTACCCTCTCCAAGAAATTATCTAGGTGTCTGACTGTGACAAAGCCATGACACTTTCTCAAAAGAACGTGAAGACACGAAACTATGTCCTTGTTTTCTTCGCGATGCTAGGAACTGCCCTCACATTTAGCACTGCCTCAGTAACGCAGCAAAAATTCAAAAGGCCATCTGGACTTTCCAGGAGAGCTTAAATGTAGTAGTTGTTGAATAAATTACTTAACAAGCTATGTAAAAAAAAGTAGTTTGCAAATATATGTCAGAACCATCAGTTACAGTTCTACGTCGCTGTCGTCAGTGCTGTCGACAGCAACCGCGAGAACTTTCCGTTCAGTGTGCTTATCGTGAACTCTTGTGCACAGTTTGCTGTTTCACCGACTTTGACTTTGTCATTTGAGTTAGTCAACTTAGTTCGAGCACACGCGTACCGCTTTGCAACGTCGGGAGTTGGGAACACGGAGGAGGAGGGCCCGCGCGGACAACGTCGTAGCCCTTGTCTTGCTTTCGGAAAAACTGACCTAGCTAGTACCGTTTGTTTAGGCATTTAAGGTGGTCCTGGTGCTCCCGTAACATGGCAAAGAATGTCGCTCCACCCTCCACGCGGAACGCTGATGTCGCAGCCATAAACTGTGCAGAACACATGGTGCCCTTTCATGGACGCGATCACACGTCCTAATTCAGTTGTGAATTGCTTCAGAAACACGTGTAGATACTTGTTTCGCTTACACGGAGCCATGATCTGCACAGTGCAAACACTGCAAAGGCACTCTCGTCACACGGAAACATGCCTGGAACCTTGAAGTGCTAAAACTAGAACACACTAGAAGTCTCCGGGGAGCACACGGGAAAGCGGCAGCGATACTGATGGCAATAGGGCTGGTATTGGATTGACCTTTACGTCTGTGAGGACTGAGGACAGACAAAAACCAGGCGTTTAAAATATAGAGGGGAAAACTGCATTTTCTGGGAGATTTGCTTCTCGGTCGTAGAATCGTACAAAACGGTCTAAATCTGGGAGTCTCCCGGTTGAATCGAGAGAGTTGGCAGGTATGTACTATACATAGCTTGTCTTGCGAGCTTCTGCAAATTCGAGAGTCCTGTTCGCGTGTGTGTCAAAATGAAGGGTGAGGTGTCTAAGTTTAATTTGGCGCATACACAAACTACACTGAAATGATGAATTTCTTGTATTAACTCGCCATGAAAGTAATGCTTCTGTTTCTTATTACTTTAGTTTTGAGAAATTCCTTTGGTCCATCGAAAGTCGAACTTATGTAGCGCTACACCATTCTACGTTACCCTCTCCCTCAGTTTAGATTGGTCTAAGCTTTAGCAAGTAATTGGCCAACAAGCTCGTTTCTTGATACAGATCTGTACCGTGGTCGACAGCTTTCCAATCCTCACTCTGCCTATTACTATGCAACATTGCGCCAACGTTGGATGGCCGAAAGAGTCGTTGGCCAACTGTCACCCGACCTTTTGCCAATCGTCAGCCATTGGCCATTGCTTGCTTGGGCAGCTTACCTGCAGTTCTGTCGCAAGACATTCCTGCTTTTGACGCAGCAACATAAGCATCTCTCTGGTTGCGGCAATTTTTTGACGGCGCCTCTGGAGCATTTGGAGGAGCTTCTCCTTGCGGTTTTCCAAACGCTCGATTTCGCTGTGTAGTGCATCCTCTGGTGTTGTCGGAAGCGGTGTCATAGTTAGTGACTCCCGTGTGGCTACCTTTCGGGCCAATTGAATGCTGCAAAAATAAATTCCTAAAATGAAAAGTGCTTCAAACTAAGCATAGTCTTTCCTTTTTTTTACATTTTCAGTCACAGTACAGTACAGTACAAGTCACAGAATGTCACAGGGTGGCGTCCTGTAACTATATAATGTGCACCATGTGCCTTTCACACCTGAAGAGATGTAGTCTGCTACATGAAAGCTTGCGTCATTAAATAAGTTGAAAGCTTCAGTATTGGGCTTTTGTACTTTACTTTGTACAATTTTGAGGTACTTTGCCCATCACTGCCGCAAAATTTGTATGCTTTATGCGACATGGTTTTGTTTAACGATGTAAACATAAAGTTGTACCTTTGAAGCTGTGATTGAATTAGCGGCAGACGTATGATGTTGGCATTTTGTCTCTGTTGCAGCAGATTGCCTGTTTTCTGTACGGCACGTTCCAGGATTGCTACCTGTGTAAGTGCATCGATTAAAAGACAATGCAGTCACCGGCGATTACTATGACAAACTGTAAACAGAGATAAACCACGCATGCCAGAATTAGGTAACTTTTGTGGGACTGCGACATGCTTCCACAGCGCAGTGCAATAAAGTTTCACACGCAGTAACTAATGACATGGCACAAGAAATACATATATCCACACAAAGCAGGATAAAAGCGTTACCTCTCCAGCAAGGTTTTGTGCAGCAGAAGAGTCGTGCTCACTCTCGCAGCGTAATGTAGCCAGCAGTTGTTCCAACCTACGGCGCTCACCGTTAGCGTCTCGGAGAGATCTGTGCACAAAGTGCAATTCCTCTCGAGCTGCCATCATATCCTGGCTTTGTCTTTGCAATTGTGTTCTCACTGCTTCTAACTCCTGGAAGTATCTAATATAGCTTGCTTGATCTTTCTTTCGTGTCTGTGTGTGTAGAAGAAATGCAGGAAATCATTACCTTTTGGAGATCTTCTAAATATGCTGCCTTTTCAACGCAGAGTGACACAACGTTGTTCCACGCATCAAGCTTGTGTAACTTCTTACTGAATAGCTCTCTGCACTCTTTCATTATGCTGGTAGTTTCCATCTATGTAGTACAAGAAAGCCTCATACGTTCTCAAGAAACCCACAACTAGTGCACATGATTCTTATGTTCCAGACATAGCAATGACTTGCCTCACGTTTTATTATGTAAACGTGCGAAAGCCATTAAATAGCATACAATTCACTCACTGTCTATAATGCTACAGCGAGTCAAATACGAAAAATTATTTTTGATCACTTCGCTATTACCAGAGATGTTGCTGAGTGTAGGATTATAAGGTAAGATAAGATAAGAGTAAAAGATATATATCACTTTTTCCGAGATGAAATCAATTGCAATATAGCATATGCTGAAGGGCACTCCTTAGGAGGGCATTAGCAACTCTTAAGACAATGTCTTAATTAACCTTCAATAATTAACCTTTTAATTATAAAAGTTACGAAGTTGTCCGAATGAGAACATCTGTTTCTTTCGGTCACCTGATATTGTAGCCGTTTACAGAACAAAAATCTGTTCAGTAGATCGTCCTCAAAAAATTCCTGAAAGAACGCCGTTTTTTTCTTTATTTTGTTCATTGCGCATCTTTGTAGACGCGTCTTCCCTTCACCCCAACGTGAGAGGGTCGAAAGAGCACACTTTTGCCTCTTGCGTCCTGGAAAAAGATGAGTTGCAGAAAATGCAGTTTAAAATAAGGGCAGTTCCGATAGAGTCAACCGATACATTCGTTTTTGTTTTGTTTCCGCAAGTTAAAGTTCATCTTCGACGCATGAGGCGGCACTGTGCTCCTTCACCCTCTCACATTGGGGTCACAGGAAAGACACGTCTCCGAAGATGCACAATAAACAAAATAAAGAAGAAAAAAACGGTGTTCCTTCACGAGTTCTGAAAACAATGTAATCGATGCTCTGAAAACGGCTATGATATCAGGTCACCAAAAGGAACAGATCTTTAGAAAAAATCTTCCCGGAAACAACACCGCAAGGAACAGATGTTCTCATTGGGACAACTTCGTAGCTTTTATAATTAAAAAGTTAATTATTTAAAGTTAATTAAGACATTGACTTAGGAGTTTGTTAATGCCCTCCTAAGGAGTGCCCTTCAGCATATGCTATGTTGCAATTGATTTCATCTCGGAAAAAGTGAAATACAGTAAAACCCGCGTATAACGATATCGCGTATAACGATATCCCTCGTAAAACGATGGTTCATGATTTTACCGTCAAAATATACATTGGTTCTATGGGGAAATGACCCGCGTATAGCGATGGAGATCGCGGTTCCGAGTGCTCGTATAACAACGTTGGACGCTGCCCGTGCGCGTAACCACGCGGCGATTTTCGCTGCGATAAAAATTGAGGCAAGTCTGTTTATTTTCCAATGCTGTCAGTGAAAGAGGTAGGTGGTAACACTTTTATGTCTCCGTATTTGGCCAATGCTGCTCAAATCCGCAAGATGATTCAAAAGGCCTAGCACGTGCTTTCCACCCGCGAGTCGCGCGACAGTGTTCTAAAGCGAGCTTCTCCTAAAGCACGCAGGCGTTAGGTGAAGCCTACTTGCGGAATGGTGACGTGTAGTGTTGCAGAAGTTGTCCTGCTATGTTGTCTGGTTCCCTCCACGAGTTCTGATCGCTGTTTTCCCAAGCCACTGCGATGTCACACAGCTTCGCGTTTTTTTGTTTTTAGCATCTGTTTGTTTGTTTTTTTTTTTCTTTCTTTTTTGCTACACGCGGGGTGGCGCGCGACTTTTCGGGGACGCGCTATTTAGGTCAGCCGTCGTTTAACGATGTACCCCGTATAACGATAATTCGCGATTACCGTCAATATCGTTATACGCGGGTTTCACTGTACATATATATATTTTTAAAAAACATGTTCGCAGTTAGCTGGGGCACCCTGTATATATATATATACCAGAATATAGATTGAGGTTTTAGCCAAAAACCTATGCGCGAAAAATTGCCCTCGTCTTATAAGACAGTCAATGGGCAAGGATCGGCATTGCCATCTGGCCACATGTAGGTCATGGTAGCGATGGTAGCAGGTGACATTCGCTCAGTCTTCGGAAGCAGTACAAATAAACTCTCAGTTTCGTGTTTCACCCACATAAGTTTTGCAGCCGCTTGCTGTCGCTTTTACTAAACCCTTCAAAGATCATGAGTGGACAGTATAATGAGTGGATGTCTTAAGCGCAACACGAAGATGTTAAGTGACCATACACAATGGCTGCCGTTCGGAAGGTGGTAAAAGTCCATAGTGGCTCCAAAAAGTGCAGTGCACTTGTGTTTTTAGATTTTATGTCTTAAAATTCGTGGGCCAAAAAAAAAGGGGTTTATTTCGGGAGCCATAAAACAGGGTAAAATCAGGTACAGTCAAACTCCTTTATAGCGAACACCTTTTTAACGAAAATTCCACTACGGCAAATTTTTTTACAGTCCCGTTGGAGGCCTATAGGTCCAATAATGGACATCCTTTTTAACAAAAATACCTTTACTGCGAATTTTTTTCGCTGTCCCCTGAGTTTCGTTGTAAAGGAGTTTGACTGTAATACAGGGTGGACAAGGTGGTGTGGTGAGGAAATTTTTCTGATAATGTTTTGAGGTGAGGGCAGGCGAGGAAAATTCTCTGAATGTTTTTTGAGGTGAGGTGAGGTGAGGACAAAGCTCCGTCCAGGAAAATCGAGGTGAGGGCAAAGACCGTGAGGAGTTTTGCCCACCTCTGTGGGTGAGTGACCTGAACTTCGACCACGTCAGTCATCACCTACCTCGTTCCACTTTATCAACAACAACAACGGATGTCTATGAGGGCAGTAATTGAAAAGTAACTGAAATGGGGATGTTCCTAATGCGTTCCGTAATGTTCACCTGGAAAATGGAACGTTTCAGATACGCACTCCAGTGGTCAATGTCTCCGTCAATGTTTTTTCGCAGCACAGGCAAAAGTCTACCATTGGCCCGTTCGACGATTCTGTCGTGCCATGTGTTGGTCGGCGAAATACTTTGTTGCTGCCATAGATATGAGTGATCCATACCCACGAAGGAACATCACACATCGACGCATGCGTAACAACAAGAATCTGAGTCGGGCTCATGTTAAACAACAAAAGTAAACTTAAATTAAAGGAGACAACCCCTCCGTACAGTCCGAAGGCCAGCTAGAGAATGTCAAATATCCCTCGATTCATGCACGACGGACCGTGCACTTAGTCGTCCCCATTCTCCTCGCTGACATGGCCCAGTTCTAAGAAACATGCAACCACGCAATTATCGGAATTATCGTCGGACATGTAATCCAAAAGCCATCTAGGTGGTTGGTGCATTCGTTTGGGATTGGGATGGAATACGTGTTGCAATGGAGTTGCCCAGGGTGTGTCACTGGTTAAGCTTGGTTGCTCCGGTGGAAGATGACTTTGGTCATCCTCTTGAAACAGCTCGCTGAGGTCAAAATCACTTCCAAACAAGAGGGTTTGCGATAAGGTTCGATCTCAATAGCCGTAGCTATCTTTCTTTCAGTATCCCGATTCAGTAGTGGTCATTCTATGTCGCAAGCATTGTGGGCATTGTTCTTGATGGTCTAAGGTCTGTCAAAAAGGGCTCCTAATTCCGAATCTCTGATTCCGTTCAAGAAGAGCACTTGATCTCCGATTCTGTTTGTTGGGTGGGATAACAGGCTGCACATTTAGGCAGAGAGCAAAGAGGGTCATAAAGCTTGCATGACATGCTCGCGGTGTCTTCCTCAAGAATAGTCTCCTCAATTCTTTCGAGCAGCCTGGAACTCTCCAGATGTAGGGATTTATTTCTTGGCAACTACCCTCAAGGCATTTGGTCAACGTGGCAGTGCACTAGTAAAGTGCTCAAAAACAGCAGTCACACTACCTTATAAACCAGACAATAGGTCGAGGTTTTTTCCCATAAACGGGGCGCTGAAAACTGTCCCCATCTTATATAGCAGTCAGTAGCCAAACAGCGAGCTGCCATCTGGCAACACGTGCCGTCATGTGGCCTACGTGAGTGGATAGCGGGCTGTGCACGCGGTGGTACGAGCAGTTCTTTTACATGGCCGCCGCGCGGCGTTCGTACCTTCAGTTTGTCATCATGTGTATTCATTCTCGGTTCGTGCTCGCTCGTGTTGATGCTATGTCATTGTACTGACCTGGGACGACAGTTCACCGCTTGTTTCAAGCTGAAGGTCATTGCATTTGCGGAAGAAGACGGAAACATGTACGTGCAACGTTGCTTTGGCGTGTCAGAAAAGTGCGTACGATACTGGACACAGCAAAAGACAGCTCTAGGGGCTTGCAACTCCTGGAGGAAGGTGTTTTGAGGCCATGTGCCCCTGCATCCACAAATAGAAAACCATCCGGTAGCTTTTGTGGATGATCTGCGACGGCAATCACTCCCTAGGAATTGTGAAGTGATCCGTACGAAAGCAGTCGAGATGGCTCGTCTTGCGGCCTCGAGATAGCCCCGTACAAGGGAAGTGTGTCGTGAGCAAGACGCTTTATGCGTAGGGTTCTTCGTTTTCGGGTTAAACCCGATTTGTCACGGTAGTTCCCCACAAACATGTTTCCAAGAATTCCGATATCCACCTGAAATCCTTGCGGTCCTGCAACTTAACCCAGACAACGACTGCGAATTTTATACGTCCTGAGAACGTCGGATGAATGCCCAATAGGGCGGTTCAAGATGCCCCTGAAAAGCACCGTGAGTGCCGAACGTTGGACATTCCCTGCAGAGAGCGCGAGGGCTCGAAGAGGGAGGTGGCGAAAGCTCGGCGGCTGGCGCGTGAAGCTCGTCGAGCGTGGCGAGGGACGCCGAAGACAAGTCAAGGCTGCTTATTCGCAAGTGGAGGCAATTGAAAGACGCATGTGTAACAGGCAACCCAGCCGAAAATCAAGGTGGAATTATTCTGCAGGCGGTATGTTCCCGATTAGTCATTTCCATTGTGTGACGTTGTTTTAAGAACGTTATATGGGGTAAGCGTTAAGCGTCCTGTTCCGGTGAACCAGACTCTGACGCCTCACACGTTGGCGTTTTCTGGGTGTTCCTACCTTCGTGCTGGCGATATAGATATTTCCTCACAAGTTTGCATACGCTTTTGGTTGCTACGTGCTGAGGAAATTATATACGAGCAAAAAAGCGTTGGGCAATTTTGCCAGAAAACGAGTGATGCGCACAAGTGAACGCGGTACCTGTATGTGGGTTTCTGCTGGAGGCAACATTAATGTACAGATTAATGTGCGTGCCCAGTTCATTCTTGAACCAATCCTTCATTAGCTGGCGCATTTAATGCACCTATATGCTGTGAGACGCTTCGTACATTGTGCGTTCTAGTCGCTTCGGATCGCAGTGTTGCTTGCATGAAGATCCTCTCAAATGGGCTTTTGAACGGTTACAGACGGATTGAGAGTGGTACCACGCATATTGTTGTTGCAGACGAACTTGGAACGCTTTCTGGAAAGTTATTTATTTATTTTTTTTTTTTTTCAGAGCTCAGAGTTGGCATAGCGCAGCATGCGAAAATAGTGCGTTTTCTTTATTCTCTGTTCCTGTGTTTCAGGCTTGCATCCATCAATGCACAAGAAGTCGTCGACGATTTTGTCAACCCGTATGAATCAAATCCAGCAATCGTGCCCGCACCCACCTGCACCAACCCGTGTGTTGTTGAACTGAAATCTAATGTAAGCACGTAAGCTAATCTAAGTAAATGTCAGTACATCGAAGTGATTTTCTACTAGCACACATAAAAAAAATTAGAACGGTGAAAGCGAGCTGGCATACTGTAGAAGAGAAATTTCCTTGCGCTTCAGGAACACACTAGACGATGAGGACGAGAAAAACACAAACAAACAATGAAGATGGTTTGAGTTTTGTGTCATCCACATCATCCTGCATGTCCCTAAAACTAAGGAAAATGTTACCTCTTTCTCTACGTTAAACGGGTTGAGCAGCAAAAATTTATTTGACAAGGAATGCCAACTTTTTATGATGACAGCCACCTTACTACAACGAAGTGCAGAGGTGTGGTTGTAGCTTTGATACGTATTTGCCTCACGCTTCCCTTGTGCTCAATTTCCAGGTGCAGTCAAGAAGAACAGGAGACTAGGTAAGGTAAGCGCTTTCGAGGTAGAATGCGTCATACAGTCGTACATGCAACATGCTAAATAATTAGCCAAACAAGAATATTGGCGCTTTCTTTTCATATTAATTGCACTAGTCGCGTGTGGTTGTCATCCATGATCAATATATATATTGTTGTACCCAAATAAAATGTAAATCACTATATGTGCTCTGTGTCTTTTTTATGCAGGCCTCCAACACCACGTTAACTGCAGATGCTTCCCACAAGGCTCTATATCAACATGTAAAAGAACGCTCGAAATATGATAAATATGCGTAACTCCATGCAAAATAATAAGAGTATATCAATGTAATTTAAAAGGACATTAAACACCAGTATAAGGGCATTTATGTCTTTGTGGAGTGTTCTTTGGACTTTCCCAGAAATGTTGCAAATGCGACCCACGGGACTTGCGAAGCCTACCCAGGATTATCCACAGAATGTACCAGGGCGTTTTCATTCAGAATCAGGCAGGGCCCTAACCTTTGGGTCTCCGATTTTTTCCGTTATTTTTTATGGGATAGCCCCACCTGTGGCATGAACACTGGCGTTGGTCCCAGGTTCCGAGACGACGCGGTAGGCGAGATATAAAATCAAGAGCGTCATGGGTGAAAACAACGGCTGTGCTCCGAAGCGATTTCTGCCCACTTTGAAGCGATCTACTCCGGCGTCTGTAACTAACACAGCCTCCAGTCTTCCGCAACCTATTCACCATGTCATTGGCTCTGGGGATGATTCATAATTATTGTCTCCGACGAGCGAAACCTTTTGTAAAAAATCCTAGAAAAGCCATCCCTACCGAATTTTACGCATTTTTTGTACCCATATGTCTGCGTTCGTGATTTTAGCAAAACAATGAGCTACAAGTTAAACAAAAGCCTAATTTTCGCTCTGTTCAACGATGTGCAGCACAATTCTCTATCCTGTTTCGTTTCGATAAAATTTGCGCCGCAGGTGTCAGAGGTACGAAAATTTTGTCAAAGTTCGCGAGGCGCGTGAGTAAAATGGCCATGATGGATTTGTAAACAAAAAATTCTGGTTCACGACGAATGCCTTAGCTTTCTTTTGACATACAATTCATGGTTGCTAAAAGCTTCGTGACTGAGTTACAGCGCTCACAAACTGCCATACTTCGCCACTCCCGACGGACCGGCGTACTTCGCCGTCACTTGCTGTTTTCAAGCATGTGCACTCACCACAAGTTTATAAATGCTGGTGCATGAGCCACAATACACGTACCAGTTCATAACGAATATATATTCGCTTCAGAAGCATTCCACTTTGCAGAAAAATGAAGGAAAACCGGTAAAGAGAGGAACAAGGAATGGCAATGAGATCGACAAGCGCTTAATTTTCCATATTTTATTCAAAGAGAACAGTGCCTTAAAGATGCATTAAAGCGTGGTCGTCACTTCACGCATTGTTCTCCCAAGGGAAACATCCTCGTGTGCACTTCTGTCAGCTTTGTACCAAACGTGACATGAACGAAGGCCGGGTACTGGCCGCACCGACGACCATTCGGTCTGTTTCGATTCCCTGAATGCTGCCACTTCATCTGAAGGCAGGTGCAAGAAATGCGTTGTGTGCCCTCGTTCTGTCAGCACCGAAACGAAGTCCTGAGCCGACCGAATTACGTCCGTTGCTTGAGACCGCATGTTGTACACACTTGCTGCGTGTTTAAGCGAGCCCCCTACTCCATCACAGGCATTCTTCCCATGTCCACTCGCTGAAAATATCCAGTGTGTCAGCAGAGTGTTACGGCACATCTCGTATAACTGATACCTGTTTTTGAAATGCGCCGCTGCACCGTCCGACACATAGACGACGTGTGAGAACACCGGCAGTATGTCATCAAGGGTGTCCAATATTGTCTTCAACGCAAAAAGCGCGTGCGCTGTATCATGGCGCAGGTCATCGCTTACCGTTGCCAGGCTAACGGTGTAAGATTTTGCCGTTGCAACGCACATGAGGAGCGATACTTGGCTTCTCTGCCAATAGTGGCTCTGGACTTCCATAAGGCAAATTAATCGTCCAGTTCTCCGCAAAATCGAAGTGAAGGACAGTGTGTCGGAGCCTCGGGAAAGGTTTCTCATTCCAAATGGCCTCTGAATGTTGCGAATGTGGTCGTGCTTTATGAAGAGTGCAACCCCCTTGCGGAGCTCCTTGACGAATGCGCGACCGCTCATCGTTTTTCTTATGAGGTCGCCGGACTCCCACAATGCGAGAACAACTTCATATTCTGCACTTATTTGTAAAGTCTTCACTGCTAACTTTTTAGCTCCGGCGCACGCTTGGCACTCCTGGAACAGGCATGCTTCACTTGGTGGGTCACATAAACACATTAGTTTAATGCTGTCTTTACAGAGATCACGTGCAGAGATTGTGTTCACGGCAATAACGACAAGTTCGAAGTTGGCACAGTACGTGCAAATAAACTGAAACTGATGGGGTGTCACTCGAACCCATTTCGGCAGAAGTGTGTAAAACTTCATCAATCCTAGCTTTATATCCGGGTGGTCGTTTTTGAACATGTGGTACGTCTCTCTTATGGATCTCGTCATGAATCGCTTCCCAACTGCTTGCTTTTTCCCGTCCTGCCGTATGTGAATGACGTCTTTCTTATTCGGGCTTCCTTAAAGGTTGTGCTGCGTGCATCCCAAGAAAAAAAAAAAGAAAAAAAAATCAGACACCACGAGCCCGCATACGTGCTCGTATTCACCCCATTCGACTTGTTCGTTTCTTTCCATCCTTTCTTTATTTTTTATTGTTTATAAAGTGGAACGCTTCTGAAGTGAATATGTATTCGTTATGAACTGGTAGGTGTATTGTGGCTCATGCACCAGCTTTTATAAACTTGTGGTGAATGCACATGCTTGAAAACTGCAAGTGACTGCGAAGTACGCCGGTCCGTCGTACGTGGCGAAGTATGGCAGTTTATGAGCGCTGTAACTCAGTTACCAAGCTTTTAGCAACCATGAATTGTATGTCAAAAGAAAGCTAAGGCATTCGTCGTGAACCAGAATTTTTTTTTTACAAATCCATCATGGCCTTTTTACGCACGCGCCTCGCGAACTTTGACAAAATTTTGGTACCTCTGACAGCTGCGGCGCAAATTTTATCGAAACGAAACAGGATAGAGAATTGTGCTGCACATCGTTGAACAGAGCGAAAATTAGGCTTCCGTTTAACTTGTAGCTCATTGTTTTGCTAAAATCACGAAGGCAGACATATGGGTACAAAAAGTGCGTAAAATTCGGTAGGGATGGCTTTTCTAGGATTTTTTACAAAAGGTTTCGCTCGTCGGAGACAAGAATTATTAATCAGCCCCAGAGCCTATGACATGGTGAATATGTTGCGGAAGACTGGAGGCTGTGGTCGTTACAGACGCCGGATTAGATCGCTTCAAAGTGGGCAGAAATCGCTTCGGAGCACAGCCGTTGTTTTCACCCCTGACGCTCTTGATTTTATATCTCGCCTCCCGCGTCGTCTCGGCACCTGGGACCAACGCCAGTGTTCATGCCACAGGTGGGGCTATCCCATAAAAAATGTCGGGAAAAATTCGGAGACCCAAAGGTTAGGGCCCTGCCTGAATCTGAATGAAATCGCCCACCAGGAATATTTGAACATCCATAAAGGAATGACCTCGGGATATTCATGGGATGTTCTTTGGTTGACTGGGTTGTTGTTCTAAGTAAACCGTCAGAAAAGTGAATCATAATATCAGCAAAGAGAGGTATTTGTGAGAACCTATTTGTCCTTTTATAATCCCCTCTTTCAGAAGCAAACGACAAGCTTTTGTGGAGCTTGGACAAGTGTTTGAATACTGTGGTCATTCACTGCCCCAGTTCCAAGCGGAAATATAAAGATTCTTGTGTCTCGTCCCAGTGTCACAGCAGTGGCTTGTTTCATATAATCCTTTCGTTTCACCCGAAAATTCCCCGATGACATATCAAACGGAGACTGTAGCGCCTGATTTCTCCCCGAGTTCTCGTGTGTAAATAGCACCCGATTCCCCCCGAATTTGAAAAATCATAAAACCCGAAAACTAAGAACCCTATTTATGCGTCAGAAGGGGCTCAGTCTCCAGAGAGAGAAGTTCTGTATGACAAAAGTTGCCGGAGGAGTTCGAAGATAAACTCCTGAACTTCCAACAGCATGTCATCAAGCAGAGGCAGACACATGATTACTTGCTGGGTCAAATAGGCAATGTGGTTAAAAAGCCTGTCTGGTTCGACATGCCGTACCTGTAGACTGTGACATGCAAGTGGGCAAAAGATGTGAAAGTGATGTCAACAGGAGACAAACATTCCAGTGTCACTGCTATGTTGGCGTGCACGGCAGACGGGCGCAAGCTGCCGCCATTTGTCATATTTAAGTGGAAGACACTCCCAAAAGAGAAGTTTCCGTGAAACGTAATAGTGCACATACATCACAAAGGATATATGGATGAGGAACTGATGCAGGAATGGGACCGTATCGTAAGAAATAGGCGGCTAGGTGCCCTCCTGCAGTGACGCAGTATGCTTGTCTTAGATTCCTTCAGATGGCGCATGACGGACCGAGTCAAGAACGCTTTGATGGAAACTAAAACGGATCCCATCATCATTCCAGGTGGTATGACATCGGTTTTGCAGCCACTCGATGTGGTACTCAACATGCCCTTCAAATACAGTGTCCGCAAACTTTACAGCGAGTGGGTGACATAGGACAACCCGAAAACTCCAAGCGGCCGCATACGCCGTCCATCCTTGTAGACTGTTTGTGAGCAGGTGCCCTACACTTGGGAGGACAGCTTCCAGAAGACATGGTAGTGGAGAGTTTTAAGAAGTGCTGCATCAACTATGCATTAGATGGAACGGACGATGATCTGCTTTGGACAAGTGATTGCGAATCGCAGATGTCAGAGTCTGAGCCGGAGTCGATGACATCTGACAAGGAGTTTGGTGGCGTTTTGGTACTTTATGGCACAAGAGCGACTAATGACAATGAGTTTGATTGATGGACTCGAGGCATGGTATGCCGTTTATGCTTCTCATTTAGCTGTATAATAAATCAGCCCCTTTCTTATTTCCTGCAATAATAAATAACTTTTTGCATGTCAGTTTACTGAATGACTTCATAGATCATGGCAGTGGATATTTTTCCCTTACACTGCCCTAAAAAAATGGGGGGGGGGTGTCTTATACATTGGATCGACCTATAATCCAGATTATACAGTACATACTGTAACATATATTAGTGACAGGCATTTTTTTATGTTTGGTGACCACGCATTGAGCTAGCTGCTGCCATTATGCTTGTATAGTTGTCAGACCAGAAAATATGTGCATGTTTCCCTATTCAAAACATCTGCACCCTCTTCAAACACTTGCAATACTTTGCCTTCATTTTTGTGACGTACGCTGTTCAAAATATAGTGAAGAAATATATTTGTTTATCGTGCCACAAGTGTTTTAGGCACGAAAATCCACATTTCCAAGGGGTCCCGAAAGACAGCTGGGGACGAGAGTATAGCATTATTCAAGGACGGTTTCTCGAGGAGCACCTTGGCAGAGGAATCCTTAGAATGCATTCATGAAACTTATAGGCCCCTTGAGTGGAGGAGCGGAACAGTCCTCAACTACATGGTGTCTAGGCGGAGCGTAGAGTCTAGGCTTGTTCACAAATTCGGCTGTCAATCATTCAACTGTCACTCTTCGTTAAGCACTGCATGTAGCATACCAGTAGATATTTTTGCCTCAGTTTTTTTCTTGAGTAAATAGGGATCGACATATGATCTGAAAAATATGTATTGTGCTTTCTCCTTCACGGCATTGTACATAGAAAAAGTGCAGATCACGTGTAGAAAGTGCGGACTGTTAGATCTTAGCACAGGTATAGTAAGCCCTGTATGCAGTGACATTTTATCTGTCAGTACATCAGTTCATATTCTACGAATATCACTTACCCAGGCAACTTTAGTCTCGGTATTAATTCTTTCAGCAGCTTCTTTCTTTCTAGTCCATTCCAGCGCCAACTTTTCACTGGACTGCTGCAGTGCCTGCACAAGACAGTTATGACAGTGGTTACAACAATATCAAGTATGAACAGCTGCAATGCTTCTTGCTTTCTTGATGGCACGTTGTCCAATTCTCAATTACGTATTTGTCATCACCTCGATTTTTCTAGCTTCCTCTTGACAGCTGTATTCCTCAGTCAATATTTCGTCCTCGTATGTCATGTATATCTCCAACCAGGACTTGCCATTATTTTCGTGGCTACAAATCACATCTTTCAAAAGCTCGGCTGTTGCTTCCAGTTTTGCAATCTGTTCCTGTGCATGAATAAACTATCAAAACATGTAGGTAACACAAACTGGCTCAAGCAGTTCATGTATAGACACACTTCAGTTTGTAAACAAGAGGGTGCACCTGCAAATGTGCACAGAGCAGACGTCGCTGGTGGGAAAAAGGGACGAGGAAACTGCAAGGTGTGTACGGTGTATTTGCCGTTTCTCTACCGTGCAGCACGTGCAATAGCTAGACCACTTTGCGGCATGCCTTTAATAACAACCGAAAACACACTGTGACTCGATGATCGTGCAATCTTTGCCCACCATACAGGACAGCAGCGCTACTGCATCGCTATGGCGTCACGCACTGAAGTGAGTCTATACAGTCCCATTAACAGACACAAAGTGGAACGGCTCCATGTATTAACATCCATGAATCCAACTTTATATTCACCTCATATTTTTTCATTCGTTCTTGGGCTTTCAGGATTCCTTGCACAGTAGCTTTTTCGTTTCTCTCGCAGCTTTTTATCTCCAATAAGATGAGCTGCATTTGTTCCGACTCCAGTTCTCTGCGACGTTTTTTTCCCAGGTAGACCTGCTGCTTAGAATAATATGTTCGAGAACTATTTTTAAAATATGTTTTCTGTGCTCATGCATGAACATAAAAATTGCTCACTGCTAAGTGTTTACATGAAAAGTACAGGTGCCCCAGTAAAATGTCAATTACTGTAGGTACATAAGAAAAGATGATTTTTTTAGGTATTTTTCAAGCTGGAAACTGGTGAATATACCGAAACTAATGAATAAGCTATGTTGTTGCTCTGGGTCAGCTTAGTGAGCTCAGGTAATGCTGGTGTGGATAACCACACTTACAGCCATCTGTGTAAACATTACATTGGTGCAACCACTGTGAAAGTGGCCCAAAGTATTGGGATCTGAAATGTACTGTTCATCATGGCTCTGTAGGTTGGTACTCCACTAGAAGAACTGTTTCATGCCTAAGTTGACAGAGTCCACGCATGCAGAAAAAATCTTACTGACCTAATTACCATTCCATTAATTACGCTGTACGGCACAGAAAGACTACAAGTTCAAACCAGTGTACCAGATAACAAAAATAGAAAGATAGGCTAAAACGTCCTGAAACCCAACAGCTGAGAGAATGTGAAAAGTCTGACCTCCAACAAACGAAGCTGTTGTGTAGCATGCTTTATCTTCTCGTTGGTAGCTTTAAGCAAGAGTTCCGCATGAGAGTTTTTCTTCTGTATACTTTGTAGCTCTTTGTACTTCATCAGCAGCTATAGTTGTGAGAACAAGTAAACACATAAGTGGCATGAAATGAGACCTGTCCAATGCAAAGCCACGAGCTACAAAAACTTGGATGGCTTTCCTGGGGTCCCACTGCCACATTTATGAAACAACTGTTATTTCGATATTAGATAAGCTCCTATTTCACGTGTGGTGTGGATCAGCACCATGGAGCAGAAAACAATTGCCTGCAAAGCTTTGCACTATTTATGCATTTATGCAAAGCTTCACCATATTTATGCATTAGACGATTGGAGTAGATGCTGATGTTCTGGCCAGATCAACTGCTCTGCTGCCCAGATAAGCCTCCGTTGCCGAAGGTGATGCGCTCCTGTGGCGCACTGTTTTGGCTTCGCCTCATTTGCATAGCAAAATTCAGCTATAGATATTTTATGGCACATGCTCTTTACAGGATTTTTGGTTTAAGAAATAAAATGGTTTTCAACAAGGATTGTCTTCCATTCTGCCATCTCTCTTTTGGCCAGAATTCCATAATTAAAGAGTAGCAGTAGCAGAGCATTAATTTTAGGTAATGAGTCACCTTGTACACTCTTCGAGAGGATGTCCGTCACACCGTAACTCAAATGTAAAAATGACAGATATGCTGCTCTCATAGCTTTTTTTATAAAAATTTTGTAAAGGACAAAAACAAACACCTTGTATATTTCTATTGCATGTAGCATGTATGCAAAGATGTTCCAAAAGCCAGGATTCATAATGATAAAAAATATAGCGCACCGGCTTTACACAACAGAATGACAGGTATACTTAGATGTTTTGTCCTCCATTCGGAAGACATCATCACTGAGGAACAGAACGAGGAAGGAACAACAAACAGGAGCTATTTAAGAAAGTCCATGTACAGTTACGGAAGGGGGCCACGGTTGGCGTTGCAGACCGACAAGTCACTGTGTATGTACCAGGATTCCAAGTACCTACGCGGACCCCACCGTTGATCCTTTGCCAGGGTCACAGCATTGGCAAAGTCCTACGTACGTTTACGTACGCTTTGTACGTCATAATAATTGTTTGTAACAAATAAGTCGTACGTACATGTTAAAATAAGGAAGATATCATGATCCCTTTTGACATGGTATCCCTGTTTACCAACGTCCCGACAGCGACGGAGGTGGAACTCACGGAAGAAAGACTGGTGAATGACGACACACTCTCGGATCGCACATCACTGACGGCTGAAGGTATCATCATCCTCTAGAGACTCTGCCTCAATCAGAACCACTTTACGTTCCGAGAACAAACGTACCACCAGATTGACGGCTCTCCGATACCTGTGGTCATGGCCAACCTCATCATTGAGCACATTGAAGATACAGCTCTATGATGGCACCCTCATCCGTGTGAAGTCCTACCGCCGCTACGTTCCTATCGCCTTCACGTTCGTCATTCTACATTTAGACCACGTTAAGGACTTCTATTTGGTCCTAAACAATGTTGTGTTGTGCACTCCACCCAGTTCACAGATGAAGTGGAACGTGACAATACGTTACCCTTCCTGGACATATAAGTATACAGATGTGATGGGAAATATATCACAACTAGTATTTATCGCAAGCCCAGCGACACCGGTACTTTCCCGAGTTTTAAATCGCACCACCCAGTGGAACATAAACGGGCAGTGGTCAAGACCCTTATCAGCAGATCAGACCGACTTGTACCCGACCCATCATTGCACGCGACCGAAGACGCCACGGTTACTCAATCGCTCACCAATCGAGGTTACCCTCTACGCTTCATCGAGGACACCTAAAAACAACTGCGGATGAGCAACAAGAAAGAAGTAACCCTAAGCAGCATTTAGTTACCATACCCTACATCGAAGGAGTTTCCGAGGCAATTTGCCGGGCCCTTCCGCCATTAGACATAAAAGCAACATCCAAGCCGCGCACCAAACTGAGACTCCTTTTCTCGAAGCCCAAGGACCCCATCCTCCCGTAGGCACAGACGGGCGCCGTATACTGAATACAGTATAGTGACCGTGATGCCGCATACATCGGTGAGACCGGCAGGAAACACAGCTCCCGCTTCAAAGGGCATAAACGCGACGTCGCCACCTCGACAAATGCGGCAAGGTCAAAAACAGAGCTAGCTGACCATTGTTGGTCCACGGGCCATAGCTTTGACTTTGCCAATGCTGTGACCCTGGCAAAGGATCAACGGTGGTACTTGGCGGATCCACGTAGGTACTTGGAATCCTGGTGCATACACAGTGGCCTGTCGGTCTGCAATGCAAACCGCATCCCCCTTCCATAACTATACATAGACTTGCTTAAATAGCCCCTGTTTGTTGTTCCTTCCTCATTCTGTTCCTTACCGATGATGTCTTCCGAATGGAGGACGAAATGTGTAAGTAAACCTGTTATGCAGCTGTGTAAAGCCAGTGCGGTATATCTTTGATCATGTAGCAAGTAGCAAAAGCACTAAACTGCATTCCTGCTACAAAAGTAAATATGAAGCATTTTGGAACAACTTTGCTTTACACATTCCATGATAGGCAAGCCTGAGCGATGGGCAAGAACACGTAAACAAACACAAACACGAAGGCTCAAAGTTACGCCTAGCCTGCATTTACGCCATTCTGTCAATTTGCTTTACACAGCAGTGCTGAAGCATTTCATTTAGAATATCACACGTGCAGCGCTTTTGCTCTGATATGTAGTTGCACACAGAATGGCTGTAAAATTTAGCTACAACTAGTGCATGCAGCATTTTTGCTGAGATCTACCAGCAGGATCATAGTGCCTTATTATGTACATGTAACATGGAAAGTGAACCTGCTAGAGCTTAGATGTACTAAGAAGAATACACGTTTCTATTGACTACAGGAGTGGTAAAGCCGTGCTGGCGCACAAAAATACAGCTATCCTGCACATTTTACAGTTTGGTCAGATTCTATTCCCTGCTGTAATTACGAGTAACTAACAGTAAGTATGTGTTGATGAGCATTGCATAATTTCATAGAGGTTACAAAGACTCCACATCTGTCTGAGGCTAACATCAATTAAAACACCAGTGCAGTGGGTTATAGTGAGGACAAGGGACGGTACAAGGAGATGTGGATGACGATGCACTGCACCCGCTGCACTGCGGTTTTAGCTGATTTTAGTATGACCTACCAATCTACCAGAGTTTTAACTTTATTTAATGTCTGATGCTCCTTTTGATTTCTGTTTATAGACCTCTACCGAAGAAACGTCACCGAGATGTAATGATGACGTTGGTAGACATATCGAAAACGAAACAGCGCAAGTAGAGAACACTGCCGTTTTACAAATCCGTACTCCTACACGAAGGTCACGGGTGGCTTCTTTGTATTAGTGGTACACACAAATGAGGTCACATTTTTAGTTGCTTTCAAGCCTTCATTCACGTTCCCAGTCCACTGCGTTCAGAAGATGGAAGAGCCCGGCAGCCATCTTTAGAAAGGGCTACCGAAGAGATAGGGCTACCAGTAGAATGGAGCAGAACAAGGCCACACAACTAATAATACGCAAGGAATTACAAAAAAATCTTACAATATGAAAAGCCACATTTAAACGTGGCTTTTTTGTGACTATTGATTTTTTTGCTATAGTAGTTCCACTCTACCAAGTTGGCAGTGCTGTTGTACCAACTAACGCCATTTGTTTGTAAACAGGGAGAGGTCTATTGAAACATATAACATACATACATACAACATAGCTTACATTTCCGCTTTGCATTCTTTGCAGCATACAGTGCTAGCAGCAGTGCTAACCTACAAGCCACAAGGTGCATTCTTTTCATTAAAACAGGTGCTGCCCCATTTTACCTCTTCTTTTTACCAAGGGTGCAATGGAAATGACAGAAAGGTTTCCGACTGGTGCAGCCACCCCTCAGCCTAAAAACAATGCGAGTGCAAGTTGGTGCCGTCTGCTGCATTGTGTGCCATTAACAGATGCACGTAACGCATTACTTAGCAAAGAGTTACTTTTCTTGGCAACGAAATAACGACTTAGTTACTTTCCAAAAAACTGTAACTAGTAACATATTTCGCTACAAAAATTGGTAACCCATTACCTCAAGTTACTTGTTACTTTTTTTCCCGCCATTTTCCTTTCGCCTCAGTATGGACAACATACTGCAATGGGTCGCCCTCCCTACACTTCACACGTCCTTGACCTTGATGTTGATTCAGCAGGTTCCCGGTATCCACGTCACTGACTGACATACAGCCTTCTAGAAAAGTCACATCGTTGTCTCCCTTCCTGACCCTTTGCTAAGATAGAATAATGAGCTTATGGGGACATTCTGCGCCTTTGTAAAACCTGCACCAGGTGATGCACTTGTTGAAAAAGGAGATCTCTTATGTAACCGTGCCACCAATGGGACAGGCAGAGCAAAATGGCTGAATCCTAACACAGAATATTTTTTCGCCTTTGCGTGCGAGGGCTCTTCAAGTGAACCGCAGTCTGCAATGACCATGAGCTGACGGAATTTCTTCAAGCTACGGAGGATTATGGCCTTTCCGCAATTAAAGCCCACTTCCCTCATGTGCACGAAAGTTGTCTGAGGGTGAACACGACTGTTCCTTCAAGTGCTATACTGTTCAGCGCCTATTCAGTTTCGCTGCTGATGTATTCTCGAGAAAACACACAAAAATAACCGACGGGTATTTTGAGCAGCCACTTCTACTAAAAGTAAACTCAGTATGAAGTGTGAATTAAAATAAAAGCATGTTGGTTTCCTAATTTACCATTCTTCAACATTATTTGTAACACAAAAGTAACTCGTTAGTAACGAGCAACAGTAACGTGCTACTATTTCTATTTCAGTAACGTGTAACGGATTTCATTCTGTTATTTTTATGTAACGAGCAACAGTATTTGGTTACTTTTTTTTTGTAACGTCTACAAGGCTGGCCACTGAGCACAGTTGAACCACAGTCCACATGTAATTTGTATGCTGTTCACAGTCGCTATGACAGCATGGACTCAAGTTGTCATGCTTTGGCTCCCTAATACGGATTCAGAAGCAACAGCAAGCATATTTTGTTTGCCACCTTGCCTGGTTAATCTCTGCAATGTTTGAATATCCGCAATTTTTTCTAAAGCAGGGGGCGTTGGAAGGTGGGTTGAGTTTCACTGGAGGGGCCCTGTTTCCCCCCCCCCCTGAACTTTCGCACTGAGGGTCCCGCCACTCCATTTTTCATCTGTGTGTGTCGTCCCTAGACAGACTTGCTTTCAGCTCTGTTGCCGTGCCGAGTGCAAACGAACACCCGTTTAAGAAGTAGACGACGAAATTTCACAGATTTTGCTCCAGCAAAGAACGTCAACTTGTTTTTGATCAATGCAGGGAAACATTCGAGGCTAGAAAGGGAAACTCTTATGCTGCGGCTAGGAGGTTTCCTGGTGTGCTTGATGACAGGTGTAGCATACCTGATGCCTTTGCCTGCACCATGGCCAGAACATTCGGCAGAGCCTTTTTAGTGCAACAATAACTACTTTTGCAGACGACACCATTGCGCTTTTGACGAGAACTAAAATAAAAAATAAAGTAACACACCACAGCTCGTTTACTTCTATTTGATTTATGGCACTGAATGAAACAATCAATCAATATTTCAGTGTGTGTTGCTAAAACACCACTTTTTTTCGCATCAAGATACTAATCAAGAATGCGAGGTGACCTTTCCATATGCGTTACACCCTCCACAGTCATTGGCTTGCATGGACGAGTCATTTCTAATAAGCATATGAATGGCTCCTATAGATTAGGTTAAGTTAGGTTAGGTTAGGGCTCACTCCCCTGCCGTGAGCGACTTCCGATGCCCTTGATCTAAAAACAATAAGATTGCAGCACATAGCTGCAATTTGATTGCAAGGAGAAACTGCACCAACTACCGGGACCCAACGAAGGACATTTACAGTACATAATAGGAAGAGCCCATCCTCTCAAGAGAACCATACTCAACAATGGCTCTCCCATTTTCATCACGACATTGAATATGTATGTTCGGCTTTTCGAAGCTAGTGCCCTACAGAAGGGTGATGTCTGTGAACAGACCCTACACAGGGCACATGGAGTAGGAAGGAGAAGTTCGGGATCCTCAACTATCTAGGCAATACAACTCCCTCAACTAGCTGCATAATATCCAACCACAGCACGATGCATGTGAGCCCTGGAAGGCTAGATTAAGAAGCACTATCCTTAATAGTGCACATAGTGTTTTACACACATTTTTGTCAAAACAACACTGCACCAAAATTATTTGATGCCGCAGGTTCGTATATCATATCTAGGGTTCCGGATGTATCCGAAAAAATCCGGAAAACGTACTCCAGTAAAATTTTAAGCAATTCGGATTAATCCGAAAAACTCCGCTTGGCAGATGTTTTCCCTGATAACAGGGTCATTGTTCATGGCCCCTTTTGTGTTCTGGGTTTTTTCTGACATGGGATATCAGCCCTAACGCAACATAATAATGTTATCCGTGACCTAGCGTTTTCTACGGCGGTCGTCTCGACCACTTGAGGATTCACCGCCCAGGTTTTTCTCCCAGTCTGTTTCCTGATCTCCTTGTCCCACGCGAGACCTAAGCACTAAAATCAGCATCGAACCGAGGTCACACGGTGTGCCCTTTTTGAAAGGGCAACTAGTTGCAGTGCTGACGACAAGATGGCACGCGAGCGAAAGCTGCCCTGCGACTACGTGAAGGAGTACCCCGATTTCGAGGAGCTCACAACGTCCCGCGATCGAGATGCAGAGGTCGTCGTATTTAAGTACTGCCGCATAACAGTGAGCACTACACACAGAAAGGGAGCATTTGGAATTGCGGAACACCTCAGAGTGTATCGTACGAAATGTATTGGTTAGCTCATGCCTTTTTAGTGTTGAAGCAATAAATGTGACTACTGCGTTTTCGCTGCACAACCTTGCGTGAGTCGTCAAGTTCCCTCCGAATTTCGGATATTAACTGAGCTGTAAATCATACACTCCGAAAAACTCGTTTTTTTGAAAAAACAATAAACTCCGAAAAACATCCTCCAGTAACGCCCAGAAATAAACTCTGAAAACCCGGAACCCTAATTATATCCTCACCATAACACCAGCTTGCTTGCCTTATTCTACTGTGATCATCACTAAATTTGTCACATCTCACATTTCATGGACAAAGGCCATATTTTAGCATAGCATGGTAAAGGCAACCATGTCTGTTAATATTGTGTGTATGTGTGTAGTGCTAGCAATTCAAAGTTTGAATATAGCAAAACACAGATTTTTGTGTGATATTTCTCTTTACTTATCGCCGCCAGTATTGACTGTTCGTGTGTGTGCAGCTAAACAGTATCTGAAACTAGAACTGAGTGACCATTTGTGACCAAGCTGGAGCAGTATACTGAATGCTATACGAAATAAAAGAAGTAGCCATTTTTTCGCTCTTCAGGGTATCACATACAGACGGAGCTGGGGAGACACAAACGAGAAACTGGACAGCAGCCTTCGGTTCCTCTTCAGCAGGGGCCTTTCTCAATGCATTTAGCAGTGGAGGGAGGAACCTATAGAGTTTATTCACTGACGTGATCCCTCCAGAGAGCACTAGCTTCGAAAAAACGAAATCGCCACCACCATGTTGGTCCCTCGAAGTTTGATTCCGGTTTTCTTGCGCTGCCATGATGCTATTGTTGCCATGATGTTGAAAACATGAAAATTTCTCGAATATGGTACCTGTAGCATTCACACAGTATAATAACTTTGAATCACCAAATGGGGAATGTAATGTGCGTGAAGGTGGACAGTCAGAACCTGGGAACCTACATTATGGCGGCAAATGTGTAAGCGAGAGAGGCGCTCTCCTGCAGATGACGTCACGTGAATAAACCCTATAGTTTAACCTAATGCACTGAGGCCCCTTGGATCTGCAAATGTCCCCCAGTTGGCCCAACTTAGAGGGTAGGAATTTTGAGTCCCCACTAGGGCTGCTGGTGCCGTATTTGTGTCAATGCCAGACTACCCTTTGTGCCGTACCCTTTTCACATACGCGTCGTATCCTAGCCGCTCTCCAGCGAACCATGCTCTGAACGCGTCAAAACAAATCCACGTGGGTAGCACAAAGGGCCAAAACCGGTCCGGAGAGGGAACGACTAGCTCGTGCCGTTAGTGTGGTCTCCCTACTGGTCCCCACTTCTGTCGTCCCCATACTGCGCCATCTAATGAAGACGGAGATAACCTTCTCCGGCACCTCTGGGTCATGAGCCTGCGCATAAGCCGTTGTGAAAAAGTCCATTCTTGTGTCTGCATAGTAACAGTGAAGACTGTGGTTGTCGCGCCATCTTTATGCTGCGAGATTTGCTGCTGCTATATCGTTACCAGATCACTTGGAATTTGTGAACCTTATTTATTGCAAATTCTAATGCTGGAATTTTTTCTGTCGCTACTTATTTTCCGGGACTTTAATTTGGTGAAAAACAGCGGTTGCGAAAATTGCTGATTTTCTTTTTTTTTTTCATTGTTGTATCATTATTCGTTTTTATAATTATCATCAATTTTTTTAAATTGTTCATACTGTAGTCGAAGAAAAACTATATTTCAACTGGACGACGGAAAGATTTTCTCCAACTTTGCAACACGGTGAACCTTTCTGAATGGTGAAAGATGGAAGTCACTGAAAAGGTTAGCCAGCTGTAGGACTCGAACCCACACCTTTTCAGTGACTTCCATCTTTCATCATTAATTCTTAGGCACTTGAAGCTTGTATGTATTTGTCCTCTCTGTGTGTTCGAGCCTCAGAACATGTTTCTGAATGGACGTCAGGCATTCCTAAACACTGGCACTATTGAAACCGCGCCTCTATGATAAGCCCAAAGCCTGACGCAGTAGCTATTTGCTATTCATAGATATACATATTCATAGTAACTTTGCAAACTCAGTTATTGATGTTGTGATGAAATATGTGACACTAGGAGCGTTGCTGCGTTCTGCGGCGTCAACGGAAGTAGGAAAGGTGTTCCGAAAGTGAAAGGCTGTGAAGCGATTTCTGGGGAGCTATTCTCGTCAAAGTAAGCTACCTGCTTACTTTACACGTCACGAGCTGTTGGGCTGACCCACCGCGACAAGCTCCGCCTGAACGCTCCTCCCATTTCTAGGGACATTTATCCCCAGCGCATACACAGCGTGTAGAGCATCACAGCCTAGACCTACAGTGGCGCTGTGTACCGGATTTAAATAGGTTGTATGGGAAAAAAGGAGGAACAATAGTACATCGGTTTAAACGTGCAGGAATAATTATGACGTCCTGATATTGTAGTTGCTATGAAATATCTCTCATGAACGGAGCGCTGGCAGTTTTGACGTGACATGTTTGACGGCGGTGTGCCGCCGCCGCTGTCTTTTTTACAGTCAAAAAGTGGCGCCACACCCAATACCGTGCTTCTATGAAGAACATTGCTCGTTGAAGTTGCCCCCTCGCTGTCCCTAGATTTTCCCTAGCTCACGGGATCATGTTAAGAGGTACGTCATTTTGACGTAGGCAGTGACGTAGTATCTTACTTTCTGCGCTGAAAAGTAAGCACCGAAAAGAGGGTGATTACTTTGAACGGGGACGGCGGTAACGATGAGAATGGCGTACATGCCTCGGACTATGACCTTTATTTGACTCCAAATACGTTTCCACGACGGCGGAAATGGCGCATTGTGCATAAATATTTGCATTTCGTTGGAAGAATAATGATCGGACGATCCATGCTCATTGCCGTGGTTCGTGCTTCACCACAATGCACCGCTCTCCGATACAGAGTCGTTCGTCATATCGACGATTGAAGCGATGACGTCTATCATTAAACTAGTAAAAGTCTGTCCCTTACACAGACAGAATTGATGTAGTGGTCGTTTCGTGCTACTTTCTCACATGACTCATTACATGAGGGGGGGGGGGGGGGGGGGGGCGTTGTCGGGGTTGTGGACAATGAAAGATACGAATGCAAGGCGAAGACAACGAAATCAGTGTCAGTTAATAATTAATAACAAATGGCGCCGCAGAGGCGTTGCGCGTAAACAAGAAATGACATAAGAAACTGTACGGGGGATAGTAATCTTTTCGCGCCACTCCGCAGTTCAAAATCTTGGGCACGCACGAGCGCCACCCCACTGTTACTTGTTCGCTATCTCGCTCACAACGCGATCGCTACACAAGATTGTTTTCCTATTTTTACACCGTGGAAGTTTTTTAGATATTACTATCAAGCAAGTGAACTTGTCATGACCACTTTTCTCCGCATTCCTCCAACCTTCTCTTTCAAGTTGTAGTCTTCCGTTTCCGGGGAGACAATCTAATGGCGGGAAGGGCGGTATCATGATGATCGTATCGTGAAAACACACACACAGCAGCAAGGCTGGACGATCAAATGCTCGACTATTGGCTAACGGCGCGTGAAAACCATTCCTAATGACATTCCCATTGTTCACGCCTTCTTTATTCGGCGACCAATAACCTCCTTGCAAAGAAAGTAAGCAGGTAGCTTACTTTGACGAGAATAGCTCCCCTGAGGCTGCCTGCAGGTAATATAACCGTTTGCTCGTGCAACCTCGAAAAGCATGCTTGAGTGAGCCAAAGAAATACACTTACAGGGAACTCAGCTCAAAATATTTCGGAACAGGATACTTACACGCACATGAATGAGCTAGTTCGCGTTTGGCTTCTCACGTGCTGCGTAACATGCATTATACAAATGTCACGCACCTCTCTCTGCAGGAAAGCTGTCTCTTCATCGACAACGCTGATATCATCAGGACTATTCTTTCCCCGTACAGCACACATGTTGTGGTCACGATGAAACACACGAAGCGAACACCCAAACAAAAACAACCGCCAGCCACAAGAACCCTATGACAAACAGGATAAACGACGGTCGCTATGGCAACAAATACCACAAATACACCAATCAGATGCAGCGGCAAGGCATGTGGCGCCATCAAACGTAAGAAAACCCAACTAGCGGAGCCAATAACCACTGTCGTCAACTGGTAGTCATGGAAACCCACTAACGCAGCTCCAAAGCTTTCACCACTGATCTCTATGTATAAAGGCTGGATCGCGCATGGGAGAGGGGCTCGTGGGGGAGAGGCGTGCATTCGGGCCGCCATGTTGGGAGGCCCTAAAACGCAAAACAATGGGAGGTAAGGGAGATTGTGAGTATTTATTGCGCTGCAGGCGTTGATCGTTGTTTGTCATCACACAATTTTGTAAGGTGCCAGTATACTGATGTATCCTAACAGTATTTCACAGGTGTCCTGTCGTTCGATTCTTAATTACGCTATGGTTTGCATTCCGAAACTAGACCGTCACGGCAGTGCAGCGCTGGGGATTGTACTACAGTACGTTTCCCAGCCAATATTTCAATAAGAAACGATGTGAGCTTAACAACAACCATGTATGTAATATCCCGTGCTGCGTTCTGGACAAAAATTGTTCCATAAAGAACGGTCCGGGATGATATATACCCGCATGGCAGTAAGAGATCGTACTGTAGAATCACAGCCGTTGTCTTAGTCGTGTATAAGTTTAGTATGATTTATATCAAGCATCGCCGCAGAAACAGTCTTTTAGTGAACGACAGCGGTGCTTTGCCTCGCAAATATGGACACACCGAAGCAGCCCTAATGCAGGTAGTAATGTAAGCTTAATCAATTAAGTTACTTAGAAAGTGGTAACACCTCCTTGAGACACAGGACTTATCTCTTTTTGAAGTACAGCCCTTCTATGTTTGTTTGCTTCTTCATTTATTTGTTCTGATTATTTGCAGGCGCGGTTGTGCCAAACTGAATGTCCTTCTCCAGCACTCACATGCTTTTGTTGCGGAGTCCTGCTATCCAGTGCTGACTTTGTCATGCTTGTTATGTGGAGCATGTTCCAAACAATGCAGCTCCACGTATGGTCTTCAAATTGCAACAGGACTATTTGGAGGTTGAAACAGTTGTGATTTTGTCATTTTGGCCCTCGTGTACCCAGTCTGTGAAGCGCAAACAAAAAAGTCTAACACGATATGCTTTTGTAATGAAGATCACTGATGATGAGTAAAGAGAATATACGAGTTCAAGTTTATTCAATATTTTATATCATTCATTATATTATTCAACATTTTATGTCAAGTTTATACAACATCAAGTTTATTCAAGTTCAAGATTTATTTCTTGCACTTATGCGTTTCAGGATACAATGAACGTGCAGGGAGGTCGCAAAAGGCTACATTTATTGTTTAGTGACCTTGCTACAATGGCAATATATATTTTAGGAATGACAATGGTCAGGTACGCTCTCTAAATTTGTAGCACTCAATTTTAGGTTGGAATGAGCAATGAATAGCAACTTCCCCACTGATATTTTCTCATATATGCTAAATTTTAAATTTAATGTGATCGAATATGTGATAATATAATAATAATATATAAGAATATAATATGTGATAAATGAATGTGATCAACAGTAGATGTAAACAACATGAGTAGCCAGAGAAGTGCATTCTCAATAAATAATTGTCTTCTTATAGCGTATATGTACATGCCTATTAACTGAAACAATTATCACAGTTCCCTGACAAGTTTTAATTTCTGAGAGTGTACTGTAGAGGCTCTACAACAGTTCATACAAGGTATTATATACTGTGAATGCCTTTAAAAATCCCATGTGACACATATGCCTTTACTTTCTGGAGGTGCTGTGGTAGTCCAAGTTTGTGGACATTACGCAGGTTTTGCACCCATTTCTTAAGTACGTCGAGGCAGCTGTGAAGTAACCTGCATTGATGATGATTATTCCAATTTTTATGGTGCATCGACAACAAAGGAAATAATACATCAGAACATTAGTTTGGGTGCAACCAGTTAAAAATGAATATGTTGTTTAATAAATACATTGGACAAATGTTAAAACATCAGTTTAAAACATGGTTTACAATCCCTGTATCTTCTAATAATTAAAAAGATTAAAAACTATTCTAAACAGAATATGGGGAACTCTTCTAAGAAGAATTATAATCTCTAATTATTATATTGCTGGGTTAAGGAGCCTAAAGTGTAAGGTGTGTTTCTGATGTGAACATGTAAGAAAATATGCAAAACTGAGAGAGGCTAACCACAGTGCGTGCACTGAGGTTGTTCCTTCCTGTAAAGTAGAAACCAGTGGATGAGGAACGTGATA